>NW_008346082.1:2578571-2601102 GCF_000622305.1 Nannospalax galili | reverse complement strand
TATTATTATTATTATTATTATTATTATTATTATTATTATTATTATTATTGCTTACAGGAGTATGGGTAAGGGGTTATTCCCAAGAATAACCAGAATCTTACCAGTGGCTACACTACTGAAGAAAATGTCAAAGAGAGCACCTTAGAACAATTACTCATAAATAAGAAAATAGAAGAAAAACTGCCTGTGAAATAGACACAGAACAAAGCCTCATCCTGGAGAAAATGCACCACTTCCATGGTGGCATCTTGACATGTGACTTCTCTGCTGAACACAAGGAAATGTGATGGGTCACGTCTTTAAAGTAAATATTCCTTCACTATCCACAGCCAAGGCAGTCACTGGAAGTCTCGGGTCTCACCCAGAATTCAACCTACAGCCTTAAATATTTTAATGATTTTGTTTTCATTGCAATTAATAGAAAGGAGACTGGGATATGAAAGCTTAGTAGCTCAATATTTGGTCCAAATGCTTAGAAAAAGTAGTAAAGCACAAGAAAAGAAATAAAGGCAAAAACAAATTACAAAAATCTAAAAGTAATAAACCCATGAATTACTTTTATGAAAAATAACAGGAGAGGCAAATATCTAGCAAATGTAAGAAAAAAATGAAACAAAATATAAGAACTGGGAAATGGAATAAGCATGACATACCAAAATGAAGTATATAATCTTAGCTTGTAGCTTTCCAAAAATACTGAGAATTCAGGACATACCCAAGAGAGCCTTCCACCAAATCCCAGGGCAGGGCACTCCAGTCCCCCAGGTGCCCGGTAGGCTCTCCCCACGCACTCCCACCCCTTCCCGCCATCACGCAGCCTGGTCAAGCTTCTGTGGCTTTCTTTTCACTTCTTTCAACTTCTCACATTACTTGATTTCTCTATTACAAAAGATACCCTGAGAAGTGATCCAGCAAAATTAAAATTCTAACCATTCTTCTGATTTCCAGACTCTATCTGTTTTAACCCTTTATGTCAAAACTTAGGGGCTGGGGCTGGAGAGATGCTCAGCAGATAAGAGCACTGGTTGTTCTTGCAGAGGACCCAGGTTCAATTCCTAACACCCACCAGTGGCTAACAACCATCCCTAAATTAGTTCCAGGAGATCCCATGCCCTCTTCTGGCACTTACATGCATACAAGCAAAATGGTCATCCAGGTATGGTGGTACACGCCTTTAATCCCACCCAGGAGGCAGAGGTAGGCAGATCTCTGTGAGTTCAAGGCCAGCTGGGGCTACAGGGAGATCCTGTCTCAAAAAGACAAAAAAAAAAGTCTAAAAAAATCTTAGGAACTACACACAAAAAATTCATAAGTTTTATAAACATAAACATGAAACTACTAGAACAAAGAAAAGCTTCAAAACATTGGAATGAGTAAGGACTTTTTGGATAATATCCTAAAAGTATGGACAATAAAAGCAAAGGTAGGTAAATGGAATCAATAAAACAAAAAGCTTCTGTGTAACAAAGAATCAACAGAATGAGGAAACAACCTAAAGAATGATAGAAAATATTTGCAAACTATTCATCTGGTAAAGGATAAAATTCAGAACATATAAGAAATTCAGGGACTGGAGAGCTGGCTCAGAAGTTAAGAGCACTGACTGCTCTTGCAGAGGATCCAGGTTCAATTCTCAGCACCCACATGACAGCTAACTGTCTGTAACTCCAATTCCAGGGAATCTGCCCTCTTCTGACCTCCATGGGCATTGCACCACATGGGTACACTTACACACACATGTAGGCAATACACTCATACACATAAATAATACACATATAATAAATAAAATTTTTATTGAGCTTTAAATTTTTCATACAATATTTCCCACTCACATGTGGGAAATGCTCCCCCACCAAACCCTATGCACTCTGCCATACATGCTGAGTCCTAGTCAGGTCTTTGTACCCAAATATCCTTCAGTGTAAAAGCATCCACTGGAGTCTAGTCAGCCCATCCAATGGTCATATGTAAGTCATACTCTCCCTCACCCAGCAGCAACCAGTCTTAAATAGTTCTCAATCTAGTGCTGACTCGCCACCTAGTTCTCATCTCCCCTTTGGGCCATTGTTTAATTGACCTGACACGGGTCCCACAGTTGGACACCACTGCTGCTGCAGGCACACATGAGCAAGCCTCCATTGGCCTGAAAGCTTCCACCCCATACCTTCATGAACCAGCCCTGGCTCTTACAATCTTTCCACCTCCTCTTCCTCAATGGTCCCTGAGCTGTGGGTGGGTGAGTTTCCATCCTACACTCTACAGTCTCTTATTCTCCAAAACTTGGCCTGTTGAGGCCTTCTGTGTATAATGCATTCTGATGCACATGGAAGCCTCACTGGTGAGAGTCAAGGGATGCATTAGCCCTCTCTCTACCTCTTATTCCACTATGTTCTATGAGCCTTGGTTGTAGAGATTTGACTGCAGATGTGTCACCTAATACAGGGCATCTCCCAGGTGTATGTTCTCTATGCCTGACCAGATGTACAACTCTGCAGTAGCCTCCATTTGTTGCAAAAAGAAGCTTCTTTGATAAGTGCTGTATGGCATGTTTGTTGCTCTAAGGGAGGCTCTTCTATCTCACACTGCGTTCCCTGCCAAGCAGCTCCTAGGATACATATGCATTAATGTTCAGACATTCTACATGTATTTCTCATAGGCTTTCTAGGGCATCACTTTTCCCTCTAGGTTTCCTGCCCCCCGAGATTCACTCATCTCTACTCTTTTTTCTCCCATCCGGCCTCCCTCCTCCCTCCCTTCCTAGTCACAGTGCGTCCATTATTCCCACCCTCCCCCAATACCTCCCGACTCCCGCCATCCTTCCGTTCCTGACTTCCCTCTCTCCCCCACACTATGGTCCTTGCATGTCCCTCCCTCCGCTCCTCCCTGCCGATTACTCACAATTTTTCCACCTCCCTCAGGTAACATTTGCTCCCTACTATCTCCCTTTCAGGTTGTTTCTTTTCCTTTACCTCCATGTTTCTTTGCCTTTACCTGGCTCCTGGTGTTACGTCAGAATTTATATCGCCATATATAAGGGATTGGTGCTGCAATCCACAAATGACGGAGAACACATTACTTGCTTTTCTGCATTTGTGTTACTTCACTTCGTATAACACTCTCTAGCTCCATCCACTTACCTGCAAATTTCATCTTTTCTTACTGCTGAGTAGAACTCCATTTTCATTAACCATTCATCAGTTGAGGGGCATTTGGGTTGTTTCCATTTCTTAGCTATTGTGAAGAAAGCAGCAACAAACATATAGATGTACAGTATCTCTACAGTATAATGAGTCCTTTGAGTATATGCCAAGGAGTGGTATCACTGGGTCATATGGTAGGTTAATTTTTAGTTTTTGAGGGTTCGCCACACTGTTTTCCATAGTGGTTGCACGCGTTTGCAATCCCACAGCAGTGAGTGAGCGAGCACTCCTCTTTCTCCACAGCCTCCCCAGCATTTGCAGTCTTTCGTTCTCTTGATCTTGGCCAATCTGACTGGGGTAAGATGAAATCTCAAAGTGGTTTTGATTTGCATTTCTCTAATTACTAAGGATGTTGAACATTTTTTAAGGTGCTTCTCAGCTATTTTTATTTATTTGATTGAGAACTCTCTGTTTAGGTCTATTGCCCATCTTTTTATTGGGTCATTTATCAACTTAATTTCTTTCTTTTTTGAGTTCTTTATATATTCTGGATGTTAATCCTCTGTCAGATGTGTGTCTGGTGAAGATTTTCTCCCACTCAGTGGGTTTCCTCTTCCCTTTCTTAGTTGTTTCTTTTGCTGTACAGAAGCTTTGTAATTTTAAGGTCCCACTTATTGATTGTTGACCTTAGTGCCTGAGCAGCTGGTGTCTGGTTTAGAAAGTCCTTTCCTATGCCTGTATCTTGGAAGGTGCTGCCTATGTTGTCTTCTAGCAGTTTCCAAGTTTCTGGTTTTATATTGATCCATTTGGAGTTGACTTTTGTGCAGGGTGAATGATAAGGATTAAGTTTCATTTTTCTGCAGGTGGAGTTCCAGTTTTGCCAGCACCACTTGTTGACAATGCTGTCTTTCCTCCATTGTGCGTTCTTAGCACCTTTGTCGAATATCAGGTGGCTGAAATTATATGAACTCATTTGGGTCTTCTATTGTGTTCCATTGATCTATGTGTCTATTTTTGTGCCAGTACCATGCTGTTTTTATGACTATAGCTGTGTAATATAATTTGAGATCTGGTGTGGTGATCCCTCCAGCATTGTTCTTTTTGCCCAAGATTGTTTTGGCTATCCGAGCTCTTTTGTGATTCCATATGAATTTTAGGATTATTTTGTCAAGCTCTGTGAAGAATGTCATGGGAATTTTGATTGGGATTGCACTGACATAAATAAAATTTTTTTTTAAAAATTCAATAGACAAAAAATAAGCTGATTTAAAAATGAGCAAGGAATTTAATATTTCTCAAAAGAAGATATCAATTGGTTAGTGGGACCAGGTGTGGTAGCACACACTTTTAATTCCAGCACTAGGGAGAAGTGGCAGGCAGATCTCTTCCAGGCCAGCCTGGTCTACATAGTGAGACCCTATCTCAAAATTTTTTAAATAGCTAGTGGGTATATGAAAAAATGTTCAGGCCAGGTGTGGTGGTGTATGCCTTTAAACCCAGCAGAGGTTGGCAGATCTCTGTGAATTCAAGTCCAGCCTGGTCTACATGGCAAGTTCCAGGCCAGCTGGGGCTACAGGGAGACCCTGTCTCAATAAGACCAAAAGGAAAAAAGTTCAAAATCACTAACCATCAGGGAAATGTGTATTACAGCCACAATGAGATATCATCCTATACCTCTTACAATGGTTGTTACCAAAAAGGACAAAAAACAGCAAGTACTAGAAGTCAGGCATGGTGGTACATACCTGTAATCCCAGCACTTGGGAGTAGAGGCAGAGGGATAATATCTTTGTCATCCTCAGTACAAAGTGAGTTCAAGTCAATCCTGCTCTACTGGAGACCATGTCGCAACAAAAAAAGTTAACCACTCATACCTAAACCAAATAAGCCAACCTATAGATCTTATACCTCATTCCTACTCCCATCACAAATGTTTCAAGAGTCAACATCAACATTTAAAGAATAATCCTAAGGAACCCAAAGGCCTCATCCCAAGAATTCAAGGATAATATTTCTTTAAAGCAGGGTCTCACTATGTATCCCTGGATGGCCTAGAACTCACTATGTAGACTAGGCTGACCTCAAATTCACAGAGATCCACTTGCCTCTGCTTTCTGATTGCTGGGACTAAAGGCATGGGCCACCACATCTAGCTCAACTTGTGGAAACCTAATGTGACATGTCAAACCAATATAATACACAAAGAAAATCATGATATCTCAAAGGGTGCTAAAAAGGCATTTGTAATTGTAAATAAGAAGTTTCTGTGGGCTACAATTTTGAATAACTAAAATGCATTTGGTATTTCTAAGAAAGAGACAGAGGTAGAGGTTATGTCAAATAGAGGGGAAAAATAAATATACTTTTCTAGATACAGTGATAGAGAAGTAAGATTCAGAGCATGACTTATTTTCCCATGTATTTCTCCTGAGGCTCAGTTAACGATGCCTGTCTGTCCCTAATGGCTTGAGAATACATGAATGACAATGGCATAACTTCTAAGTTATTGTTCATTTTTGTCACCTATAAAATAAATAACTGAATGATGGTTGTGACTTACTATATTTTATTTTTATTTTATGTGTATGAGTGTATTGCCTGCATGTATGTAGGTGCACCCATGTTGTGCAATACCCAAAGAGGTCAGAAGAGGGTGTCTGGATCCCCTTGTTAGCCACCATGTGGGTGCTGGAAATTGAACCTGGGTCTGCAAGTGCAGCCAGTGCTCTTAACCCCTGACCCATCTCTCCAACCCATGACTTACTATATTTTTAGTAAAACTTATGGATGTTTTTTCACATTCCCAACTACATATTAGATATATGTAGCTAACTTAGAATATGCACAGAAATACAAACTTTAAATTACTTCTATACTCACCAACTAGAGGTCTGCCAATTTAACCTCTCAGGATATCTTCTTCCAGCATGGATTTGTGGATGTAAGCACATTTGGTTACTAACAGGGACATGTGTGCTGCTACTATTACAGCAATTGCTTCTGTGCCCAAACCTCTTGATGGAACATCAGCTGCTACTAGATTTGAGTTTTAACAGATTCTTATCCCATTGACAGCAGAGTGAATTTCTGGCCAGGCATGGTAGTACATGCCTTTAATCCCAGCACTCTGAAGGCAGGGGCAGGCGGATCTTTGTGAGTTATCGAATAGCCTGGTCTACACAGTGAGTTTCAGGTCATCCAGGGCTACATAGTGAAACCCTGTCTCAAAAATCTAACAATAGCAACAAAAACAAACAAACAACAAAAAAAGAGCAGAATTTCTGTGTGAACTTTGAAGAGAAAAAAATCAGTACTTAGTTCAAAGTAATCAGGGTCTGTGGAACACACTACCACCTTCTAGTTAACAATGTGCTACAGGAAATCAATGGATGATTGATTTGAGACTGCTTCTTTTGAAATTACATGTGGAATGTATGAGAAAAAAAGCCCCAGCTTTCACCAAATCTTCAAGGTCTGTGACTCCCTCAAATGTCAGAAACCCTGGTATATAAATCCTTTCCTACTTTAATATTCTCATATTGCTGCGTGTGGTAGTCCACACCCATCATCCCAGCATTCAGGAGACTGAAGCTGGAAATCACTAGCTCAAAGCTGTACTATTACTTTTCCTATTATTGTGATAAAATAATCCTCTGACAAAAGCAACTTAAGGGAGAAAGGGCTTATTTTTGCTCACAGTTCAATGATGCAGTCCATCAGGGTGGGGCAGTCAGGGCAGCAGGAATTGAGGTAGTTGGTCACATTGCATCTGCAGTCAGGAAGCAGAGAGAAGTGAACGCTTGTGCTCAGCTCTCCGTTTTATTCAGTCTAAGACTCCAGACCATGAGATGGTGTCATCTACAGTTAAGGTCAGTGTACCTGCCTCAATTAGCCTAACCTAGATAATCCCTCACATGCCCAGAGGCTTGTCTCCTGGATAATTCTAGATCCTGTGAAGTTGACAACCAACATTAAGCATCATAAAGGCCATCCTAGGCTATATAGTAAAACCCTGTCTCAGAAAAATAAAGTACTGTCAGGGGTGGTGATATACACCTTTAATCCCAGCACTTGGGAGGCAGAGGCAGGTGGAGCACTGTGAGATTTAGGCCAGCCTGGTCTCTAATAGTAAGTTCCAGGCAAGCTAGGGCAACAGAGAGATGCTGTCTCAAAAAAATAAAATAAAATAAAATAATAAAATAAAATAAAATAAAATGAAGTACTGTATAACTTTGGGTCATTTATTCTGACAGCCTCAAACACAGAAAGCTGAACAGAACTGAAGGAAGCAGTCACAGCACTGCACCTGTAATCCCAGCACTCAGGTAGGCTGAGGCAAGAGGACCACGAGTCTGAGGGCTGCACAGCAAGACCCTGTCTCAGAAAAACAAAGACATAAAGAGCTACAGGGCAGACCTAACACTCAGTTCTTCTATTAAAAGGAGGCTCACAGGGGAAACTGGCCTGTGGAAAAGGCAGACCCAGCCCTTAGCCTTCTCTGTGCATCATCTTGCTTAGAAAGTTCTTCCTCTAATAGTTGGCCATCAGCAACTGAATAGCAATTAAGTCTCCATAAAAACAACACTGCATTTCATGCCCAGAAATGTCTACTCCCATAAAAGCACATGCTGCTCCTTCCGAAGACCAGAGTTCAGTTCCCAGCACCCACAGAGGACAACTGTAATTATCTCCAGCTCTAGGAGATCCAACACTCTCTTCTGGCCCTCTTCAGCACCTGCACCAGCCTTGAACATGCTGTATGTACATACATGCATGCATGCACTCATACGTACACATAAAAAACTTTAAGATTGTGTACGTGTGTGTATGTTGTGTGTGTATGTGTACGAAGGACAACAATGAAAGAAAAGACCTTACAGGAGGTGAATATGACCAAAGTAAATTACATACATGAATGAAAACGTCATAGTGAAACCCATTATTTCAGACAATTTATATATGCTAGTAAAAATAATTTTAAATGCATATATTGGACAATTTATATATGCATATTGCATATTTGTATATTTATTTTAAAGCACTGACTCTGAAAAATGAGAATTATGTAATATTTCCCAAAAGCTCTGGTTTGTAAAAGACGATTAAGAATTTACTGTTCACATGTTGCCACCTTGTGGCCAAAGTGAAAACTCTAAAAAAGAACCACAGAAAAGGAAAACCCCCAATGACCTTAATCACCTGGTTTTGTTAGCAAAGGCTGATAATCTAAAACATTAAGTGGAAAATACCACCCTCCTTATAGTCCCCTCATTCTTAACTATAAGAGATATACTGCTTATAAAGTATAGCAACAAGATGCTTATCAGAGAAACAGATTCACCAAACAATACACTTGGTCACTTAACAGTATAACAGAAAATGTTTTCTATTTACTCTCAAAGCATATGACATACAGTTCTGTTCACTCAACAAAGTCTTATTAGAGTCCTGTCATGATCCAGATACTCTGAATTTCCCTGGAAGGTGACAGAGCAGCCCATGGAAACAGGGTCCCCAACATGGGAGTCATGTAGTCGTGCCTCACATAAGCCTCCGTCTCAGGACCCCCGAGTTCAAAGCTTCCACCTGCAGCAGGCATCTTTCTCTCATTCACAAAAAGGAGATCCCTGGATATCAATTTCTCAAGTCTAATTCAGATGGATCTGCATTCAGAGCCCCTTTCTAAAATCTCGAGTCTCTTCCCTAACTCCTGGCCAGCTGGAACTGACTGTATTTTAGAATACAGTTCCTCTCCTAGCTGAGTCCTTGAAAGCAAAAGTAAGGCTTTCCAATTCCTAGTTGATGCCCAATGTCTTCATAAACTAGAGAATGTCTGCAGTCAATGGCAGATAAGAATCTGGATGTTCAACTGGTTCTTCAGACATCCCCAGAAGCCTCTCATCTGCCCTGAGCTTGGCCTCTTCCCTGAAGGATCAGGCCAAGGGAAGAGCAGCAGAGGCTGGCAGTCTTCTAGTGAACCACACATGGAGGGGTTTCATCACCTTGGCAACTCCAGTCAGCATTCTAAGGTCTCCCAGCCAGGCATGGTGGCACATGCCTGTAATCCCAGAATTTGGGAGGCTGAGGCAGGAGGATTTCAAATTCAAGGCCAGCCTGAGCTACATGGCAAGTCCCAGTCCTAGTGAGACCTCATCTCAGAGCAAACAAATACAGTTTCTACTTCTGTCCCCATGAAGTAAGTAGCCTCTGCACCTACTTCTGCCTCTGTCTCTCCACAGGCCTAGAATCAGCAGAGCCAAGAAATATGGGCTAAAACCTTTGAAACCACCATGAGACAACCTGTCTTTCTGATACTAGCTGATTTCATTTTGCAGGATGATCTCCAGTGCATTCATTTTCCTTCAGGTGACATTATTTTGTTCTTCTTTAATGCTAAATAATACTCCATTTGCACCTCCACAGTTTGAATGCCCTGGTACAGGAGGAAGCCTGAATGAGAAACAACTGATCTACCAAGGCAATCCCTCAGTCACTGTGTGGATGGGAGTACTAGAGAGCTGGAAACTGAGACCTGGGAGTCAAACAATTTGATGTGACTCAGAACTAGCATCCTAAGTGCTGCATGCTCAAACACTTACTAAGAGGGTATTTACCATGAGGACACCAGGAGCTAGTGTGCATGAGCTGGGTGAAAGCAGAGAGCCTCCAGCTGAAGTCTGACTGATCCATTCACTGACATCCAAAAGAAAAGAAGGCTAGCTTAAAGAGGCTGGCAGCTGGTCTAAGAATTACTGCAAAAGAAGGGGCTGGAGAGATGGCTCAGCAGTTAAGAACACTGGCTGTTCTTGCAGAAGACCTGGGTTCGAATCCCAGCACCCACATGGCAGCTAACAACTGTCCGTAACTCCAGTCCCAGGGGATCCGACAGCCTCCTTTGACCTCTGAGGGCACTGCATGACACAGGTGCACTTATCTACATGCAATATACGCATACGCATAAAATAAAAATAATAATTTTTTAAGTTAAAAAAAAGAACTACTGCAAAATGAAACAGCAAGTGACAGTATTTTACTCTCAGAAGACATGATGTTGAATTTTAATTAAGCACAGGTCATGTCTACCTAATCCTTGTGTATCCATGTTTTAAGAAGATATTATACATCATACAGTTTTTAAATACTGAGATAATGAAATAACAAGGCCTGGGATGTAGCTCAGTGGGGGAGTGCTTGTCTAGCAAGCATGAGGCCTTGGTTCAATCTGCAGGACCAAAAAAAAAGGCTACTTATGATAACACAGTGTGGCAATCAACAAAATATAAACTCTTATTTGAAGGGACTGTGCTACATGAGACCCTGCCTCAGAAAAGGAAAAAAAAAACAGAGTACTTCTAGGGCTAGGGGTGTAACTCAGTTGATGGAGTATTTGCAGAGCATGCACAAATTCCTGGGTTTAATCCCCCAGCACTGCATAAAACCAAGTAAGGTAGCCCACACCTATAATCCCAGCACTCAGTAGGATGAGAAGTTCAAGGCCATCCTCAATGACACAGCAACTCTAAGGGCCAAACTGTAATACATGAGATCCTTGTCTCAAGAAACAAAAATAAAAACTCTTTGCCACTTAACTATTTGATTTTAGTAAATAACAGCATTCTGGCCCAGCAGGATGGCTCGGCAGATAAAGGTGCTTGTTGCCAAGTCTGATGCTCTATGAACAATCCAGGACCCACATGGTGGAAGAAGAGAACTGGCTCCCACCAACTGCCGAGGGGGGGGGAGGGATGGAGGAAATAAATTTTAAAAAATCTAAGACACCATTTTCCCCCAATCAGTATCAAACAGCATAGGGAGGGTGGAAGCAGTGGACTGTCAAGTTGAACTCACAGCTGCTGGGAGTAGAGGACTGCTTGTCCCCTTGTCTTAGATCCCATGATAACAGAGCATAGCCAAGGGAGCTAGCAGAAGTAGGATGATGTGTGCAACCCGTGTGAGTTGTCAACAGCTGCTGTTCTACACATCGCTCCTCCCTCTCCTGTAACTCTAGTGGTGTCCTCCACCCTGTCTCTTCAGATGGTTCTATTACCAAAATGAGCAGAGTGTGTCACCCTCGTAAGACATAGTGATTAGTCCAGAGATAAGCATTTAGCTCAAGCAAAGGATTTAGAGTCCTTTTTGTGCTTTCAGTAGGGTGGGGAAAAGGGATTGCCTTTTGCATCAGACACAAGAATGTTTTTGCTATGTCCTGGGGAGTACCAGCATAAGAAAGTAGAACCACAGACAGAGGGAGAGTACTAATGACAGCATGTAGACACCCAGATTCAACTATGCCCTTCATTCACCATGCGTCCAGAGTCAGCATGAGGGAGTGGGGCTGGAGAAATGGTTCAGCAGTTAAGAGCACTACCTACTCTAGCAGAGGACCCAGGTTTGTATTCCTACCACCCACATGGCAGTTAACAACCATTCCTAACTCCAGTTCCAGGGGAATCTGACTCCTTCTTCTGACCTCCTCAGGCATTACATGGCATGGGTACACTTATACACATGCTAGCAATACACTCATACACATAAAATAAAAAATAAAAGTAATAGGGGCTGGAGAGATGGCTCAGCAGTTAAGAACATTGGCTGTTCTTGCAGAAGACCCGGCTTCAAATCCCAGCACCCATGTGGCAGCTAACAACTGTCTGTAACTCCAGTCCCAGGGAATCCGACAGCATCTTCTGACTTCCTGGGGCATTGCATGACACGGGTGCACTTACCTACATGCAGACAATACATGCATACACATAAAATTAAAAAATAAAAAAAATTTTAAGTTAAAAAAATAAATAAAAGTAATAAACAAAGTGTGTTGGATAGCTTTAGTGTCAACTTGACACTCCTGGGTTGATGGAGCCTCAATTGGGGAATTATCTCCATTGGACTGACCTGTGGCCATGTCTGTGGAGCATCTTCTTGATTGTTGAATGATGTGGGAGAGCCCGTCCCACTGTGGGTGGTGCCAGCCCTGGGCAGGTGTGCCTGTGTTGTATAAGAAAGCAGGCTTGAGGGCTGGAGAGATGGCTCAGCAGTTAAGATCACTGGTTGTTCTTGCATAAGACCCGAGTTCAAATCCCAGCACCCATATGGCAGTTAACAACTGTCTGTAACTCCAGTCCCAGGGGATCCGACAGCCTCTTCTGACCTCCACGGTCATTACACAACATGGGTGCACTTACCTACATGCAGGCAATACACGCATACACATAAAATAAAAATAATAAATAAAATATTTTTTAAAAAAGAAAGCAGGCTGAGCAGGGGCCAGGGAAGCAAGCCAGTAATCAGTGTTCCTCCATGACCTGTGCTCCTACCTCCAGGCTCCTTCCCCAAGTTCCTACCATGGACTCCCTTAGTGATGGACAGTGACCTTGGAGATGTAATCTGAATAAACCCTTTCCTCCACAAGTTGGTATTGGTCAGAGTGTTTTGTCACAGCAATGGAGAAACAAACCAGAACACAAAGTATTTAAAATAAATAAATAAATAATAATAATAAACCTACTCTAGGACCAGCAAGATGGCTCAGTAGGTAAAGGCACTTGTCACCAAGCCTAATGACCTGAGTTTGATTACTGGGACGCACATGGTGGAAAGAGACAGCTCATTCCCACAAGCTGACCTCCATACATGCACAATGGTACACATAAATAAATAAAATAAATAAATAATAAATGAAATTTTTAATTTAAATTACTCTATAGGTTGAGATAGAAAGAAGCTTTGAACTTTAGAAAGTTCACCTGGCATTTCGATCTTGGAAAGTGGACTTTTAAGACAGAGCAGTAGGAGATAATGTGCTAAAACACAAAGATTCAGTTTTTTTTTTTAGAGTCACAGTGTGTAGTCCTGGCTGGCCTGGAAATCACTATGTAGACCAGGCTGGCCTCAAACTCACAGAGCTCTGCCTGCCTCTGCTTCCTGAGTGCTGGAATAAAAGGCATGTGCCACCACACCCAGCTGAAGATTCACCTGTTAATTAGAAGGACCTTGCTAGAAGGATATTCACCGTGGCTTCACAGATTGTGTTCTAGTTTGGCAGAGAAGACATTTAATCCTTACAGCCAGCCTGGGAGGTACATATTTTAACTTAATTCCACAAGGAGGCTATCCAAGCAGAGAAGTTAAATGCTTTCCACATAGGGGAACACCCATTCACTGCTGATGGGATTGCAAACTCATGCAACCAATATGGAAAGCAGTGTGGAGAACTCTTTACAGCCTCTTCTGACCTCCGCAGGCATTGCACGACACAGGTGCACTGACCTACATGCAGGCAACACACACATACACATAAAACAAAATTTTTAAAAAATTTAAAAAAAAAAAAGTAAACTAAAAATGAACCTACCATATGACCCGGTTATGACTCCTTGGCAAAGGACTCATCCTACTGCAGAGATACTTGTACATCCATGTTTGTTCTGCTCTTTTCACAATTGCTAACACATGGAAGCAACCCAAGTGTCCCTCAACTGACAAGTGGATAATGAAAATGTGGTAACATTTACATAATGGAATTCTACTCAGTGGTAAAGAAAGACAAAATCATGAAATTTGCAGGTAAATTGATGGAACTAGAAGCTGTTATACTAAGTGAAGTAACACAGACTCGGATAAACAATGTACGTTCTCCTTCATTTATGGATCTTAGCACCAAATCCTTGTAAGTTAGCATATATCCTGATTTAACTGCAGGAGCCAGGAAAATGGAAAGGAACCAGGATTGGTAAAGGGAAAGAAGGCGTCTGAGAGAAAGGAACAGTAGGAGACAATGGTTACCAAGGGAGAAATCGGTAACATTGGGGTATTTAAATGGGAGGGGAAGAGGGAGGGTTACACAGGGAACCATGGGAGTAAAGAGGAAGAAGCAGCTCAAGAAAGGGGGGGACCATAAGAGACAGGTATTATCAAGGGTGAAATGGGGAAAATGGGGATACTTTAACTGGGGAGGGATGACAAAGGGTTAGACAAGGGAGAGAGGTGAGATAAACAATGCTTAGCTGGTGTGAAAAATTTGAGGGAAATGTATTAGTTCAAAAGCCTACTGAAAATTATACATACAATATCTCTACATATGTCCATGTGCCAGACAGGAGAAACCACCTTTCGAGTTGCTGGCCAGGGTAGTCTGAGACTCCCAAAATTATACAGACTACTGCCACAGCCCTTGATTGCCTCCCAGAACTTAAAGGTAAGACCCTATTGCTGAAGACAGCTATTGTAATCAACAGCTACCTAATTGGACTTAAAGCCCACTCAATGGTAGGGAAATCGTGTGTGGTACTGTAAATATAGCCAAATATACATGGCTGGAGAGGTCATAAATCTTAGAGAAACTGCTAAGGTTACTGTCACATCCCAAACAAATGTAATTTCTTACTATATGCTAAATATGGATCCTTATATTTAAAGACCAGTATGCCAGTCACCAGTCATCAAAGAAGCTGCTTCTTGTAACAGATGGAGACTACTAAAGAGTTCCACAACTGGTCACACACATAGAATAAGTATGTGTGAAATGCCCAACCCTGAGTGACACATCTATAATGGAACTTCCACACCTAAGGCTCATGGAATATAGTGGAACAAGGAGTAAGAGAACACTAGCATCTCTCAGCTCTCATCAAGAAAGCTCCCTCATGCAACAGAGGACCATAAACACGAAAGGACACAGATGGCCAAAGCATAGAGAATAAAAGTCTGCAGAGTGTGGGTCCTTGGACAGGACTCTTATATTAAGCCCCAGCCACCCAGGGCTCAGGGACTATTGTGGAAGAAGGGGCAGAAAGATTGTAAGGGTCCAGGGAGGAGGCACATGATCATATGGAAACAGGGTCTTACTCTGTTTCCTAGGACCCTGCTCATACAAATCTACAGCAATGGTGTCAGGATGCACAAGACCCAGGCAAACTCAAGCAAACAAAAACCCAGCATAGAACTGGGGAAATGGGAGGCAGGCCCCAATCTTAGCAGAAGAACTATTGGCAGCTGATTACTGCTGGATGAGGGAAGCTGATCTTCTTTAAGGAAGAGACTCTAGATAGGCTGACTAGACCCCAGTGGATGAACTACATACACTGAGGGACATCTGGGTCCACTAACGACTCAATAAGCCTTAACATAAATGACAGAATGCATGAAATCCAGTGGAGGGGAGGGCTATGGCAGGGTGTGGATTGGGGGAGGGGTATAAAGATGATTAAGATACTTTATATGAAATACACAAAAATTCAACAAAAAATACACAAAAATACTTTCCCCATGTTACACAGCTAGCATGGAACAGAACTGAGCCTCAGATACAAGCCTAATTTTTTTAATTTACATCTATAATATGAGGCTGCTGAGCATGATGGCACTCACCTTTAATCCCAGCACCTGGAAGGCAGAAGCAGTTGGCTGTGAGTTCCAGGCCAGCAAGGGTTACATTGTAAGACCCTGTCTCAAAACAAAAATCAACAAAAAAAAAAGATTCAGACATTGACTTATTCCATTTAGAGTTGAGCAGACTTTGAGAGCCCTTTTCTCCAGCTCTGATTTAAGTTTGCTTCCAAACTTTGTGTTAAGGTCTATTCTTCATCCTCCTCTATAGGAAGCTCACATGCTCAGTTTCAGGCTTCATTTCAGATACATCTACCTAACTTCTTTTGACAATCCATTCTCAGCTGCTTTTGGGGGGGGGATATGTATATCCTCCCACCCCTCTCTGTTGCAACTTTTCTCATCAGTGACAAAATACCCAAGAACACTTATGAAAGGAAAGGGTCATGTGGGCTCATGGTTTCAGAGGTCTTTCAGTTCATGACAGAGAAGGCATGGCAGAGTGGAAATGGCTCAATCCATGGTGGCAGGAATGTGGGGTGGAGGCCTGTTCACATAGCAGTAGACAGGAAGCAGGCCTAACCAGGAGTGGATATAACCTTCAAAAGGCCTACTCCTAGTGAGCTACTCCACCAGCCAGGACCCATCTCCTAAAGGCTCTACAGCCTTTGAAATAACATGGCAATCAAGGGACCTACTATTCAAAATGAACCTGGGAGTCAGTCCAGATTCAAATTACAACAACTTTGATAAAACTGCTGCCTTGCCTGGCTAAGAGGGGGCCAAAAGGAAGCCTTAATGGGCAAAATACTATGCTTTGGCATCTTAAATATGATTGATCTTTCTTGCCTGTTTTTTACTTTTTTTTTTTTTTTAGAGACAGACTCATATAGCCCAGAATATATAGCTGAGGATGACTTTGGATTCCTGATCCTCCTGGCTCTATCTCCCAATTACAGGGATTACAGGTGTTTGCCACTATGCCTGGCTTCAAATGTGGTTTGCTTTCTTCTGGTCCACACTCTCCCATCAGTATTCTGATACTTTCAGAAGACTTCATCCAATTGTGCAATAATAAATCTGTTAAATACATTCAAGGTTCAGAAAATCTTTTTCCCCCTAGTAAAAACCACCCATTTGGGAGAGAGAGGTCAGGGAATATACATATCTCAATACCTCATGTCCTTTTTCTGGTTCCTCCAAGTAATTATTCATATTTTTTCTCCCTCTAAAAGATCTATTTTTGGCAGAACAAAGAATATAGAGGTATTTGCCTTACTCTTCCAAATGTTCCTTCATTACATCAGACATTATTACACTGTCTGATACCACTCCTTGCATTTCTAATCAAATATTTATTTTAATATTGATATATGGGGCTGGAGAGATGGCTCAGTAGTTAAAAGCACTGACTATTCTTGCAGAAGAACCCAGGTTCAGTTCTCAGAACCAATATGGAGGCTAACAAGCATCTGTGACTCCAGTTCCAAGGGATCTGACACTGTCTTCTGGCCTCTGTGGGCACTGTACACATGTGGTGCACTTACACACATGCAGGCAAAACATTCATATACATAAATCAAAAAATTTTTAAGATTTATAAAAAAAATACTGATATGCTAAAGTACATAGCATTGCCAGTTAAGTAGAAATTAAATGGACTGCTCTTGCAACTCTACTTTTCCCAGGCACACCATGGGAATTTTATCTGGTCTGGTTAAATGTTCTGCAGTTCTCAAGTGCATTGGCTAAAGCCTCAGTAGAACCTCTGCCTGAAGCTAACAGTACACACTGCTCCAAGCTGTCTTCAGCACAGATTGTACTATGAACACTCTGTGCCCAAATATTACCACCCCCAGTGTCCTGGCATGGTCACAGTGCAAATGCACTCTGTGCAGATAACTGTTACTGTTTTCGCCTAATCACTTAACCTAGGAGAGTAGACTAAATGTGAAGACTCTGTCTTCCAGGGTTCATGAGCCTCTCAGATTCACTGAGGACTTCCCATGTCCCAGGACTCCTGTCTAAGTGTGGCAGCTAAAGCAGAGTTAGCATCCCCCACATGTACATGCTTGAATTAAGACATGCTGAACATCCTGGTGAGGTCTGCCCCTAGTTCTCTCCACAGTGACCCAGACTCCTGAACATTCTAGATGCATGGTTATAACCTTTCTTTTGGTTTTTGTGGGGGGGAGGGTTTGTTTGTTCTGTGGAACCCAAATTCTGGTCTTCACACTTGCAGGGTAAGCACTGTATTCACTGAGCCTCAGAGTATTTTGTAGAATCATACTGCAGTTCTCAAACCCTTAAAGACTACCCTCGATGGTTTTTTGGTTTGTGTGTTTTATATTGTTTTGTTGCTCTTTTTTTTAATATTTTTTATTTATTTTATGTGTATGAGCGTATTGTCTGCATGTATATGAGTGCACCTGTGTCATGCAATGCTGCAGAGGTCAGAGAGGGCTTCAGATTCCCCTGGAACTGGAGTTGAGGACGGTTTGTAGCCACCATGTGGATGCTGGGAATTGAACCCAGGTCCTCTGCAAGAGTAGTCAGTGCTCTTAACTGCTAAGCCATCTCTCCAGCCCCTTGTTGTTCTTGTTGTTCTACAGTCTCCCTGTAGCCGCAGCTGGCCTGAAACTCCAGGCTTTGATCTCACAGAGATCTACCTGCCTCTGCCTCCCAAGGGCTGGAATTAAAGGTGTGTACCACCATGCCTGGCCAGTTTCGTTTTTGTTTTGTTTTTTCAGTATTTTATTTAACCTAAATATGTCTAAAATACTATTCACATGTAACCAATATAAAATTATTATTCATCTAATATATTTTTTCCATACTAAGCTTTTAAAATCTTCTATGTATTTAATATTAATATTTAATAGTACATCTCAACTCAGACTGGCCACATTTCGAGTGGTGGCTGTGATATTGAGCATCATAGATTACAAAGTAGAGACTGCTTATCAGAGGGTGAATTCAAAGGCTTGAGACAAACTGGGAAACCTCAGGAAGATCAATGAAATACCATGAAAGGTTTCTGATCCACACAAGCCCAAGGGCCCTAAGTTCTGTGGCCTCTGAAAGACTAGTCCTACATTCATACAGTTCAACTGATAGGGAAAATAATGAGTCAGCAAGATGGCTCAGTGAGTAAAGGTGCCTGCTGCCAAGTCTGACAACCTAAGTTCAATCCCCAGAACTCAGTTGCTGGAAGGAAAGAACTAATTACTTCAAGTTGTCCTCTGACCTCCACAAACACACCATGGCACACATACCCCCAACATATACATATACACACACAAAAAAAGAAAAAAAATGAGTTTGATGTATTAAATACCAAGACTACTTTTGAGCTCAGAACCCTTCACAAAATATTAGCTCCTAGTAAAGGGATATAATAAGTGCCTAACTCAGAGTTAAGCATAAGAACTAAATGACATAATTTGACTACAGTGCAAAGGAGCTGGGAAATGGTGGCTCTATAATCATTAACTACTACTAATTACTACTGTACCCACGTTCAACAAGCAATCTCTCTGGCACATTGTTTACTTCTGACAAACACTGAGGTCAAATGTGGTCTCTATGGAGAGAGGTTCTTCTCCCCAGAAAGAAGCTTAAGGGTGTTTTGTTTTATCATTGTTTTTATAGTGGATTTTTTTTTTTTAAACAACTCAAGGGTAAAAAACTAAAAGCATCCCCAAACATATCAACAATTTGATAAAAAGCAGCTTGTAGTTTTCACTTTAATATCTTTAGTTCTGATATTGTCTAAAACCCAGCTTGCTATAACTGTTCCATCTAAATTTGTTCTCAGGGAAAAATAAAGTTAAAGTCCTCTGTGATCTTGTCAGCTGAACTTCCAACCATTTTCAACTACTTAATGAGAGTTGCCACAACAGGGCCATTGCATACAGGAACTCACAGCAGCTGTAACTGTATGCACAAGTCTTACACAAAATCAAGTCAGCCAAAACACTAGTATAGATGGGGGAGGGGCTGCTGCAGTCCTACCCAGAGCTGAGATGTTATTGGCTGCTGGGGAAAAGGAGTCAGTTTTCTTCTGGGATGCAGCCCCTGAAAGCTACCCCTGCTCTGGCAGATGGTCCTATATCCATGCACACACAGGCAACACTAAGTGGACATGGAGAGAGAGAGAGCACATGAAATTGGGAGGAAAGGGTGCAGGGGTGGGGAGGAATTGAAAGGGAGGAAATTGGAAGTGATTTAATCAAAACACGTTATATGTATGTGTGAAATTCTCAATTTAAAAAAATTTTAAAAAGAAACTAAGTGAACAAAGTACTTTATTTTCAAATCCAAGCAGGTCAGAAAGACTCAGCTGCCGAAATGTAATGAAGATGGCTACTTCCTCACCACCTAATAGAAGAAAACCCCACCCTCCTCCCCTCATCTAGTCTCACTGCTCACAGTGAAGAGGAACTGGTAAAATGGACCTCCTGGAGGGAAACATTAGGTGACCTTGGTTGAACTAAGGCCTTCCCTTGGTGAAAAGATCACAGAGCAGATAAAGGTGGGAGAGCTAGACTCCCTCAAAACCTTCAGAATAAATAAGAGACCACTCTAGCCACTTTGATGAAAAAAATACTGCATGATTTGGGGGCAGGTGACAAAGTATATTACCAGCCTTCCTTCTGCATCCTACATTTGAGTCTGAATGTGGCTTTGTTCCCCTCCCATTAGTCAGACCTGACATGGTCCTGGAGATGGTGCTCAGGCATGTCCCAGCCATCATTACCAGAGAATACACCCATATAAACCCAAATTCCTAATTCCTGAACTGATCAGAGTCGCCCTACATGTGGCCACTCAAGAATAAAATAAGCTTTGTTTAAAAAATGCTGTATATTGGGGCTCAGCAGTTAAGAGCACTGACTGCTCTTGCAGAGGACCCGGGTTTGATTCCCAGCACCCACATGGTGGCTATAAACCATCCTTAACTCCAGTTCCAGGGGCATCCGAAGCTCTCTTCTGATCTCCACGGCACTACACAACACAGGTGCACTCACATACATGCAGGCAATACACTCATACACATAAAATAAAAATAATAAAATATTTTTTAAAAATGCTACGTTTTATTTCAAGAACTTCGCAGTTCATGAGCAATGGCGAGCAGGTACCGGAAGTTCGCTCCAGCTGACCTCTCGGGCAGCAGCGGTTGAGGCTCTGCAGTGCTGTCACTTGCTCCAATGCTCCCTGAGGTGCTCTTTCAGCTGTGGAATGGAAGGTAGTGGCTGCTGACACTCGTGACAACGAAGGGGCAGCTTCAAGAGCTCCGACATCCCATCTTGGACAATCACTCTGCCTGCCTCTTGAACCATCTTGATCACAGCTTCAAGCAAGGAAGAAAAGTTCAGATCCCATCTACTCTGGAAAGTCAGTGTAAGATACCTAAAAAACATTCTAAAGCTCACAGGCTTGAGATTAGGCAGTACAATGGGAAAATGTACTTCACCAGATTCTAAGTCTGAGCAGCTACCTTTGTGTTACCATGTCAAGGCTTATCACAATGTTTTTCCCCAGGTTGCTCGTTGGTAAATGGTAGCTATCCCCATTTACACCACAGCAGTTCTGAAGGTGCACTGAAAATATACTGGGAAACGCTTCCTCTAAATATATACCTCCTAAATACATGTTCACAAACCACTGCTAACAGTTGGGGGTCTCCCAAGCTCCTGCCAAGCTCATGACACAAGAGAAGAACTGTTGAGACTCTCCTCATCCAAGAACTCTGTTAAGGTTTGGACATGAAATGTCCCCCCAAAAGGCTCAAGTATTGACAATAGCTGTTGGTACTATTTTGGGAGACAGAAGACATTTTAGAAGGTGGGACCTAGCTGAAGGAAATAAGGCACTGGGGGCATGCCCCGGGGGCTGTCTTGTCCCAGGTCCCTCCCTGAGGCCCTCCCCTACCAACTTTGCTCCCTGTCACAATATTCTGACTCACTTAAGCCCAGAAACAGAGCCACAGAGCCAGTCAACCATGGACTAAGCTCTCTGAAACTATGAACCTAAATATAGCTTTTATCTCTTAGATTAATTTAAGTGCTTTGGCACAGTGACAAACAGCAGATCTTGACTAACACAAGTTCTAACTTTTGGATTTAGAATCTGCTCAAGCACATTTTCCCATTATGTAGTCTAACTTCAACCTTACTAGCTTTAGAACACCTGGAATATTGATTAGCCAATTAACTCCTCTAACACTTTTTGATCCCCACATAACAGCTTTCAAGGTCCCTCAAGAAGGATGTCCACAACAAAGTCACAATCATATTACTATGAAAATATCCCAGTTTCTTTTAATGGTGCTTTCTTTACAGGGATCACAAAATGATATGTGGATTATTTGAGGTCAGATTGTTATTTATAGAAACAACTGAGTCAAGTGTTAAAACAACTTTTAAAAATTGAAATAAATTTGACTACAGCTTTCAAGGTCCCTCAAGAAGGATGTCCACAACAAAGTCACAATCATATTACTATGAAAATATCCCAGTTTCTTTTAATGGTGCTTTCTTTACAGGGATCACAAAATGATATGTGGATTATTTGAGGTCAGATTGTTATTTATAGAAACAACTGAGTCAAGTGTTAAAACAACTTTTAAAAATTGAAATAAATTTGACTACTATCCTCAGGCCTCTTGGGGTAAGTCTACAGCGCAGCTCTCCGCGCTGGGACTCCCTAAGCCACATTCACCCTTCCATCCCCCCGCCTCGTCGTTCTATACTCCTAGTTTGAGCCCTGCGCCACTCCTAGTCTTGGGGCCGCAGACACCTGGGAAACCAATACTGCTTCCTGACCCTTCTCACCCAGAGCAACCCAGTCCCTTTCTTGGGCTCCAGGAGCACCACTTCTGGTCCTGGCCCTGCCCTCACCTCGCTCTGCTTCCCTGGGCCTGAACCACCGGCTAACTCTCCTAGCCTGCACTACTATCCTCAGGCCTCTTGGGGTAAGTCTATAGCGCAGCTCTCCATGCCGGGACTCCCTAAGCCTCATTCACCCTTCCACCCCACCCACCACTCCCCTGTCCC
>NW_008346082.1:2551384-2573405 GCF_000622305.1 Nannospalax galili | reverse complement strand
TATTTTTAGTTGGAGATGAGTTTTTATTCACTGTTCTGTTGCTTACCCCCAAAATGACTATCAAAATGATTATTCACCCTCATGAGTCTGTGTGTCACCAGCACAGGGAGGGTTGCCTGTGCTGTTTTTAAACACAGAGCCCCTGGGAGCAGAGGACACATTCTAGTTCCAAGCTGCTGAAGACAGGCTCCACCCAGCCGCCTTGCAGCAGCAGCCTACTCCTGGCTCTACAAAGGCCTGTCCCAAGGGGAGTTGTGGGTTGAGGAGAGTTTCAGACAGTAAGGAGGAAGATCAGTCCAGGTCTGAACTTGAACAAAGATTAATGCTGACAGCACAGTTATGAGACTGTCAGAATTGAGAAAGACAGCTAAGACACTTCAGGCCAGATCCAAACTCTGCAGGACAAAGGACATGCAAGGTGGGATGAACTTTACAAAATCACAGAGGGCAGAATTGGTCTTTGAGGAGTTGCTAGTCTTTTGTTTAAGAGTTTGGTAAATATCTTGGTAGAGAAGTGGATGAAACCCAGGGTTCTCACAGCAGGAGCAGGTCATCTCTTCCCCCCAAACTGGCCCTGATCAGGAATATCTGACTGCTTAGTCACCTCACCTACTAGCCTGCCAGCTTGCCAACCTGCCAGTCCATCCTTCCTACTCACTCTCAAGGTTCTCGTAATAATTCAACTGTAAACCTAAAAATTTACAGCCAATTTTGAAAGAGATGCATCCTACCTCAGGAAACCGTATGTCAATTGTGTTGTAATGATATGCTTCTTCTAAGTATGTTGTTATTAAATAAATCATTTTTAAAAATTAAAAAAAAAATTGAAATAAATTTAAAAAAACAAAGAGTACAGTTTACCTTGTGATTCCAGAAAGTACTCTGTGTTGAACGAATTCCAATGTTTTTTGTTTTTAAGGCAAGGGGAATCAAAATCCTGGCTGATCACATGAAGGTGTACCTGGCTAGTTGAAAGTTAAAAAAAAAAAAAAATAAGCGAAATGGCAACAATCAAAGTACAGGTACAAAGTACTGATACCATGTTCATTCAATGCAATTATCCCATTTATTTACTTGATGATATTTCACATGGGGCTGGAAAGATGGCTCATCAGTTAAGAGCACTGGCTACTCTTCCAGAGGACCTGGGTTAGGTTCTCAGCACCAGTGTAGCAATGCACAACTGTCTATAGCTCCAGTTCAAGGGGATCCCACGCCCTCTTCTGGCCTCCATGGGCACTGTACCCAAGGGTGTACTTCCATACAAGCAGGCAAAACACTCATACACATGAAATAAAAATAAATTTAAATTTTTTTTTGAATACTAATGTGGGCTGGGGAGATGGCTTAGAGGGCTAAGTGCTTGCCATGCAAGCATTAAGACCTGAATTGATCTTTAACACCCAGGTAAAAAGGCAAGACACACCAGCACACACTTGGAATCTCAGAGCTGAGGAGACAGACTATAGAATCCCTGAGTATTGCTGACTAGGTAGTCTAGCCAAAGTAGCAAACTCCAGATTCAGTAAGAGCCCCTGTCTCAAAAAATAAGGTGAAGGACTAAAGCGATGGCTCGGCAATTAAGGGCACTGGCTGCTCTTCCAGAGGACCTGGGTTTGGTTCTCAACACCCACAAAGCAGCTAACAATCATCAGTTACTCCAGTTTCAGGGGATCTCATACCCTCTTCTGGACTCCACAGGCACTGCATGCACATAGCGTACTTACATAAATGAAGGCAAAACACTCATATACATAAAAATAAGTAAATTTTAAAATAAAAAAATAATAATAATAAGGTGAAGCCAGGCACAGTGGTGCCTTTAATTCCAGCACTCAGGAGGCAGAGGCAGGTGCATCTCTGTGAGATCAAGGTCAGCCTGGTCTACATAACAAGCTCCAGGCCAGCTGGAACTACAGTGGAGACTATGTGTTAAAGTTTAAAAAAAAAAAAAAAAAAGAACTAGTTGGGAAGAGGAAGGGAATCAATGGGAGTGGAAAGGGGCTAAGGGAGAGTAATGGGGGATGAATATCACCAAATATGCTACACACGTATGGAAATGGCATATTAAACCCATATGTATAATTAATATACACTAATTAAAAAATAAGACAAAAATTACAAGGGAGGGAGGGAGAGGGGGAGGGTAAGGGGATAGTGCCTAGCAGAGCTAGTGAAGTATGCCCAGAGGCCTGTGCCAGGCAGCGACTTGACATGAGAAAGCAGGCAGAGCAAGCAAGATCTGAGACAGCTGAGTCTCAGAAGTGGGGAAGACACATGCAAAGACCCAGGGACAAGAACGAGCTGGGTGCAAAAAAGCAGAAGGTGACATGGCCAGAATATACAGCCAGAGATACTGGAGCCAAAAAGCAAGGATTAGGCAGGAGCCAGATCATAGGGAGTTGTAAAGATTTGTAAACCTCACGTTTTATTTTGACATTATAGAGTCACTGAACGATGTTCAGTAGAGGAGAGTTGTTATCTGATTTTTACCTTTAAAAGATCACTCTAGCTGTTGCATGGAGAAAGGGCTGTGGGACATGAAAGGTAGGCATGCGAAGGCCAGTTACAAGGCTACTGTAACAAAGCCAGAAACAAGCGCAGCTGACATGAGAGCCTGGCTGCAGCAAAGACAGCAGGAAGCAAGCCTGCTGATCATATCTTCAACAGAACCAGCAAGACTTACTACTAATTTACTGGATGTTGATTTGAGGCAGAGCCACTTACTGAGATGGAAAAGTTTAAAAGAAAAGGAATTGGGTGAATAAAATCAGTTTTTTGGGAGGCTGAGGAGATAGCTCAGTTGGTAAAGTACTTACCTTGCAAGCATGAGAACTGAGGGTTCAATCCCCAGAACCCACACAAATTTAAAAAGCCAGGCATGGTGGCATGTGTTTGAAATCTCAGTGCAAGGAGATGGAGAAAGGTAGATCCCTGGGGCTCACTGGCCAGTCAGCCTAGCCTAATCAGTGATCCCCAAGACAGTGAGAGACCCTGTCTCAAAAAAGGTGGATGATATCCGAGGAGGAAAGATACTAAGATACCTGAGGTTGACCTCTGAGCTCCATACACATACACACACACACACACACACACACACACACTTGTAGCTTTCCTTCAGACTTGTTAAACCAAGTAAAATGATTTTTTTGTATAACTTTTATGCTTAGAATTAGTAATATTTCACCTTGCCCATTAATAATCAAAAGCCACCAGTATGTGTATAGAATCCAAAATAGAATGTAAGGCTGGGTGCAATGGCACACACCTTTAATCCTAGCACTTGGGAAGCAGAGGCAGTGTATCTCTGTGAGACAGAGGGCATCCTGGTCTACATAGTGAGTTCTAGGCCAGCAGGGGCTACAGAGAGACTCTGTCTCAACCCCTCCCCACCAAAAAAAAACAAAAAAAAAAATATATAAGCAATAAAAAATAAATAAGGGAACCACATTAAAGAAGGTAAGAGAGAAAATAACTTTGGAAAACAATATTCTGCCTAGGCACATGCAGTATTGTTGGTAAATGTCTCCCACAGGAGATGAGTTAGTAGTTAGTAGTTCTGTAACTATTTTACATGTATACAAAGAAAAGTACATGAACTCATAATAACTAAGAACAGCCAGGTTTTTCACTGGAGGGGAAAGAAGTCAGTCTCTCTCTCTCTCTCTCTCTCTCTCTCTCTCTCTCTCTCTCTCACACACACACACACACACACACACACAGAAATGGGAAAACAAGAACAAATCTTGCTTGCAAAGCTGTGCTAAAATGAAAAATATCAGTGTGATTTGGAAACTAAGCAGCACTGAGTCTGGTAAGTACCCAGATAAGAGAAGTGTCAGTGTGAATTCATGGTTTTCCATAAACATATATTAATACAAGTAATTCAATACAGAAACAGGTAGGTATGTGTGTAGGTTAGAGGTTGTACATGGATTTCTTGGCTCTGTCTGCTAAGAGGACATAGAAACAAAGACACTCTGAATTCAACAACTTCTATCATCATTAAAACCTGGTGCCCAGGTTGGAGAGTTGGTTCAGCAGTTAAGAGCACTGGCTGCTGCTGCAGAGGACCTGGGTTTGGTTCCCAGAACCCACGTGGCAGCTAACAACCATCTGTAACTCCAGTTCCAGGGTAATCCAATGCCCTCTTCTGACTCCCAGGGCATTGCAGGACACAGGTGCACTTACACACATGCAGGCAATAGACTCACGTAGTGAAACTGAAGTTACAGATGGAAATGTATATTTATTTACAAGTGGGCAGCTAGGCAGTAAACACCTATAATCCCTGCCCCAGAAGGCTAGGATGAGAGGATCACTTGACCCCAAGAGTTCAAAATCAGCATGAGCAACATAGCAAAAGCCTGCCCCCCAAAAACAAAATAAAGATGTTTAAAAAGTAAATTTGCCAGGCAGGGTGGTGCACACCTTTAATCCCAGCACATAGGAGGCAGAGGCAGGTGGATTTCTGAGTAGAAGACCAGCCTATTCTACACAGCCAGCTCCAGGCCAGCTGGAGCTACATAATGAGATGCTGTCTCAAAAAATAAACAAATAAATATCAATTCAACACTGTGAACCTAAAAATTTACAGCCAATTTTTAAAGAAATGCATCTTTGCTCTAGAAACTGTTATTGACTATGTCAATGCTGTTGTAATGAAATGCTTCTACTAATTAGGTGGTTATTAAATAAATTAAATAAATAAACAAACAAAAACAAATGAATTTTGGGGCTGGAGAGATGGCTCAGAGGTTAAGAGCACTGACTGCTCTTGCAGAGGACCCAGGTTCAATTCCCAGCACCCACATGGCGGCTATGAATGGTCCTTAACTTCAGTTCCAGGGGAATCCAAAGCCCTCTTCTGACCTCCGAGGCATTGCACGACATGGGTGCGCTCACAAACACGCAGGCAATACATTCATACACATAAAATAATATTTTTTAAAATGAATTTTATGTTGTTTATCCTGCTGCAGTTTTTTAAAAAGTGGGAACTGGGGATGTAGCTCAGTGGTCCAGTCCAGGCATTCCATTATTATTTAAACCAAATGAACTGAAGGGACATGTCCTGCATGTATTCTGTAGGGAAACAATCATTTACCCCAATTCCTTCTGTTAAAAAAAAAAAGAAAGAAAAGAAAGAAAGAAAGAAAGAAAGAAAGAAAGAAAGAAAGAAAGAAAGAAAGAAAGAAAGAAAGAAAAACAATGAAAATCAAATGCCACAATTTTCCCTCATTTTATTTGAAATCTCACATCCACTAAGCTGGTATTTATGGTCTATGATGTTTTGCTTCCTTTAGAGCAATGGTCCTTAATTATTTAAAGGTTATAGATAACTTCAAGAAATTTAATAAAAGCCACTGACAGTAATTTCTTATCTAAAGGTGATGAAGCTACTTCATCTAGTTTGTATGTTAAAAGATTTAAATTTTGAAAAGAACAAAAAAAATTACAAGGGACTGAATTACAGGCAGAAGCAGGAACTAGGGCTCACAGATAAGTTAGGCAGGGTGCAAGCTGCAGCCCAACTGTCCTGGAAACATGTGCCTACTCCCTGGGCCTGGAGACGACCCACACACTCAAGTCCAAGCTAGTCATCAGAACAGAATCAGAAGGCCCACGTTACCCCCAGGCTTACCTCATGCTAGGAATGGCATGGTATCCCAATCGGAAGCTCAGTTTGCTGGATCCAGCAAAATCTGAAATCATCTTTTCCCCCACAGTGTGCATATGCTTGAGAAGTTCAAGGTGTTCACTGGTCACAGCCTTCAGACTGGAAATGGAGGCCCATGGCAAGACCAGCCAGTGATGACGAGCCTTGGGGTATTTATCTTTAATCACAACCACCTGATCATCTTTATAAACCTAGCAGAGAGCATAAGAAGGATAGAAACATCTACTGAGAATGTTCTGTGTGCCAAGTGCTGTGATAGTCATTAAGTCGCTTACAACAGCAACTTTGGGGGAAAAAAAAAAAATAGAGTTTTTTTGAAACCGGGTCTCCTATAGCCCCAACTGGCCTGGAATTCACTATGTAGACCAGGATGGATAGGATAACATTCAGAAAGGACTCAAGAAAGGGTGGTATCGGGTGATGAGGAAGGACGGAACACAGGCAAAAGACACAGACCAGCTACAACTTTACTGCCAGTGAGAAAGCCACTTGTTCTCCCGGAAGAGCACAATAAACCAAATCTCACTAGGAAGGACTGACATCCTTTGATTTCATTTTTAAGTATAGCCTCTGCAGAGTGGTCATGTACAGGAAATGTACTTAAACTGTAAAACTGAATTCCAACCTGCACGTTGGGGTCCTTCATAGAAATCTTCAGGCCTTGACTCCAGTGGCCCAGTGATTCCTAAATTTAAAGAGACAATGTAAATTGCAAATGCCAATAATTAAATTTAGCTACTATTGTGTGACAGCAGAGTTCAATAAAATTTGGAAGGTTAGTGTCCTAGTTTGTTTCTTCATTACTGTGACAAAATACTCTGACCACTACCAACTTGGGGAGGAAAGGGTTTATTTAGCTTACATCTCCTGGGTCACAGTTCACCAGGGAGTCCAAGATAGGACTCAGGGCAGGAACCTGGAGGCAGGAGCTAGAGCACAGCCATGAAGGAATGCTACTTACTGGCTTGCTCCTCTGGCTCCTGCTCAGTCTGCTTTCTTATGCAAGATAGGCAGGCCTACCTGCCCAGGGGTGGCACCACCCACAGTGGGCTGGGCCCTCCCATATCACTCAACAATCAAGAAGGTGCCCCATGGACATGGCCACAGGCCAGTCCAATAACGGCAATTTCCCCAATTGAGGCTCCCTCAACACAGGTGTGTCAAGTTGGCACTAAAGCTGTTCAGCACAGTTAGCTTCTGAGAATTAAAAGTAGACTACTTCAGTCTACTGCCCTTTAGGACCATAAGCCATCCCTGCTGACTTCCTATATTTAGAACTGAGTATGTGGAAGGAGGCTGTTGTGGAACTCTGTCCTCTGTGCAAGACAGGCCACTGCTGTCCTGAAATCAGAACAGCTGAGATTACCAGTACACGACTTTCACAAGATTGGACCAACTAACATTCCTTTGTTGGGGGATGGGGAGGACTCATAAGAGGGCTCATGAGGCCCCTCCCCTCCCAGAGGGTATATGAACAGTTAACAATTGTTGGAGAGGGAGACTTCCTTGGTGGTATAGCCACCTGCAAGTTGCCCATGCTCCTGCAAGTAACATCAGCTAAACCCATTGGTTTACCAAGCTAGACTTAAGTGGAATTATTTCTTTGGTCTATTGCTGGTGCCCTATCTTCTGGAGTGAATAGACACTTCTTCACATTTTCCCAGGAAAAGACTCACAAGGTCAAAATGCCAGAATATGGATTACAACTTCTTTTTAGCTATAGCCTGACCAAGTCTCCAGTTGGACATCAATATGTGAATAATATATCAATGAAGTGCTAACCTATAGCCATCAAGCAAATGACCCATTTTCATGTTCAATTTTAAATACTGGTCATTACTGCCCTGTCTTCCTTTAAGTAGTTTACCTCAGGCTTTTATTTAATAGAAAAGCATATAAAGGGACATTCACCAAGTGATTTTCACAACACAAACAAGAGACTCTTTCATCACAGTTAACAATCCTCATTATGGTTATTACCAACTCATCCATGTCTAAGCTTTACAGTATACAAAACAATTAAGCAGTCATTATATTGCATTTAATCTCCACATCATTTATCAATCACACTATCCTCACCTTTTGGATAGCTCCATCTTTCCCCTTCTTAGGGGGCACTGAGCATCGGCCGGGGCTACACCCACGTTCTAGCCCTGTCTCAAGCTCAGCTTCCTGAGCAGCATCCCTTTCCACTAAATCACTTCTGTTTGACTTCTTTCTCTTTTTGTGTGTTTCTAGGTCAGAGCTCTTTGCTTCTTCCTCAAACTCTACAATATACGGATAAAGTTCATTCACCATGTGGAGAACCTGGCCAGGCTGCAGCTTCATCTCTTGGTCCTTCCCAATTATGACTGAGTCAATGCTGGAGGGATTGACCCCTACCTGTGGAATACCAAATTATAATATAATTATAATAGCAATAACACCATTAGAATGTAGCCACTGCTCTACTAACCACTTGCTCTGTTGGTCACCCTGCCTAATGTTCACTATGCTACTCTTATCACTTCCACCCAAGACAGAGGCAATAGCCTAAGAAAACCTTTGGGAATAAAACAGAAATCTAGGACACACACATACATACCTGCTTTACTTTGACATATCCTTTGTTACACTCTGCTTTCAACTGTACTGAAAGAGATTAGAAGACGTTAAATACAAACGCAGCCAAACAAAGCACTGTTTTCCCTAAAGGGCAATGTAGCCTGACTGCTGTAGGCAGCCTGACAGGTGAGCCTGATCTGCAGGTGACTGTGCCTCCAAATCCCAGTTTCCAACAGCTTCAAATCCTTCCATAAAATGCCCATCAGTGAGCTGGGTGTGGGGGCACAACCCCATAATCCCAGAACTTAGGGGGTAGAGACAGGAGAATCAGGAGTTCAAGGCCAACTTTGGCTGCATAGACAGTGTGAAGCTAGTCTGGATGACATGGACCCCTACTCACTCAAAACACAATTTCCATCAGTGTAATGGACTTCCTTAGCTACTGTTAATATCCTGGCTGAAAAACCAAGAGACAGTTTCAATGACTCTCTATCAATTTCCCTATGCCAGAACTGCTGGCCTGCTCAGGATCACACACACACCAAAAAAACTATCAAGAATAGGAGATAGAGCTAAGTGGTGAAGAGCTTGTCTAGCCAGCACAAGGCCCTGTACAAGTGTGTAGGTGTGTTGTGTGTGTGTGTGTGTGTTGGGGGAGTGGGCACTACCATTTGTCTTTAGCAGACAAAGTGAAAAAATAAACGTTCTTAGAAAACAGAAGTTCAAGCTAGCCTGGGGAATGGAAAGAATGTTCCAGACAGAGAGCTGCAGGAATGAACAGTATGCATATGCTTGAGAAAGAGTAAGTTCACTTATCACATTCAGATAAGTGAACAAGGCACCTGGGGCCAAGACAGGAAACACGAAGAGACACCACAGCTGCTCAGAGGGAGGCCAGGCAGAAGGCTGGCTAACTCCCGAATCCCTGCAATTGCTGCTGTGTGGAGGACAACAGACAGAAGCAGCAACTATTTATATCTTGGACCTAGTCAGCTCAAACACTTCAGCTCTACTTGGACTAACATAGGAAAATTCATAGTCAGTGCTACAGACTTAAACTATAAATCCAGAACTCTTGGGGTCCTGGAGTCACACTGTAGGCAGTGGTGATCATACCTACAGTTTGCAGGGAAAAAAAAGTATGTGGCAAGGCTTTCTCCTTAAACCATATGAAAGACAAGAGCTGTTGTCATAGCAATCTACCCTCTATGTGAGTAGTATGTAAAGGTTGACACCACCCCACTGCTTCTCAGACACGGCTATAGCTTGGAGATTCCAGAGTTTGTCCTGCTGGCCAATGCATGACTCCTAGGCAAAGAAGGATACAGGACTCAATTCCGCCATCCCATGGTAAAAGAATGGGATACTTGCTTGTAGCAGGAGGCCTCCAAAGATGGAGTGGACTCAGAGCCCTGGGATTCAGCGAGAATTCACTTCACTTCTTGGTCTGCAAGTAGCCCGCAAAAGGAGTCCGCTCAGCCTCTGTACCCTGCTCACGAGCCCCAGTGACTGCTGACAGACTGGTGGTGCGTACCAATCAGAAAACGATACGCTGACTAAAGGGACTTGGGGGTGGAGAAAAGGGAAATATAAGGCCTGCCCCCTCCTGCATTAAACGAGCCTGCAGCACCTCACCTAGTGCTTGCTTCTACCTGACTCCCGGTGTCTGTGTCGTGGCTCCGCACCTCTTGCCCCCCCAGTAGGCTGGGGACCCATCCAGGTCAGGGTCTTCACAGCTGGCCTGAGGAGAACCTGCAACTCTTGCTCCCATCCCTCAACCTTGTGAAGACAGAATCAGGAACAAACAAGGCCCTAGTGTTAGCTAGAAGAGCTCAATTTATGAACTGTTTTGGGACTACGATAGGTTTTCCAAGCAAGAACACTCAGGAAATGTGTCTCTGGCTATCTCTATCATCCAGAACCAAATATGGTGATCTCCACATTCCTATGACCAGTTACCTTGCCGTCGGGAACATTTCTTATCAGTGATCTTGGTCTCTGGACTACGCCCAATCACAACTGCCTCCAAATGGGGAAGTCTGATTCTCTGGTGTCGGCTGTCCTGTCTCACCAACCAGCACACCCGCATCATCACTCTTGAGAAAAAAAAAAGGAGACAGAATCACTGAAAAACAAATCCTCCCAGCCACACCCCAGCCTCACCATACCCGTGACTTGAAGCTGTTTGTCCAGGCAGGTGACTTCACCTTCCTAGTCTCAACTTCCTCACCTATAAAGCTGTGATAATTACAGGACTCAAGAGGCTGCTGTAGAGTAATCAGATAATGGAGGCAAATATTTACCTCTGCCCAAATCATGCTAAGCATTCAAATATTTGTTGCACATTTATTTATATATTGTGCTGGGCATTAGGCTACCTGCAGGTCTCCCAGATGTGAGTAAAGCATTGTCCCTGTAGCTTGAGGAGCTTAGGGTGAGGTATATGAGCAGACTGGTTATGACAATATGCTATAACAAGCACTCTGAGATAGCAGCAACCAAACATGGCACTAGCCCATCAAGGACTGATTCTTGAGAGCATTGAAAAGGGTTTCATGAAGGACTATTTATGAAGGGTTCAGGGGTAGGAAAGACTTTGCTTGTCAGAGAACTAAGAACATGAGACTGAAGATGTTCCTCAGATCTTAGGTACCCTTTGTGTTAGGTTTCTCTTTCCTTGAACCTCACACATGCTAGGAAATGCTCTACCACGGAGCTACATCCCTAGGCCTAGGTTCCCTTTCCTTTTCTTTTTTCAATTTTTAGTTGTGTGTTTGTGTGTGCATGTGCCCATGTGCGCTGGTCTATGTACACCACCTGTCATATACACAATACCCTCAGAGGCCAGAACTAGAACTGGTATTATAGGCAATTGTGAACTGCCCAACATGGTGCTGGGATCCAAACCTGGGTCCTAAGAGTAACATATGTTCTTAACCATCTCTCCAGGCCCTCCTTTTCTTAAAATAATATTGTTGTTAGAACAAACTTTACTACCATCTGTCATAATATGCAAATCAACTATTTTTAAAGTGTGAAAATGGTACCTCTGTGCAATATACAACCTGCACAAAAGTGAACATACTGCTGTTATTTAAAAAGAAAAAAAATATCTGTGGCCACATAGAGTATCAGAAGAGAAAGAAAGAAGGCAGAAGTAATATAAGGCTTAAACAAAGGTAAAACCAAAATGGAAAGAGGAGGAATAATCTAGCTTTTTCTCAAGATATTAGGAAAATGATGAGGCTTAAGGGACAATATGGCAGTCCCCTTATCTACAGTCACCTTCTGTGGTTTCAGATACCTGCAGTCAACTGTAGTCTAAATGTATTAAACAGAAAATCCACCCCCCCAAAAAAAATTCATAAGATTTTGTTGTTGTTGGGGTTTTGTTTTTGTTTTGAGACAGGGTCTCACTGTAGCCATGGTAGACATGGAACTCAATCTGCAGCTAAAAATGATCTTGAACTTTGCTGGTCCTCCCACCTCCACCTACTAATTTCTGGGATTAAAGTGCTATGACACCTGGGTAATTCATAGTTTTAAATAGATTTTGTCACAGTATAAAGGTATAATGTTTTATTATCAATTGTTGCTAATTGCCTCATGTGCCTAATTTAGAGTATCAAAAGTGTGTGTGTGTGTGTGTGTGTGTGTGTGTGTGTGTGTATTCAGTAAAGAGATGAAAATCAATAGGGAATAATGAACATCAAGGCCTCAGGAGATGGGCTTCTTGAGTTCAAATCCTGATTCCGCCACCTATTCACTGTGTGACCTAAGGCAAATTATTAAAATAGTATCCTAAATTGGGCGTGGTGGTACACGCCTTTAATCCCAGTACTTGGGATGTAGAGAGAGGTGGATCTCTGTGAGTTCAAGGCCAGCCTGGTCTACATAGTGAGGCCAGCTGGGGCTACAGGGAGACCCTGTCTCAAAAAGATCAAAAACAAAACAATAAAACAGTATCCTTACTCCTGTTAATACTGAAGTAGGATTAAAACAGGAGCAGCAGAAATGCAATTTTTTTTTCAGTGTACTAAAATTACTTTATTACAGTTGATCTTTTAAACATTTCCTTTGCTATGATACAAAGGATACTTACAAACAAAATATTACATATGACCTGTTTTCGCTCTTATGTTCTTACAACTTGGTAACAGTTTTAAATGCACAATCTATACAATTAATACAGGCTATATATGAACTATAAGGTATGCTGAAACAGAAGAATATTGACAATATACTGTACAATAAGTCTTACCAGTTAGTGCTATGGACCATTGCTATCAAAAGAAAAATGCACGTCACCTTTACCAGCTGGTGCTGACAGTGAGGGAGAGGCTTCTTTCTCATTACAACCCTTGGTGAGCCTCCACTGTGGGCATGTTTGGTCTAAAAATTGAAAGGACTGGGTTTACCTAACAATTAGTCACTGTTAAAGCATTAGAACACTATACTTTCAATATGATAATCTCTTGCCCCCTCCAAAAAAAAATCCGCCCCAATTTTAAAAGACCACAAGTCCTTTGTCCACTATGAAAACCCTACAGGCCCAAGGGCTTTAGAAGATAAGGCTGCCAAAAAACGAGGCAAGAAACCAAGCCAAAATCTAGGTCTTGTGAAATCATTTTTCCCCTTCACCAAAATGAATTCAAAATGTACAAATTCATTGATGAACCTCAATGATAACTATCAGTTAGCTGATAACCCTCATTTTATCTGGACCCGACTTGTGGGAATAACTGAAATAGACTGTGGGTAATATTGCCATGTTTGGAACAGAACATCCTGATATTTAAAATGTTCCCTTCAGCCACCAAAGCTGGACCTGGGCTATGACAGGTGTGCATTCATCTCTCAATGGTCTATTCAGAAATGATAAGGTTACAACTTTTTTTTTTATTAATAAAAAAGCAATTGACTGAAGCATTTTTTTTTTTCAGGTAAATAGCAAAAATAAAAACCAACCCTGGCATTTGCATAAATAATGCAAACGGAGTGCTGTAAGAGGTTAGGAGAAAATGAAAGTGAAAGAAATGCAGTTTTTAAAAAAATCAATCAAAAGCTATGACAATGCAACCAAAGTAAAAGGGCACAAATCTGTATTGTCTCCCCGAAATGAACAATTCTGTAATCCCAGCACTCAAGGAAGCAGAGGTTACCGAAAGTTCAAAGCCAGCCTAATATACATTAGCATGATCCCCTCTCTAATAAGATATAAGATCCAAAAGTGATGGTATAAGCCTGAAATCTTAACACTAGGAGGTTGGGTCAAGAGGATCAGGAGTTTCAAGACAGCTGGCCCACTAAGAACTAGTCTCAAATTTAAAGCGGGGGGCAATATATGTCAAATCTTAAAAGTAACTCCCCACTGACTCCAAATACCCCTACTCTGAGCCACCACATCTGGACTGTATGAGAAAAGGCCTTGCTTCTGCCATTCCTCCGCGGCCTGTAGAGGACCTCAAGTTACTCTTGGAGAGTATTTCCAACAGAAACACTTTCCCGACAGGCTGAACCGCCTCCTGCTCTTTGCTTCTTTTCCGGGTGTTACTGCGGTCAAATAGGGACAGGTGTCCAGGCACCCCGGAATAAACGCGAAATGGGGTGAAGTCCAGAAACACACCCTCGGGAATCCGACGGAAGGACCAAGCTCGTCGGTTGAGACAGAAGCGCGTCACTCAAGGCCACCGCTTCCGGGCCCAAGCCCGGCCGAACACCCGGTTCCGCTTTCAACCGGGCAGGAAGAAAAAGCAGTCCGACCACCGCCTTACCTCAGAGGAGGGACCGCCCCCCCTTCACGCACGCAACTCCACCGCGCTTCGCCGCTTCCGGCTCCGTAAGATGGCGTCATGCAACGCCTGCCCAGCAACCGGTGACGGTAACAGTTTCTCTCCGAGGATTGGCTAAAAGGGTCTCTCCCTAAACGTGGTTCCTCAGTGGGGAATTTTCCCTCCTGCCAGAAGCCTTTGGTCTGTCCCTGTCCTTCATCCTTTGAATTGGGAGCGATTTCTACGCTATCCTGTCGTCTCTTGATACTCCCTTCTTAGGCTTGCTGCATTTTAAGGCCATCTTTCGGGGAAGAGAGGAGTAAGACATGGGCTCACCGTAGGCCAGGCTAGCCTTGGATTGGTGATAATCCTCCAGCCTTAGCCTCCCCAAGGACTACAGGCGTGAAACACTAAACTAGCCTTAAGACCTTTGTTTAAGCTGCGGAGAGGATTGCATTACCACCTTGCGGGGGGGGGGTCGTGGAGGTGCTGTTTTGTTGAGAAAGGGTCTCACTGGGTATCCCCAGCTGGCCTAGAGCTCGCCATGTCGACCATGCCAGGCTGCCCCTGATCCTCGAATGCTGAAAATAAGTGTGCCACCACACCAGGGGCACCACCCACTTTCTAAACTACAGTATACTTTCTCCCTTTAAGGAGAAGAAAAAACGGAAGGGGACAGGCAAAGGGAAACCTAAGATTTTTTTTTTTTTAATGATGTCTTCATTAAATTAACTTAGGGGAAATCAGAAAAGCAGGAGGTTGGGGTGACATGTGTACTAGTTTTTATGGCAATTCCAAGATGTTCCCTAAGAGACATTTATTACAAATTATTCAAAGGCATTTTGGCAGATGAAAGAATTCCTATCTCATGAGCCAAACCAGTGTGTAGACTCTTAAATGCATTAGAAACTGAACCTTGTTTCTTTCTCATTTCTTTTACTTTTTTGTTTGGTTGTTGTTTAAGGAGCCTAGACTGGCCTCAAACTCAAGATCCTCTTGCCTACTTCTCAAATGCTGGGATTATAGGCCTGTGCCACCTCAATCAGCTTATTGATCAAAGTGGGATATTTTTTCCTCCTGCGGAAAGGCAGACTGCTGATGGAGCTAACAAGACAGGATGGGAAGATGCTCTAGGAATCAAGGGAGAAAGATTCGCCTCTTTTTAGCAGAGATAAAGGTTTATATTAGGATCACACTAGGAAGGGAGAAAGCATTTCCAGGGCATAAGCCTCAAAGCTGAGAAATGTGGTTCACAACTGCTGAGGATAAAGAGGCAGCTTTGGTGACCTGATCAGTTTTGGTTTTCCCTCAGGATTAAGCCTCTTAGCCTAGGCTTCTACCCAGCTGGCCTTTGTGTATCTTACAGCTAAAAGTTGAATCGAATCATTTGTGCAAAACTGGGCAGTTTCCATACCCAGCTTATTAGGCCACAGCCATTGTCTATAGTGCAGTGACCAGAAAAGCAAGGTGGTTTGGAACAATGCATGTAAGGGCATGGCAGGCACTTAAGACATTTACTGATTTCACATTGTTATGGGACTAATAACCACAACTTTTCAACTCCTCAAGAGTTGGACAATGACTAGGTTTTTCCTTCCTAAAACTAGTGGAGTTTTAGTAGAATACTGGGTTCTACTTTCTGCTTCCATGAGTTTGACCATTCTAGAAATCTCATTAAGTGAAATGTTTATCTTTTTGTGACTGACTTGTTTAATTTGGGATAATGTCCTTTTTTTTTTTTTTTTTTTTTTTTTTGGCTTTTTGAGACAGGGTCTCCCTGTAGCCCCAGCTCTCCTGGAACTCACTATGTAGTTCAAGGCTGGCCTTCAACTCACAGAAATCCGCCTGCCTCTGCCTTCTGAGTGCTGGGATCAAAGGCGTGAGCCAACTTCCTTTTTGAGGCTAATGTTATTCTTGGTTTTTTTGTTTTTTGTTTTTTGTTTTCAGTTTTTTTGAGACAGGGTCAGGCTGGCCCTAAACTTGCTGTGTAACAGGATGACCTTGAACTCCTGATCTTCAGCCTCCCAAGTGCTGGGATTACAGGTGTGCACCATCATACTTGGCATGTATAGGTATCTTAATACATTTGTCCATGGATGGACATTTGGATTGCTCCTGCCTCTTGGCTATTGTGAATAATGCTTCTACTATGTTTGTGGATGTACAAAACATCCAAGATATGCTTTCAGTTACTGCGGGTATATACACAGAAGTGGAATTATTGGACCCTATGGTTATTTTGTGTATGTGTGTGTACATATGTGCAGGTGTACATGCACACCTTTTTATGTGTGTGTATAGGTCAGAGATGATGTTGAGGATCTTTAATCACTCTCCATCTTATTTTTTGAGGTGTTGTTTCTCTCTCACTGCACCTGGATCTTACCAATTAGGATAGATTAACTGGTCAGCAAGCTCCAGAGATCCTCCTGTCTTTGCCTCCCTGCACTGGGATTATAGCCACAAATTACCACCCTGAGTTTTTTTTTTTTTCTTTTTACTTTTTTTTTTTTAGACAGGGCTTTCCTGTAGCCCCATCTGGCCTGGAACTCCATATGTAGACCAGACTGGCCTCGAACTCACAGAGATCCCTCTGCTTCTGCTTCCCGAGTGCTGGGATTAAAAGTGTGTGCCACCAGGCCCTGAGCTTTAAACTCTCGGGAGGTAAAAGCACATGCCCAGCAAGCGTTAAGACCAGAATTCAGACTCCCCACAAAAAGCCTGGTGGGTGTGGCAGCCCACCTGTAATTCCAGTGAGCAGGAACAGAGACAGGATCTCCCAAAGCAAGCTGGCTACCTAGACTAGCTTTATCAGCAAGCTCTGGGTTCAGTGGAAAGACTTGCCCCAGTATATAAGGTGGAGAGCCATCAAGGAAGGCACCCAGCATCAACCTTAGGCCTTCACATATGCAAGCACATGCACATGCGCCCACACACATGTGAATACGAATACACACACACACAGAAACCTGGCAAGTCAGCCTGGGAACAGTATACTTTGATTTGCATTTTATGAAGATTGCTGTGGCTTCTGGGAAGAGGAATAAATTGGGAGGCAGGGCAAAATCAGAAGGGCTGAGAACAGTTACTGATTAGTGCAAAGGATGTTGGGAGCATGAACAAAGGGAGAGGAATGAACTGGCTTCATGGTAGCACCATTAGGACACGGTGTATTCTTCCCTGAAGACAGACCTGGTCAGAGGCCAAATCCTAAAAGTTGTTTAGCAGTGATATAACCAAAGCCTACTGAAATATAAATATAGTCACATGTTTCATATATGAAGACACTTCAGTAAGAACTCTGCATGCAGGCTTTCTGTGGCTCCAGAAATCTTCCCTGGCCACATGAAGTTTAGAAATGAGGGGATCGACGCCCCTCAGAGCAGTAGTGAAAATGTGAAGACATGGAAAACATTCCTCGCCCCGGATGAAACAACTTTTAAGCCTATAGCATACTGTCTCCCAGGGGCTCCCCAGCTGCTGACCACCTGGACATCCTGCACTGCTTCCTCCCCCCTCCCTGTCTCATTTATTTTCCTCCTGACACATCTTGGCATCATCTCTAAACTATCAACACTCAAATTCTCCCATTAGTATCTGCTTCAGGGAGAATCTAACCCAAGGCACTCCTTCTGACAAGTTTTCCTTTTTTTTTTTGCCCCCTCCCTGTAGCCTGGAATTTGCTATCTAGACCAGGCTGGCCTTGAACTCACAGAGATCTAACTGCCACTGCCTCTGCCTCCCAAGTGCTGGGATTAAAGGCATGTGCCACCACACCTGGCCTGACCAGTTTCTAATGATATCATTTTATTTTTTAGATAATAATGCCACTGATTCTCAGCTATTTTCTACCATGACATAAAGATAAAAATATAACATTTGCTGGGCAAGGTGGCGCACGCCTTTAATTCCAGCACTTGGGAGGCAGAGGCAGGTGGATCTTTGTGAGTTCAAGGCCAGCCTGGTCTACATAGTGAGTTCTAGGACAGCTGGGGCTACAGGGAGACCCTGTCTCAAAAATACAAAAAATATATATATAATATATATATATATATATATAAAACATTCATATGACACCCTGCAAGCTATGAGTTCACACCTGTAATGCCAACACTTGGGAACTACAGGTAGAAGGATCAGGAGTTTAAGGTCAGCCTAGGGTACATGAGACCCTGTCTTAAAAATTAAAGCAAACAACAATGAAAAAACTGGAACAAACTTAAGGGAACTTGGGGAGTCCTATGAGGAACTTGATGAAATTTTTTCATTGTATTTTTTTTCTTTGCCTCTCTTTTTTTCCTTTATAAATAAGATCCTTTTATTCCTTATTTATGACTGTTTTGCCTGCATCTTTTATGTAGGTTCATTCGTGTCATGCAATACCCATGGATATCAAAAAAGGGAGTCAGACCCCATGAAACTGGAGTTACTGGTTGTTAGCCACCAAGTGGGTGCTAGGAACCAAATCAAGGTCCTCTGCAAGAGAAGCCAGTGCTCTTAACCTTGGAGCCACCTCTCCAGCCCAAACAAGATTTTTTAAATTTCATGTGTATGAGTTTTTGTTTTGGATTTTGTTTTTTGGGTTTTGTTTTATTTGAAATAGGGTCTCCTATAGCCCCAGCTGGCCTGGAACTTACTGTGTACACCAGGTTCGTGTGGATCTCACAGAGAGCCACCTGCTTCTGCCTCTGCTTCCCAAGTGCTGGGATTAAAGGTGTGTGTCATCACAAACCAGACCACATATTTTGCCTGCATGTGTTTATGTGTAGCATGTGCATGCCTGGTGCCCACAGATGCCAGAAGAGGACTTTGGATCCCCTGGAACTGGAGTTACAATTATAAGCTGCCATGTGGGTGCTGGGAACCAAACCCAGGTCCTCTGCTATAGCAGCAAGTGCTCATAACTACTGAGAAATCTCTCCAACTGCTTCCCCCCATGCAAAGCATTAAAACTTTCATTTATTTTTATTTTATGTTTATGAGTATTTTGCTTGCACATAAGTATGAAGAAAGATTTTTAAAACAGTATTTGGGGGCTGGAGACGTACTTGACAGAGCACTTCCCTAGCATGCTCAAGGCCCTGCATTTGATCCTTGGTACCAATAAACAAATATTTGAGAGAATATTTATTCAGCTAAATAGAAAGATGTTTTTAAAAAATATTTTATTTTTATGTGTATGTGTGTATTGACTGCATGTAAATAAGTGCATCCGCGTCGTGCAATGCCCGTGGAGGTCAGAAGAGGCTGTCGGTCCCCTGGAACTGGAGTTACGGACACTTGTTAGCTGCCATGTGGGTGCTGGGATTCAAACCCAGGTCTTTTGCAAGAACAGCCAGTGTTCTTAACTGCTGAGCCATCTCTCCAGCCCCAAATAGCAAGATGTTTTTAAGTTTTATGAGAAAATTTGATCTTGTTTTTTTCATTTTTTATTTGTTTATGTGTATGAGTGTTTTGCCTGCATATATTTAAGTGCACCCATGTAATACAAAGCCCACAGAGGACAGAAGAGGCTGTCAGAGCCCCTGGAACTGGAGTTAGGGACAGTTGTTAGCTGTCATATGGGTTCTGGGAACCAAACCCAAGTCCTCTGCAAGAGCAGCCAGTGCTCTTAACTGCTGAGCCGTCTCTCCAGCCCTTGATCTTATTTCTGAGAATAGAGCCTTTAGGTTTCATGCTGAAATAGCTACATGATTTCTGATCAGTGTTTTTAATGATAATATTTTCAAATCCTTGGGTGCCATATTTGCACTTGGCACGCCAATAAAGAAGTTCCTTCCCATAAACATGATGATGTATCCGCTGGATGTGGTGGCGAACGCCTTTAGTGCCAACACTTGGGAGGCAGAGGCAGGCGGATCTCTGTGAGTTCAAGGTCAGCCCATCCTGGTTTACATAGAGAGTTCCAGGCTAGCTGGGGCTACAGGAAGACCCTGTCTCAAAAGACACAAAAAAAAAGAAAAAAAATCCATGATGATGTATCCATAAACTGTAATCTGCAATTTGCTTGAAAATCCTCTACCTCCAAATTACACCTTATTGTCTCCAACTCCTGCAGTTTAGGACTAATGAGCTTCTCCCACTCTTTCTCAAGGATCTAATTCTAAGAGTTAAGAGGACAGTTACTATAATCCCAAGTACTCACATTCATACCACTGATGGACCATGTTAGAATTTTTTAAAAATATTTTTTGATCTTTTTTTAGATAGGGTCTCCCTGTAGCCCCAGCTGGCCTGGAACTCTCTATGTAGACCAGGCTGACCTTGAACTCATAGAGATCCACCTGCCTCTGCCTCCTGAGTGCCAGGATTAAAGGCATGCACCACCACAAGTGGCTTAATATTTATTTGTGTGTGTGTGTGTGTGTGTGTGTGTGTGTGTGTACCACAATGAGAGTGTAGGCGTCAGTGCTCTCCTTCCATCATGTGCATTCCAGGATCTAACCCTTTACCTGCTGAGTCATCTTGCTGGTCCCATTAGAACTTTCATTTCAGTCAGGTGTGGTAGTGCACACCTTTAATCCCAGCACTCCAGAGGCAGAGGCATGGGGAGCTCTGTGAGTTCAAGGCCAGCCTACATAATGAGGCCAGCTGGGGCTACAGGGAGACCCTGTCTCAAAAAGCCAAAAAAAAAAAAAGTTTCATTTCAGTGTAAATCAAAAATATTAAGAAAACTGAGAGATTAAATAAGGGGGAAAAGGCAACACCAGAATCCTCTCTGACATCCCATTTGTCTTCTTCTAGCTCTTTATTCTCGTTTGTACAAACAATACCGAACTTCCTAGCCTTCTCCCCACCCCGATACATCAGTCTATTGAATTCTCTGGTGTTCAGTCTCTTAACCTCTATGATGTTCTTTCTTTTCTCCCTAATTCACTCTTCCCCCACCAACTCCCCACCACCTGGTCTATTGATACAGCAGTTGCAGAAAAGACTTGAAAACCCATACCTGATCATGTCACACAGCCCAGCTTAAAGCCTCTCATGGACTTCCATCACAGGTTGAATTAAGACTACTGTGAACTGCTCATTTCATGCCAGTTCTAAGTTCTCATCTATCTCTCCAATCCCAGCTGTGACTCTCCCCTTGCCTATCAACGTGTCCTCACGCAGGGACTGCATTTCAGTGTCTTGAGTTCACTCAGTCAAGATTCTTGAGTTGGAATCTGGGATATTTCACTACTTAATGAGGCTTCCTTTTGTACAGTTCCCAAACTATATGAATCCTGTACTGTCCAGGTCATCAGCCTCACAAATACAGATAAGACAATAGTAGTTCCTACAGCAGGTGGACCTGGGACATTATCAAATGAGCTCTTCTTGCTGGTCTAGTAAGAGGGACCTTGCTCTCAGAGCCAGCAAGGACACTGGCATCCCACACTTCCCAGAGGGTCTTAGCCTCCAGCCAGATAACACCAAAGTAGCCCTGACTCTCCATTGTCTGGTATGTTTATTTGTTCATTCAACCCTGAGCACCTTCTATATGTCAGGCACTGTTCTAGGGACTGGGGCTATCACTGGGAACAAAACACAATTCCTGCTATCAAGGAGCTTACAAGCCAGGCATGGTGGCACATACACCTGTAACCTCAGTGTTTAGGAGGTAGAGGCAGGAAGAGTTCAAGGATATCCTCAGTTCCACTGTGACTTTAAGGCCAGCGTGGGCAATATGAGACATTGTCTTAAAATAGCAAACTAGTTGTGGTGGCATGTGCTGATAGGATATACTGAACAGAAGGCAAGAGGACCATGAGTTCAAGGCCAGCCTGGGCTACACCTTGAGCCAGCAACTGGATAAAGCTAGCTACCCAACCCGGACAACCTGAGTCCTATCACTGGGTGAAAAACGAGAACTGATTTCCACAATTCCTCTCACCTCCACACCTACACCATGGTAGAAAAGCCTAAATGACCCATCATAGACAATAATATTTTTTGGTCTTTTGAGACAGGGTCTCTCTGTAGCCCCAGCTGTCCTGGAACTCACCATGTAGACCAGGCTGGCCTTGATCTCACAGAGATCCAC
>NW_008346082.1:2549020-2551327 GCF_000622305.1 Nannospalax galili | reverse complement strand
CAGAATCCTCTCTGACATCCCATTTGTCTTCTTCTAGCTCTTTATTCTCGTTTGTACAAACAATACCGAACTTCCTAGCCTTCTCCCCACCCCGATACATCAGTCTATTGAATTCTCTGGTGTTCAGTCTCTTAACCTCTATGATGTTCTTTCTTTTCTCCCTAATTCACTCTTCCCCCACCAACTCCCCACCACCTGGTCTATTGATACAGCAGTTGCAGAAAAGACTTGAAAACCCATACCTGATCATGTCACACAGCCCAGCTTAAAGCCTCTCATGGACTTCCATCACAGGTTGAATTAAGACTACTGTGAACTGCTCATTTCATGCCAGTTCTAAGTTCTCATCTATCTCTCCAATCCCAGCTGTGACTCTCCCCTTGCCTATCAACGTGTCCTCACGCAGGGACTGCATTTCAGTGTCTTGAGTTCACTCAGTCAAGATTCTTGAGTTGGAATCTGGGATATTTCACTACTTAATGAGGCTTCCTTTTGTACAGTTCCCAAACTATATGAATCCTGTACTGTCCAGGTCATCAGCCTCACAAATACAGATAAGACAATAGTAGTTCCTACAGCAGGTGGACCTGGGACATTATCAAATGAGCTCTTCTTGCTGGTCTAGTAAGAGGGACCTTGCTCTCAGAGCCAGCAAGGACACTGGCATCCCACACTTCCCAGAGGGTCTTAGCCTCCAGCCAGATAACACCAAAGTAGCCCTGACTCTCCATTGTCTGGTATGTTTATTTGTTCATTCAACCCTGAGCACCTTCTATATGTCAGGCACTGTTCTAGGGACTGGGGCTATCACTGGGAACAAAACACAATTCCTGCTATCAAGGAGCTTACAAGCCAGGCATGGTGGCACATACACCTGTAACCTCAGTGTTTAGGAGGTAGAGGCAGGAAGAGTTCAAGGATATCCTCAGTTCCACTGTGACTTTAAGGCCAGCGTGGGCAATATGAGACATTGTCTTAAAATAGCAAACTAGTTGTGGTGGCATGTGCTGATAGGATATACTGAACAGAAGGCAAGAGGACCATGAGTTCAAGGCCAGCCTGGGCTACACCTTGAGCCAGCAACTGGATAAAGCTAGCTACCCAACCCGGACAACCTGAGTCCTATCACTGGGTGAAAAACGAGAACTGATTTCCACAATTCCTCTCACCTCCACACCTACACCATGGTAGAAAAGCCTAAATGACCCATCATAGACAATAATATTTTTTGGTCTTTTGAGACAGGGTCTCTCTGTAGCCCCAGCTGTCCTGGAACTCACTATGTAGACCAGGCTGGCCTTGAACTCACAGAGATCCACCTGCCTCTACCTCCCCAGTGCTGGGATTAAAGGCATGTGCCACCACACCCAGCTTAACAATAAGTTTTTTAAAAAGGACTATAAAAGGGGCTGGAGAGATGGCTCAGCAGTTTCATACTTGTTGCTCTTCAGAGAATGGCAGTTCAGTTCCCAGCACTCACAGCCAAGTGGCTCACAACCACCTGTAACTCTAGCTTCAGGGACTTTGACACCCTCTTCTGGCCTCCAAAGGCACCCACATGCATGTGCACATACATACATGGACATACATATAAATACAAAATAAAATACATCTTTTAAAAAGCTTGTAAGAAGGAAACGATCATAAACAAATACATAGGTCATATAAGCATAAAAGTTCTAAACAAAGCAGGATAAAGAGTAGTGTTTTCTGTGTTGTAGAATGCCTGTCTGGAGACCACACGGAAGAGGAAAGAAATCATGTGACTAGGTGGAAAGAAAAAAATCATCAAGAAATTTTAAGCAGAAAAGTAACTTTTTTTTTTGAGACAGAGTCTACTCTGTTGCCCAGGCTGGCCTCAAACTCCTGGACTCATGCTCAGGATCAAAAATATCAAGAATATTTTGTCTCTCTGACCCGCAGGCCTCTCTCTCTGGGGTAAGTTGATCGTGTCCTCCTCGCCTTGACTCCTCCAGCCTCATTCAGCCTCCCATCTCCCCCGCCGGTCTCTCCTCCTAGCCTGGGTTCTGTCCCCTTCCTTGTCTTGGCACCCCAGGGACCTGGGGTAACACCACTGCTTTTTCCTGGTCCTTTGCATCAGAGCAACTCAGTTCCTTCTCAGGTCCCCAGAAGCACTCTGGGCCTGGCCCTGCCCTCACCTCCCTCTGCTTCCCTGGGCCTGCAAGATCCACAGGCCTCTCTCCAACCCCCTGCCTCTAAGGTAAATTGATAGCGCCCTCCAGGCCTTGACTCCCCCAGCCTCATTCACCCTCCCATCTCCCCCACCAGTCTCTCCTCCTAGCCTGG
>NW_008346082.1:2547150-2548434 GCF_000622305.1 Nannospalax galili | reverse complement strand
GGAATAAAAACCCATACAAATACAAGAAGCATATAGAATACCAAACAGACAGGACCAGAAAAGAAACTCTCCACCGCACATCATAGTAAAATCACTAAACGTACAAAACAAAGAGACAATACTGAAAGCTGCAAAAGAGAAACAAGTCACACATAAAGGAAAACCCACTAGGATTACAGCTGACTTTTCAGTGCAAACTATGAAAGCCAGAAGAGCCTGGACCCAAGTAATCCCAGTTTCAAATGACCACAGATGCCAACCCAGATTACTATATCCAGAAAAAATGTCCATTATAGTCAAAGGGGAAAGAAAAATCTTCCATGACATAAATAGGCTAAAGGAATTCATGTCCCAAAATCAGCCCTTCAGGGAGTTATGGAATCAATACAAAGAGCTGAAGAAAGGAATGACTATACCCTAGCACCCACATGCATGTGCACATACATACATGGACATACATATAAATACAAAATAAAATACATCTTTTAAAAAGCTTGTAAGAAGGAAACGATCATAAACAAATACATAGGTCATATAAGCATAAAAGTTCTAAACAAAGCAGGATAAAGAGTAGTGTTTTCTGTGTTGTAGAATGCCTGTCTGGAGACCACACGGAAGAGGAAAGAAATCATGTGACTAGGTGGAAAGAAAAAAATCATCAAGAAATTTTAAGCAGAAAAGTAACTTTTTTTTTTGAGACAGAGTCTACTCTGTTGCCCAGGCTGGCCTCAAACTCCTGGACTCATGCTCAGGATCAAAAATATCAAGAATATTTTGTCTCTCTGACCCGCAGGCCTCTCTCTCTGGGGTAAGTTGATCGTGTCCTCCTCGCCTTGACTCCTCCAGCCTCATTCAGCCTCCCATCTCCCCCGCCGGTCTCTCCTCCTAGCCTGGGTTCTGTCCCATTCCTTGTCTTGGCGCCCCAAACACCTAGGGAACCACCACTGCTTCCTGATCCTTGGCATCCAGACCAACTCAGTTCCTTCTCTGGTCCCCAGGAGCACTGCCCCTGGGCCTGGCCCTGCCCTCACCTCCCTCTGCTTCCCTGGCCAGCCTCTTTCCTGGACGCCTGGGCTGACTTTTCCTCTTCCTGATCCTTTGCATCCAGACCAACCCAGTTCCTCAGTGCAGTCCCCAGGAGCCCTTGGAGCCACTTCCTGCCCCCATCTTCCTTTGCATCTCTGGGTGGCACAAGCACCAGCTACCCTAGACCAGCATCTTTCATGGGCCTGGCTCCCAGGCCAGTAAACCCCCAAATTCCTGAGGCCAAAATCTTTCCTGGAT
>NW_008346082.1:2546049-2546937 GCF_000622305.1 Nannospalax galili | reverse complement strand
AGAAATTCACATGTCAAAATCACAGAGAAAAAATAATAACATGAAAAACCAAAATAACATATCCCCACCAAATACCAGTAATCCTCTAGAGGAGCACAATGAGAATCCCCTAGAGACAATGCAGGACATGGAACTCAAAAGAACAATGATGAATATCATAAAAGAATGCAGTGAATTTAAAGAACACACAAACAAGGTAATCATAGATCTGAAGGAAGATAGGGATAAACTTCTGAATGAATTCCGAAAAGAGCTAGAAATATTGAAGAATACTCAGGCTGAAATAAAGAAGGAAGTGAAACATTCAGTAAGCCAATTAGAAACGACAGGAGAAAGTCTCATCAACGGGATAAATGAAATGGAAAACAGATTATCAACGACTGGAAGATAAAGTGGATGAACTAGACCACTCAAGCAAAGATTATGAAAAATTTAAGAAATCACAAGAATGGAATATGCAGGAATTATGTGACACCATAAAAAGACCAAACTTATGAAGGCATACAGGAAGGAGAAGAATCCCAAGATAATGGCATGGACCAGATCTTCAACAGAATCATGGAAGAAAATTTTCCAAATTAAAGAAAGACATGCCCATACAAATACAAGAAGCATATAGAACACCAAACAGACAGGACCAGGGGAAAAAAAAAAACCTCTCCTTCACAGTAAAAACACTAAATGTACAAAACAAAGAGAATACTGAAAGCTGCAAAAGAGAAACAACAATTCACATATAAAGGGAAAACCATTAGAATTACAGCTGACTTTACAGTGCAAACTATGAAAGCCAGAAGAGCCTAGACCAAGGTATTTCCACTTCTACATGACAATAGATGCCAGCCCAGAATACTTTACCCAGCAAAAAAAAATGTCTATTATATTTGA
>NW_008346082.1:2545463-2545896 GCF_000622305.1 Nannospalax galili | reverse complement strand
AAGGACCTCTCACGCTTCATGGATTGGAAGAATTAATATTGTGAAAATGACCATCCTACCAAAAGCCATTTTTAGATTCAATGCAATGCCAATCAAAATCCCCATGACATTTTTCACAGAATGGAAAAAACCATCCTAAGATTTATTTGAAAGCACAAAAGACCTCGGATAGCCAAAACAACCCCGAGCACTAAGAGCAATGCCGAGGGGATTATTATACCAGATTTTAAGCTGTATTACAGAGCTGTAGTCATAACAACAACATGAAACTGTCACACAAATAGACCCATAGAACAATGGAACAAAATTGAAGACCCTAATATGAGTAATTGCAATTTTAGCCACCTGATATTTGACAAAGGGGCCAAGAACATTAACTGGAGGAAAGACAGCATGTTCAGCAAATGGTGCTGGCAAAACTGGATCTCCACCT
>NW_008346082.1:2542392-2544185 GCF_000622305.1 Nannospalax galili | reverse complement strand
GATAAACATTACCATTGAAATCTACCCAATGACTTTATAGACATACACAGGCACCAAGGATCCAAGTGCTACTGATTATGACTAGTAATAATCAGATACCTACAGTTTAGAAATACATGCACCAAGCCTCATTCAATTTTATGTATACAGGGCTTATACTGAGTTCAGTATTGTATAACTGTATTAATTCAACTGTGAACCTAGAAACTTGCAGCCACTTGTGAAAGAGATGTACTCTTGCTCTGGAGTGTGTTACTGAATATGTTAAAGCTGCAGTGAAATGCCTCTTCTAATCATGTAGTTATTTAAAATTTTTAAAAATAATGATTAAAAAATAATAATTCTTCAAAGCATAAAAATTAGCTCCTTAATAATTAGTAGATGTGAAAAACATTACCATTGAAATCTACCTGATGACTTTATATCCATGCTCAGATGCCTAGAAGCTCAGAAAGTAACCAACAGTGACTAGTAATAATCAGATATTTAGAGATTAGAAATGCATGTGCAAACATCGTAATGTTAATTGCATTAAAAATGAATCTTTCTATATGAAATTGTGTACTTTAATAATGAAATGGAGATCTTTTTTAAAGGTTAAAACTTCATTTAATTTTGTATCTTATAGGGTTTATACTGAATACAGTATTGTATAAACTGTAATAATTCAACTGTAAAGCTGAAAATTTACAGCCAATTTTGAAAGAGATGCATCTTAGCTCAGAACATTGTTATTGACTATGTCAATGCTGTTGTAATGAAATGCTGCTTCTGAGTATGTGGTTATTAAATAAAAAAAATCAAGAATATTTTTTTTCTGGTGCTAAGGGTCATTGTGTATGCTGGCCACGCACTTTACCACTGAGTGACATATCCAGACCCTCCCTGGATATTTTAAAGATAAGAGATAGAGCATATGTGTGTTCAGGGCTAGCCTGGTGTACACAGTGAGTTCAGGTCAGCTGGGACTACAGGGAGACCCTGTTTCAAAAAGACAAAAAAAAAAAAAGCCTAGCCTTTCTCTCTCTGGGAGTTTATTACCTTAATAAACCCACTGATTTACTCCTGGAATTCTCACCATTGTGTATTTCCCCTCCTACATTGACTCTTAGCTTGACCAAGTGACTGGCTTTGGCCAGCAGGACATTAATAAGCATAGCACAAGCCGAGCTTTGATAAAGACTTACATGTTGTGGCTTATGTGGCTAATGCTCCCGTTCATAACCTAATTGCCATGCTAAGAGAAGCCCAAACCAGCCACACGGACAGCCCGGCCTCAGCTGAGCACCCAGCCAACAGTCTTCATACAAGTGATCTATCCCCAGCAGAGCGAGCCCAGCAGCTACCACATGGACCAAAGATGGGCTGTCCCTGCTGAGCTTTGCTCTTGTTACAGAATTTCAAGCAAATAAACATTATTTTATGTCACCACTCTTGGAGGCAGTGTGTTAAACAGCATTAAATAGCAATGTTCCTTATAAAAGAGAGACAGACGGAGGCAGAGAGAAGAAAAGAGCAGTGTATTCCTACTGTTTTCTGGGTTTAAGGCTGAAATGCCTAAAATTGAAGTTAAGGCTCAACTTCCTTAAGAAGAGAACTAACTGCCTTGGATACATGTGTAAATGTCAGCTTAGCCAGCCACACCTGTCATCGGAACACTTGGGAGGCAGAAAGCAGAGGACTACTGCAAAGTAACAGCCAGTCTAGTTCACACAGCCAGTAGTGGCCGGACTGGGCTACTGAATGAGACTTTCTATAAAAGAAAGGGAGGGAGCGAGGGAGGGAAAAAGAGA
>NW_008346082.1:2467236-2542361 GCF_000622305.1 Nannospalax galili | reverse complement strand
GAGAGAGAGAGAGAGAGAGAGAGAGAGAGAGAGAGAGAGAGAAAGTTTAATGTCTGCACCGAGGGAGAGAGGGAGAGAGAGAGAAAGAGAGAGAGAGAGAAAGAAAGTTTAATGTCTGCACATCCACTCCTCTGTAACTTCATGAGGGAAAGGATTATATCTGTCATCATTGTTAAACTGACCTAGAAAAGACGCCAGCATATAGTAGGCAATCAACGTTTTAACAAATTAGCTAAAGGGGGAGTTCATAGATAGAGCACATGCATATGGGAGGTACTGTACTTGATTTTTAATGACAAAAAAGGCTAACACAAAAAATCAATTACTGATTTACTATCTATGTCATTTCCTCTGCTCAAATAAGATGATAATTCTAACTGTTGTCAATATAGCAAATATAATGTAACATACAAACCTTGTTCTAAGCACTTTATACAGCTTTGTCTCTTAACAACAGACATATGATCTAACAGATACATCATTAAGCTATTTTGTCACTATATAAAAATGATAGCATATACTTGGATAAACTAAAATGGTTGCAATACTACTATACTATATAATCTTATGGAAACATTCTCCTTAACCAAAACATCATTATATAATAAATGACTACATCAACTCATTTAGTCCTCACAATAATCCAATGAGCTAGTTACTATTATTATTTCCTTTTACATATGAGGAAACTTGGGCACAGAAAGTATCAATAATTTGATTATAGCAGGGCCAAGATTTAAACCCAAGGAATCAGTTTCCAGAATCTACATAGTCCATGCTGACTTCGAACTTGCAATTCTCCTTCCTCAGCCTCCCAACTGCTGAGCTTAGAGGTGTGTAGCACTATACCAGGCCTCTGGAAGACATATATACCTTTTCTCTTCCTTCTCTCTAAGAGTTCATATATTCTTAACCTTACTGCCTTTCCTCATTTTTCCTGACCTGGATATGGCAGTGCCCTTAATGTTGAAGGAAGAAAAAGGCAAGATTACATGGCAAAACATGAGCAGCATCTCTTTCATGATGATGATGGCATCACCATGACTAGGGAGGTAGAAAGATGCCCAGGGGATCCAGCTCCTGTTCCAGATGGTCTTTATGTCAGTGACAAAAGAGGAGAGTCAGGATGGAGGCTGGTGACAACTGCCAGAAAGAAAGACACAGGCCCCATCCCCAGACCTCTCAGTCTAGCAGCTAAATTAATAATTGAACTCCAGCCTGTGGGCTTAGCCCAACCATAGTCTCTAGAAAGATCAGGAGCCCTAAGTTATTAAATGTTGGCCCAGCTCTGAGTCCCTTTTAATGCTACTTAAAAGAGAAAGAAAAATCATACTTAAGCTATATGACCTGTGCTGGGTCTTCCCAATGTTCAGCACAGAAACTGATAGCAAAGGCCCACCTTGGTACTACTGCCCTTCATGCCTCTGCTCTGAGGGACAGTGTGGTCATGGGAACCTAGATCTAAGCCACTCACACAAGGCCATCTGTTGGATAAGTACAATATTTTCCACCACTCCTCCAACCAGCTAGTGTGAAAACAAACACAGCTGGCTTAAATCACATGTTTAAAGAGGATATAAGAAATTTAGCACTAAAATATTAAAGAGCAGGGTGTAGTGACATACACCTGTAATCCCAGCAGTAGGGAAGCAGATGCAGGAGGATTGAAGGAAATTTAAGGCCAGCCTGGGCTACATAACAAATTCCAGGCTAGCCAGCCAAGGATACATAGCAAGACCTTGTCCCAACATACCCTCTCAAAAAAAAAATGAGATTATTAGGTGAAACCTAAATTTCTATCTCTATCAGAATTTTTGTGCACACACACAAAAAAAATTCTAGCTCGGTGTGGTGGTACATGCCTTTAGTTCCAGAACTCTGGAAGCAGAGGCAGGTGGATCCTTGTGAGATCAAGGCCAGCCTGGCCTATACCAAGCCAGATGGGGTTACAGGAAGACTCTGTCTCAAAAAGACAAAAGAAAAAAGAAATCCAGATGAAAAATCTATCCAGAGACTAGGAAGATGGTTCAGTAGTTAAGAGCACTGACTGCTCTTGCACAGGACCCAGGTTCAATTCCCAGCACCCACATGGTGGCGAACGACTGCCAGGTGATCCAACCATCTTCTAATCTCTGCAGGCACTGCACAATATGGGTGCACTTACAGACATGTAGGCAATACACTCAAACAAAAATAAATAAAAATATGTTTTTAAGAAAAGGAAGAAAAATCTAGCCAGGTGTGGTGGGGCACACCTTTAATCCCAGCACTTGGGAGGCAGAGGCAGGTGAATGTGAGTTTGAGGCTAACCTGGTCTACATAGAAAGTTCCAGGCTAGCGGGGGGCTACAGTGAGACCCTATCTCAAAAAGACCAAAAAAAAAAATTATACTTAAGCTAGAAGACATTTGATAGCAAATGGAGAATTAAAGTAATTATGTATATATGCATATAAATAAAATGCTACCACATGATTGATTAAAGAAATGATGCTGCCAAGCATGGTGGCATATGCCTGTAGTCCCAGCACTCTGGAAGCCGAGGAAAAATGATTGTCAGTTTGAGGCCATAGAAAGACCTGACTCAAAAAACTAAATATAAAAATTCTTCTTTGGTCTTTTTGAGACAGGGTCTCCTTATAGCTCTAGCTGGCCTGGAACTATGTAGACCAGGCTGGCCTTGAACTCACAAGATCCACCTGCCTCTGCCTCCCAAGTGCTGGGACTAAAGGCATGCACCACCACGTCTGGCCCTAAATATAAAAATTCTTTACATTGTACTGTGTTCGAGATATAGTTCAGTGGTAGAGTACCTGTCTAGTACATGCAAGGCCGTGGTTCAATCCCTAGCTCTGGGAAAAAAAAAAAAAGACAAGTGAATTTGTGAGGTTAGGCTAACTAGATCAGGGAATATCAAGAGTAATTTATTCCATTTCTTCTTCTTTTGTGGGTAGAGTGGGAAGTTCTAGAGACTGAACTCAGGGCTTTGTGTGTGCTGGCCTGGAACTCACACTGTAGACCAGGCTGGCCTCCATCTCACAGAGATCCACCTACCTCTGCCCCCTGAACACTGAGAATAAAACCATGCAACATTACTCCAGCTCCTTTTCCTGCTTATTTTTTGAGACTGGGTCTCATTCTGCGGCCCAGACTGGCCTTGAACTTAAGTCAGTCCTCCTGCCTCAGCTTCCCAAGTGCTAGGGTTACAGGTGTGGGCCCCTGGCCATTTTATTCAGTTTCATACCAGTGCAGTCATAGTCATTCTTAATTCATTCCACCTTACTCAGCAATTTGAAGTCTTCGTAGGAGGCAGTGTTCTCACTCAAATGAAAGCATCTGAGAACTATACACACACTGCCATGGGTTACTGCTTCCTTTCTTCAGAACGGTGAGAACCACCCTACTTTCAAGTCATCGTGGCCTGGCATCTCCTAAAAATGGCAGCTGGCTACTCTGCACATGCCTAGAACTGCAGGAAGCAGCAGCCCTGGCAGAAGCCTCAGGGGAAAAGCAGTATTTTTTTTTTTTTCTTTAAAGAAAAGAAAAAGTAAGCCAAATGTGTTCCTGTGTAGCCACGACCTCTCAGCCTTGGGGCCAGAGGCTCCTGCTCTGTCTGCACTGAGGAAAATCTTTATCCCTCATGCTTCTCCTCCTCCCCGTCCTCCCCAACTCCTCATCCTTCTTATCCTTTTAATTCTGCTAGCTATTTAACCCAGGCCTGCCATGCACATACTGTGCTACTGCCACTGAGCTATACCTTAGCTCTATCCCTTTTTAAAAAATTTATTTTAAGACAGGGTCTCACTATGTAGCCCTGGCTGACCTGGAACTCACTGTGTAGACCAGGCTGGTCTGGAACTCAGAATCATAGAGATCCTCCTGCCTCCACCTCCTCAGTGCTGGAATGTAAAGGCATGTGTCATCATGCGTGGCTAAAATTTTTATTTCTTAGCATAGATCACAAGCTATTATTACTTGGCTCCTGCCATGCCCACAGCCACCTCCAACTACCTCCACAGACTCCTGTAATCTGGCCATATGGTTACTGAGTTATAAAGTACTCCATTGAAATATGCCCTTTATTTAGCCAAAAGGTTTATATGGCCAAAAAGTTTAAATAGAGGGGCTGGAAAGATGGCTCAGCAGTTAAGAACACTGACTGTTCTTGCAGAAGACCCAGGTTCGAATCCCAGCATCCACATGGCAGCTAACAATTGTCTGTAATTCCAGTTCCAGGGGATCCAACAGCCTCTTCTGTCCTCCGCAGGCATTGCACGACACGGGTGCAATTACCTACATTCAGGCATAACACTCATACACATAAAATAAAAATAAAAAATAAATTTAAAAAACGTTTAGATAGACAGTAAACAGCTAAGAACACACCAAGAAAATTGCAACATATGACAAACATCTACTATCCCTAATATAAAGGTGTCATTATATATCATTAAAACAGTGGAATTGCCAGGCGTGGTGGCGCACACCTTTAATCCCAGCACTTGGGAGGCAGAGGCAGGCAGATCTTTGTGAGTTCAAGGCCAGCCTGTTCTACATAGTGAGTTCCAGGACAGGTGGGGCTACAAGGAGACCCTGTCTCAAAAAGACAAAAAAAAAAAAAAACAGTGGAATTGTATACAGCACAGAAAAGTGGTCAAACAATATGAGTGAGCAGTTAACAGAAGAGTCAGTAAACATTTGGAAGATGATTAAGCTTACACTAAATAAATTTAATGGCCAATGAGATGGTTCAGCAGGAAAGGCACTTGCCATCAAGCCTCACTGAATTCCCAGAATCCACATGGTGGAAGAAGCGAACCAAGAACCAACTCCCACAAGTTGTCCTCTAACCTCCACATGAACAGCATGGCACATACACACATACACATACACACACACACACACACACACACACACACAGTAAATGTAAAACAATTTTAAAAAGAGAGAAACTCAAGCCCTGAGTGTGGTGGTGACATTAGGCTGAGGCAGGAGGATCAAGTTCAAGGCCAACCTAGGCTACACAGCAAGACCCTATCTCAAAGAAAACAAATAGCAAGCTAAGGAGATGGTCTTTGGGTAGAGTGCTTGTTGTGTAAGCATCAGGACCTGAGTTCAAATCCCTAGTACTCACATAAAAACTGGGTGTTAGAAATCCCAACACTGGGGAGGCAGAAACAGGTAGATCTCAGGAACTCACTGGCCAGCCAGTCTACCTGAATCAGGAAGCTCCATGTTCAGTGAGAGACTAACTCAAAAAAAAAAAAAATAGAGGGAGGAGCCTCCCCAAGAGCACCCGCAGGCAAGCACATCCATATGTACGCACATATTGTACACACACACACACACACACACACACACACACACACGAAAGTAAACACAAAATAAAACCACAAATTAAAGCAATTTATATATATTTTTTCTCTTTTTTAATTTTGAGACAGAATCTCATGTAGCCTGTTCTGGTTTGTTTCTTCATTGCTGTGACAAAATACTCTGACCACTACCAACTTGGAGAGGAAAGGGTTTATTTAGCTTACATATCCTGGTGAGGGAGCCCAAGGTAGGAACTCAGGGCAAAAATCTGTAGGCAGGAGCTGAAGCACAGGCCATGGAAGAATGCTGCTTACTGGCTTGCTCCCAAGGCCCCTGCTCAGCTTGCTCTCTTATCCAACACAGGCTCACCTGCCCAGGGGTGGCACCACCCACAATGTGCTGGGCCCACATCACACAACAATCAAGAAGATGCCTCACAGACATGGCCACAGGCCAGTCCAATGAAGGCAATTTCCCAATTGAGGCTCCCTCAACCCAGGTGTGTCAAGTTGACACTAAAACTATCCAGCACATAGCCCAAGCTGGACTCAAACTTACTATGTAGCCTTGGGCTGGCCTTGAACTCCTGATCTTCCTGTCTGAGTCTCCCATGTGCTGGGATTGCAAGCATGAGTCAACACATTTGGCTATGAATTTTTATTTGTAGGGCTAGCAAAGACTTAACAAAGACAAAAAACAGAACAAAGACAGAATTCCCTATATTTGCAAGTCCTTCAACACTGCTGGAAGCCACACAAGCCAATATGAAAAGTCACATTGACTCAGCAATTTCAGTTCTAGTTGTCTGTCCTAAAGAAGTATTTGCAGCAAGGTGTGGTGGGACAGATCTATAATCCCAGCATTTAGCTGGCTGAGGCAAGAGGATGAGACAGGAGGCTTCCAAGTTTGAAGCCAAGTTTGAACAAAAACAAAAACAAAAAAGGAAGGAAAGAAAAGAAAAAAAGAAGTTCAGCTTATACCTGTAAAGGAGGATCATACATTTGAGGCTGGCCTGGACTAGAGGGTTTGAGGCTAGCCCCAGTAATATGAGGCTCTGTATAGAAAAAGCACCAAAAAAGAAAAGGAAGAAAAGTCTGCATGAGTACCTAAAGCTGTATTTGGGGATCTGCAGCACTAACCTGTAAAATATTGGAAACTGCTGAAATGTCTCCCTCCTACCCATCCTACCCAGCACCTGTCTTCACTGGCAACCACATGCATATTTCTATGTGACTTCACAAATATCCTATGCACAGGCAGTATACCAAATACACATTTTTCTTTGTGAAAAACCTTTCATGGCCCTTACTACTTAACAAAAAATTAAGTCCACTTAATAGTTGGTGAATTTAAAACTAGTTTTTCCTTGGTGTGTGATTTTATTAAATGTCTTCACAGAACATCTGGTAAAAATATTTCCAGTACGATTGTCTTAGGTCAGCAATCTCAAAGTTTTCTTTTTGTTTGTTAGACAGAGTCTCACAATTTATCCCCCACTGGCCTAATCTCATTATGTAGACAAGACTGGCCTCAACGCAAAGATCATTTGCCTCCCCAGGGCTGGGATTAAAGGCCAGTATCATTGTTTAAAGTGTTTTAAGTTTGACTGTTGTTTCGAATTCTGTGTTGAGCTCCGTGGATGGTAGAGCCGGTGACTCACAGATTTTTTTGTATCAGCAGGGCCTACTATTTACCTGGCATAGTTTTCACTTGAGAGTCTAGGCTTAAAAGACATAACCTTATATTTGGGTGATACTTGAGAAGGAAACAGGTAAGACAGAAAATTCAGATGTTTTTCAGCCAAAACAAAACAGGAGCGAAAAAGTCTGTCCAGGAAGTGACATCGTTCTTGTGACTGGAATAGTTTAATGGAAGTAGTAAGGCTGAAGAGGTGCTGGCAGGAGGTTGCTTCCAGGGTGAAATTCCAAAATCCTTAACTTAGCAAGGTAAGCAGTAAAGATGTCTCCACCTATGTTTAAAGACAGCCATTCCAGCTCCCTTAGCTCTGGCTACAACCAATCATTACAATTTCCTAAAAACATATTGAGATGATGGCTCAGCTGACAAAGCACTTGTCAGGCAAACCTGACCACCTTAGTTACCCACTGGAAAGTGGAAGGAGAGAACTACCATGCATGCACGCCCAAACACACGTCATACACACAATAAACACCCTAGACCTGGACAGGTGGCTCAGAGGTTAAGAGAACTTACTTGCTGGTCTTCCAGAGGGCCGGCTCGCACCGCTAACAACCTTCCTAACTCCAGTTCCCGGGGGTTCCGAGGTTCCGACACCCTCTTCTCGCCTCTACTGGCATTGTATGCATGTGGTGCATTTACATGCATCAAGCAAAATACTCATACACACGAAATAAAAATGTTTAAAAATATTTAATAAAAAAAATTTTTTTGCTCTGCCTGCATGTAAGTGCGCTTGTGTGTGCAATGCCTCTGCATACCCGAGGACGCCATCGGATCCCCTGGATCCGTTTGGAACCTGCGAGAGCAGCAGTGCTCTTAAGTGCTGAGTCATTTCTCTAGCCCAGCCCCCACCACAAATAAATTTTTAGACATCATATTATACACCATAGCCCTTTCCTGCTTTGTCCATTACTGGGATGCTCTTTTCCCTTACAAATTATCTGCCAGGTCCACACGTGCTGACCAGGCTGGCCTGGAACTCAGAGATCCGCCTGCCTCTGCCTCCCAAGTGCTGACATTAAAGGCGTGCCTACCATGCCCGACCTCTACATTTTTAAGCCAGCGCCTCCACCTTCCTTGTTTTTTGAGTTAACTGAATAAGGTAGGCAGCAGACTCCATTTCCCTTTTTGTGTCCACCGAAAGCCCAAAACTCAGTTTGCCAACTACAGATCCCAGCTCACTCACGAAACATAAAAATGGTTCATTAGCTAGACTTAGTTTCTCTTGCTGGTGCCTTGCAGCCAAACTAGGTGCAAGATTGACCAAACGTCCTTTAAAGTCGCCCCGGAAGGGTTTGAGGCTACTGGCCTGGATTCGCACAAAAAGCTCTGACCATTTGCATTTGGGGGCAAAGACCAAGATTCAAAGCCTGGGGGTAGGCCCGGTGGCTCAGCATTTCCTGCCAGAGGGGTACTCAGAGCCGACGCCATGCGAGTGGCGGGCAGGGCGCGACTCCGTTCCCACAGGTCCCTTCCGCACGCGGCTCCCGCTCAACCCACTCCACCCTGGTCGGCCCGGCGGGGATCACGGCCCCGGCGACTCGGGAATCGCGCCGCTAGTGCGCCGAGACCGCTCCACCTAAGACTTGCGCACTGGGAAAGAAAAAGCTTCTAGACTATTCCAAGAGCCTTAGGAACCCGGGCTTGAACCCACCCCCACGGGCCCTCCGGCACAGCCCCTCCCAGCCCCAGTGCCCCCGCGCCGTTGCCCAGGTAACCGCGGGGCGGTGGCAGCGGCCGGGGAGGCGGGACTTCCGGCGAGTGACGCGCCCCGGCTCGGCTACAAAAGAGGAGCGCTGCGGCAGGCTGGGCGGAACGTTCCAGAACGCCCGGTGAGAGGCGGAGGGACGGTGGCGGCCGCGCTCGCAGTGCTACGCGTCTTCCCACACCACTCGGTGCAGCCCGGTCACCGGTGAGTTTGGGCCCTCGCGCTCCCGGCCTCCGCCTGAGCGCCAGGAAGCCGCGGCAGAGGCGGTTGGCCCCGCGTGGGCGGGAGGGCTGCAGGTTCTTGAGGCTGTGGCGACCTTTTCGGAACCCGCTGAGGCGCCCCGGAGGCCCCCGGCGCCCGCCCGTTCCCCTCCCCCCCCACAGCGACGGTCTGGAGGCTTCCGACCAGCTTCCCCGCCAGCCTGGGCCCTGCGGAGACTGCCGCCCTGGGCCCCTCCGTGCGCGCCCCCGCGCCCGGGCCCGCGCCGGGTGGGCTGTTAGCGCGCACGCGCCGAGCGCTGCCGGGGTGAGGGGCTCCGGGAGGAGCCGGGCGGTGGCTGCGGCTGACGCTTCTCCGGCTTCCTCTCCCTCTCTTTGTTGAGGGCTGGCCTTCCCCCTCCTCCGCCGTTCGATCGGGGTGGAAGGAAGGAAGGAAGCCGTAACGGTCGGCGCCAGGTGCCGGGGAAGCCCGGAGGACGAGGAGACGACGCCGGCCCGGGGGAGAGGGGCTCGGCGGTAAAGGTGGGTGAGCCGTGAGCGGTGCCGACGGGGCCCGGGGTCTCCTTCTGGCGAGTTTATCAGATGTACTAGTCGTGGTAATGTAATAACTCGTGGACGGAACCTATTAGTGCTGCGGTTACTGCTGTCACAACCTCTGGGGAAAGGAAACCGGAAGAAACCAGATGACCCATGTGTTAGTGTGGGAGACTAGGAACCAGCTGCTGTAGAAGGCTCTTGCATTCCCTCGTCTTCATTAGTTTGTATTCAGTCATTAGGATGTAATACCTCAATTATATCGGAAATTGTTGCCATTTGTGTTTACGGACAAAGAACAGATTGCTACTGTTAGGGTGCTGGAGAGATGATGGCTCAGCGTTTTTAGCTTGTACTGTTCTTCAAAGAAAACCGGAGTTAGGTTTCTAGCACCAATATGGGGCCCCTCACAACTGCCTATTAGTCCAGCTCTAGGGGGTCTGAGGCCTTTAGGCTCAAGAGTGCAGTGTACGACATGTGCACATAATTAAAAATAATAAAAAAAATTTTTTTAACTAGTTAAATTCATTTTCTGGTTTCAGGCTGTAGAAAATGGTGAAAGAAACCACTTACTATGATGTTTTGGGGGTCAAACCCAATGCCACCCAGGAAGAATTGAAAAAGGCATACAGGAAACTGGCCTTGAAGTACCACCCTGATAAGAATCCAAATGAAGGGGAAAAGGCAAGTATATTTTCAAACATGCATCAGCAGCTTTTCTGGTGTATTGTTTCCAGTGCCTAAAAGTCAGTGTCTGGATAGTGGCTATGCTTTAAGTTTTCTGATGGGATTTCCTTTTATCAAATAGTTTAAACAGATTTCTCAAGCTTACGAAGTTCTCTCTGATTCCAAGAAAAGAGAGTTATATGACAAAGGAGGAGAGCAGGCTATTAAAGAGGGCGGAGCAGGAGGTGGTTTTGGCTCCCCCATGGACATCTTCGATATGTTCTTCGGAGGAGGAGGAAGGATGCAGAGAGAGAGGAGAGGTAAGGAAAGTTTAGATTACCCTCAGCAAGATAAACCAGCTCCTGGTCGGAACAGACATGAAAATTCACTGATCAAATGATAGTTTATATGTTGATGAAATGTTACAAGCTGACCATAAAACTTCTGATTTCTGGTGTCATTTTTAGATGAGGTCTCCCTGTAGCCCCAGCTGTCCTGGAACTCACTATGTAGACCAGGCTGGCCTCGAACTCAGAGATCCGCCTGCCTCTGCCTCCCAAGTGCTGGGATTAAAGGTGTGTGCCACCAGGCCTGGCCAAGATGAGATTTTATATGACTAAAAATACCTAATGCAAGATTACCAAACAGTAAGGTAACAAAGCATAGAAACATTTCCGAGCCCTTTTACAGATCTTGATTCCTCTGCTGTTAGAACCTAATGGTAAGTACAGTGGCCTTTTCAGTTGAAGTTGAGACGTCACAAACTTTTGTATTTAGAGCCAAGACTGGAAACAACTCATTGCCTCCAGATGACCTGCTGCCTATTTAATATTGCTCCAACTTTACTAGCTCAACATGCATGTATATAATATTTAGCCCAAGGGGGAAAAAGTTCCCTATAGGCTGGATAAACACCCTTGATGGGAGGGATAACAGTATTCAGGAGAAAATAACTGTATTTCAGGGTATTTTATACAATGACAGATGGTAGCCACAGTTCTAGAACAATTGGGTGAGCTGTTAAATTTCACTTTGCCCTTTTAAAAGGTTTTTGGAAGACTTCAGAAGTTGTTTACTGTGTTATTTCTAAGAATTTACTGCAAAGGAAATCTGTAATCCTGGTAACTTGCTTTGTAAGCTGGTGGAATAGTTTGACCTACAGAAAAATTGTGGGTTTTCATTTCTTTTTTTTGAGAAGGGTCTTTATATGTAACCCCAGGTGTCCTGGAACTCACTATGTAGACCAGACTGGCTTGGATATCACAGAAATCTATCTGCCTTTGTCAGCCCCAACCCACCCTGGTGTTGGGACTCAGTGCTGTGTACCACCATGGCTCACTTGTATGAAGGAATTGACCTAATACCACTGGCATACTTCTTTTTGGCTTCCATCAGTTTGAGGGGTTTTTTTGTTGATGGTGTTCTATTTTGTTTTGGAAAATATGTGATCAATTTCCAGAAGCTTTGTTTCTCCTTTCCTGTACTCTGTATACAAAGTCAAGGGCAGTCTTCAACATGTCAGAACTAGCTACATGTTTCTGTTTGTGATAATGGAAGCCCAAAGTGAAGCAGAGAGTAGGGGACACAATGACACTTAGCCTCCTCATTTAGAGACTAAATGTTCAGTAGGTAAGTTATGCAGAATGGGGTTTAAGAACTTGATACAGGCTGTGTGTGGCACGCCTTTAATCCTAGCACTTTGAAGGCAGAGGCCGGTGGATCTCTTGGGAGTTCAAGGCCAGCCTGGTCTACATAGTTCCAGGACACCTGGGGCTACAGGAGACACTGTCTCAAAAAGAGCAAAAAAAACTTGATTCAGTTAGCTTATAAGGCAGTTCTGTGGTGTATAAAGTCCTCATGGCAGGATCATTAGCTAGGAACTTACTATTGAGTGACTTAATTTTTGTAGCCTCATTGTCCATATGTGATCTCAACCTTTCACCTGCTGTAGTATGTAAGTTCTGCCTTGCACTCTCATAGTCATGGCACACCTGTGAACTTTGAATTTAGATTAATTTAGAGGGAAAAAGGAATCCTATATTTTGAGTTGGCAGTAGCTACCACACTTAAGTTTTGCCCAATAATGAGTAGTTGCTATATTGGACAGATGAAATGTTTCTATCATTGCAGAAAGTTTTGTTGGACAATACTATTAAAAAGGCGTGAGAAATGGGTTGTAAACAAACCAGTGCTTGGTCTAGCAGTAAAAAACATCAATTGATATTCCAGTGGTGTCTCAATATTGGAGTCTCCAGCCTATTTGATTAGTAAGAATTACTATGCTAAAGAATATTTGGATGGCTGGGCATAGTGGCGCATGCCTTTAAATCCCAGCACTTGGGAGGCAGAGGCAGGCAGATCTTTGTGAGTTAAGGCCAGCCTGGTCTACATAGTGAGTTCCAGGACAGCTACTCGGACTACAGGGAGATCCTGTCTCAAAAATTCAAAAAAAAAAAAAAGGTTTGGATGAAGTAACTGGACATGTTGCTCAATGCCATACTACTTGTAAAAGCTTCAAAGGAATGCATGGTTGAATTACTGTGAAATGTACCCAGAAATATTTGAGTGCTTTTTGAGGAAATAACTTTATTGTTGTATTACCTCTATGTTGTTCAGCAGATTAACCTGATGAAATTTTCTTCAACTATAGTTCCATAAGTGATTGGGTGTATGTTGTGTATGGGTCTTTGCCCAACAGATGGACCACACGGGGCTTGTCTTCATTATTCTTTGCCAGTTTTCACATGGATTTTTAATGAGCAGCATTTTGTTCCAGGTAAAAATGTTGTACATCAGCTCTCAGTAACCTTGGAAGACTTATATAATGGTGCAACAAGAAAACTGGCTCTGCAGAAGAATGTGATTTGTGACAAATGTGAAGGTATGGGTTTCTGTTAAGTTTAAGATAAGGTCTTAACTTTGTGGATAGGTGAAATTGATAAATGATGCACTACCTAAGTCTTACAGTGCAAATACAAAAATGTGGCTGAATCTACCACCAACAGAAACACTGGCAAAATAGCATTTTTTCCTAACTAGCCCTTGCCAAAATTTGTCCAAAGTTCTGAGAACAGGCTCCCCTCCTTCATGTTTTTATTAGCATGTATTAATTACAGTGCTCATTTTTTTGTATTTTGTTTTTGAGGCAGAGTCTCCCTGTAGCCCCAGCTGGCCTGGAACTCACTATGTAGACCAAGCTGGCCTTGAATGCACAGAGATCCACCTGCCTCTGCTTCCTGAGTGCTGGGATTAAAGGCATTTAACATTTTCATATGTATATAATGTATTTTGATCATACCCCACCCCTCTTAATTCTCTGTCCCACTACCACTGATCTTTTCCTCTCCCTAACAGGTCTTCATTAGGGTTGCTTATGTGAACATAGGTAAGGGATTGTTGATAGGAGAATGGGCACCTTACCAGTGATTACATTGCAGAATAAAATGTGTTTCCCTTAGTCATCAACCATTAATTAGGTATAGATCCTCAGAGAGGAATTGTCAGCAGAATTGTGCTGTGGGAGCACATATTTATAATTCAAGATTCTGGTGTAGGCAATTTTGTAGTTGCTGTCTAGCTCACTGTTCCCTTGAAGTGTACCTTTTTTTTTCTTTTTTTGAAAGATTTTACATGTATATTTTGCCTGCATGTGTGTTAAGTACACTCATGTTGTGCAATGCCCATAAAGGCCAGAAGAGGGTGCCAGGTCACTCAGAACTGGATTTAAGGCTGGCTGTTAGCTACCATATAGGTGCTGGGAACCGAATGAACCTGGATCCTCTGTAAGAGCAGCCAGTGCTCTTAACTGCTGAGCCTTCTGTCCAACCCCCTAAAGTGAACTCCCAAAATTTAGCAATTGCTTACAAATAATTAATTGCTGAGCTTGCTCGCATTTCTGAGCCCTAATTGAAAAAACTTCTCCCTTGGAGGGGGTATAGGATCTCACCAACTGCCTTGGAATACCTGTTGTAGACAAGACTGTCCTGAAACTAGGAGATCCACCTACCTACCTCTGTCTCCTGAATGCGAGGTTTAAAGAAAGGTGCCACTGCACCCAGCCAGCTAGGTTTTTTAAGTTGTGCGTGGTGTTAACGAACATACGTCACCAGTGTACAGGTGCCCACAGAAGCCAGAAGGGGATGTTGGATCCCCAGGAGCAGGCGTTCTATTGGAGCTACCTAGTGTCAGTGCTGAGAACTAAACTCAGTCCTCTGGAAGAAGCAGCAAAAGCTCTTAACTTCTGAGCCATCTCTCCAGTCCTTCTGTATCTTGTTCTCTTGTTCTTTTTTTTCTCTTTGAGGTATGGCCTCAACCTTACAGCCCCTGCTGGCCTAGAACTCAAATCTGCCTGTCTCTTCCTTTTGAGTGAGACTAAAGTCATGCTCCCCAAAGCCTGGCTTGTCTCTTTGATGCCAGTCAAAATTCTAAGCACACATTACCTAGACACTGGGCTTTCTCAATGATGTACCTTCCCCTAACACAGCTGCTTGCTGACTGACCTCGCATTGCTCAACCTGTGTGGTTTTTTAGATACTAGCTCAAAAGGTAAGGCTGTCACTTTCACAGTCTCCCTCTTGGTAACTGCTGAGATGTATAGTACTTATTTTTTTTTCTCAACTACTAAGGTGGTCCTCAAAATTCGAAGGAAAAAGTATTTAAAAATTCAGGGTCTGGAGAGAAGCAGACCCTGAGCAGTTAAGAGTGTTGGCTGCTCTTTAAGAGGGACCTGGGTTCAATTTCCAGCACCCACATGGCGGCTAACTCCAGTTCCAGGGGATCTGACGCCCTCTTCCCACTTGGGTGGGCATTGCACAACACGGATACACTTAAATACATACAGACAGTATACTCATACACATAAAATAAAAGTAATAAAATATTTTTTAAAGTTCCAGGATTCTGAAACAGCTTGTTACTTTGCTACTAAATTCACTTTTTTTTTTTTTTCTTAATCTCTTTAGGGCGGGGTGGTAAGAAAGGAGCAGTGGAGTGCTGTCCCAACTGCCGAGGTACTGGTATGCAAATAAGGATTCATCAGATAGGACCAGGAATGGTGCAGCAAATTCAGTCTGTATGCATGGAGTGTCAGGGTCATGGAGAACGGATCAGTCCTAAAGACAGATGTAAAAGCTGCAATGGAAGAAAGATTGTTCGAGAGAAAAAGATTTTAGAAGTTCATATTGACAAAGGTGAGTTCTGGGCCACCCTACTCTGAATCTCAAGTGACATGGCAAGTTGTTAATATTTTTATAATTTTTATTATTAGACTGTGTGTGCGCATGTGTACAGGCACATGCACCTCAGCACGAGTGGAAGCCAGGACAACTCTGAAGAGTCAGGTCTCCACCAAGGGTTCCAGGATGAACTCAGGTCTTGGGGCTGCACAGCAAATGCTTTTACCTGATGAGCCATTTGGCCCGGATTTTGCTATTTTAAAATGAAACTAGTACTGTACTGTATGAGGCTGTGTGGTGTTTAGTCTTTGGGGTTGGTGTAGTTTGGTTTTGAGACAGGGTGTCACATTACAGAGGCTGGCCTTGAAGTTCTGATCCTCCTGCCTGCACATCCTTTAAAAAACCACCAAAGATTGCTCTTGCAACAAAAATTTACCACCCAGATTACATAATGTTGGGATTATAGGTGTGTACACCACTGCACTCAGCTTGAACTATTTACAGATGTGTTCTCATATTAGTATGCAAACCTACGTAAGACTTAATTGGTGGGCCACAATGGCAGTATTCTTCCATGTGAACCCTAATACTGCACTCTTCTTTTATCCCCAATGCCCAATGGATTTTCACAAATCTTTGATTTCTGTTTTCAGTTTTCCTGCCTTGTAGAATGACCCTTCTTGGCAGGCAGATCTCTTGAGTTCAAGGTTATCCTGGTCTACATAGTGAGTTCCAGGCCAGCTTGGGCTACAGGGAGACCCTGTCTAAAAAAGAACCTCCCCCTGCCCCCCCCCAAAAAGTTTAAGCCTTTACTGAATTAAAATGTGTGGGCCAGAGTTAGGAGTTGCTGGGACTCTCAGTAATAGAGCACATATTCCATATTGGGCCACTAGTGGTGGTACACACTCGTAGAATATGCTGATGAAGCAGAGGCAATAGAATCACAAGTTCAAAGCCAGCCTGGGATACACATTTTGGAGACTGGAGAAACAGCTCAGTGGTCAAGAGCATTGGCTGCTCTTAGAGGACCCAGGTTTAGTTCCCAGCCACCCACAGAGCAGCTAACAACCATCCTAACTCCAGGTACAGGGGACTCCGACACCCACTTCTGACTACAGGCATTGCACAACACCAGTGCACTTGGCATACATGCAGGCAATACATTATGCACGTAAAATGAAAGTATATTTTTTAAATAAGATGTTGCTATATTGCAGAATGCTCATTTTCTACATTGACCACATAGGCTAAGTGAATATCCAACACTAAACATCCTTTTTGTTCTTTATTTCTTTGAGTTTGCCCAGGTTAGCCTTGAACTCAGCAAAATCCTAAGTGCTGGGATTACAGACTAATATGCTTGGCTCTTTGTTTGCAGTACTAGAGACCAAACCCAACCAAGGCCTTTGCATGTTTTTATGTGTATGAGAATTTTGTGTACATATGTATAAGTACACTACTTGGATGCAGTGCCTGTGCAGAGACCAGAAGACAACTTTGTGGAGTCAGTCAGTGGTTTCCATCCAGTGTTTGGGTCCTGGGGGTTGAACTCAGGTTGTCAGGCTTGCAGCGAGCTCCTTTATTGGCTGAGCTACCTTACCAGCCTAGCAGGTGTGTGTGTGTGTATGTGTTTTGTTTTTAAACTCTTTCATGCATACCTGTGTAGTGATAATAACTTGTATTGAGGACTGAACCCAAGGCCTCAATACATGATAGGTAGGCAAGTGCTGTACCACAGAGCTACATCCCCAGCCCACATGTGTGTATTAGAGTTTATGGTCCTGATCTTAGTGCCATACTTATCAGTAAAAGTACAAAACTGATCTGTTTTTAGGCATGAAAGATGGCCAGAAGATAACATTCCATGGTGAAGGAGACCAAGAACCAGGACTGGAGCCAGGAGATATTATCATTGTGTTAGATCAGAAGGACCATGCTGTTTTCACTCGGTATGAACTTAAATCCATCTCTCAAATTGCCATCTTTTATGGTGGTGGTGGTTCTAATTTAAGTGAAATTTTTGGTAGTCTAAGAACGTAGTTGTAAATAAACTAGGAAAGCATTAACAGGTTCTGTATACTTTTTATAAAAATTCATTAACTTTGTTTCAATTGAAAACTGAATGGGATTTTTAAACTTTTGTCTTAAATTGTTACCTAGATGTTCTCTATAAGCACAAGTGGGTAGCAGGTAGCTGGGAGGCAGGCCTACATAGAACCTTGCCTTCAGTCTTGAGATAGTTGATTCAAAGTAAATGCTTTATAGCTTTCACCAATTTTCTATCCTCAATTCAGTTTCTGGATGTAAATATCTAAAACCATCTCAATAAGAAATTAAAATTTGAGACTGTTAAGTATTTAGAAATTCAGGTCTGCTACTGAAATACTGTCTTATATTGAAGCACAAGAAAAAGTTTAAAGGTTAACAGTAAATATTAAGTAGATCTGTGGGGCTGAAGAGATGGCTCAGTGGTTTAAACAGAGGACCTAGGTTTAGTTCCTAGCACCCACATGGTCCTCCATCTTTAACTCCAATTCCAGGGAATCTGACTCCCTCTTCCGGCCTCTGGGCACTGCATGACATGGGTGCACTTATGTACAGACAATGCTCACAGATAGATAAAATTTGAAAATCCATAAGCAACTTCAAAATAGTGGGCTTGGAAAGAGATTAGGTTTGGGCAGTTAGCTAGCATATTGTATTACCTGAATGCATGTGAGTGCACTTAATGTCATGCAGTGCCCACAGAGGTCAGAAAAGGGCGTTGGATCCCCTAGAACCAGAGTTAAAGTTGTTAGCACCATTTGGGTGCTGGGATTCGAACCTGAGTTCTCTGTGTGAGCAGTTAGTGCTCTTAACTGCTGAGCCATCTCTCCAGCCCCAGGGGTTAACATCATGAACAGACTAATTGAGGAACAGTTGTTTCAGAAATGTTTATTAATACATGTTGGAAAAGAAGTCCCAACATGAAGGAAAGTGGACTAAAGTAAGTATGAAGGATGCTATCACAGTGTGCTAGGTGTGATACACTAATATTTCACATGTATCAGTAAAGAAATTCTTAGTCCCTTCTAAATGGTCATAACTGGCCAAAATAATTGAAGATCCAACCCAAATCTGTTTTGATTTACACTTGATGTTCTCTGTCCCAAATGTGTGTTTCTTCTCTCGCCCCACTCTTGAGTGTTTTGGGATTTTGTTTTTTCCCTCTCCAAGAAATCATATTTAAAACAGGTAACAACTTGAATAATATATTATAGATGTAGCCTGGAATGTTCTTGAAAAAATGGCTCATGTAGCCAAGTGCTGAAGTTACAGGCCTATGTCACTTATGCCTAGATTATGGAAGAAATTTGGAACCTTATTCAGCAGAGCTGGCAGTTTCCAAATAATTGCCTGTTCTAAGCTTTCAGCTGCTTAAGGAGAATGAAGGGAAACATAATTGCCCACTATGGTACTTGTAGTTATTTGGTGATTTGGAAAGATGTAAATGTGTGTCATATTTGTATTGATCTAGACGAGGAGAGGACCTTTTCATGTGTATGGACATACAGCTGGTTGAAGCATTGTGTGGCTTCCAAAAGCCAATATCCACTCTGGACAACCGAACCATAGTCATCACTTCTCACCCAGGTATGGTAATACATGAGCTTTTTTTCTTGTCTCCTGATACCTAAGAAACAATAGGCACTGAAGGAAAACTAGTGCTTTCCTTTCCATCCTTGGTTACATGTCCTTTCATGAGCTGAGATGAAGTTCATAAGGTCTTGGCTGTATTGTGGCAGCCCTCTGGAAGAGCCTTAAATGAAAAGTAACATGATTGTTTGGCTGCATAAATTTACCCCTTCAATTAGCTTGGATGTTTTCTCTATTTTTTGTTTTCCTTGCATTATACAAATGTGACCTTAAGTAATGAAGAACCTGGCTTCAATGTTTTTAGGTCAGATTGTCAAGCATGGAGATATCAAATGTGTGCTGAATGAAGGTATGCCAATATATCGTCGACCATATGAAAAAGGACGTCTAATCATTGAGTTTAAGGTAAGCTATAATACTGCAGGACATTTGAGAATGGTTAGATTATTAAAATCTAATACAGACCAAGGCAACTACATTTTCATTCCCCCTTGTCCGGAATTAATTGACCTTGCACACTTTTGTCTTTTTAAGACAGGGTCTCCCTATAGCCCCAGCTGGCCTGGAATTCAGTATGTAGACCAGGCTGCCCTTGATCTCAAAGAGGTCTGTGTGCTTCTGCTTCCTGAGTGCTGGGATTAAAGGCGTGTACCACCATGCTCAACTTTTATCTTTTATTAACACCCCACTGTGTTGCTTAGTAACAAATTGCAACATTAATTGGGTGTTTTGAAGACTAGTTGTAAGAAGGGGTACATGGAAACATGAACATTTCATTAATGAAGGCTGTAATAGGCTGTATGTGCGTGCAGTTTAGTATGTGCCTGGTATACATATGAAGTACTTTCCGCCCACTTCCCAGCACTGCCATAAAAAGCAGGCTGTGGCAAAATTTTGTTGTAATGAAACTATTTACAGACAATACTTAAGGTTTGGTTTGTTAATAGTAAGAGTTGTGAGGCATTTTCACTTAGGGATTGGCCTCACCCACAGATAGACTATATCATTAATTAAAATCCCTTTGGATAGGGAAAAGATGACTTTTGAGCCAAAAAGACCCACCATTTCACTCTTACTATGGCTATTAAAACTTATGCTCTAAGTTGGACTGGTCTTTATAGGTATATACCTATAATCCCAGCACCAGAGGTAGAGGCTGGGGAGGATAAGAGTTCAAGGTCACCTTTGGCCACACAGAGTTCAGGCCTAGGTACAAAAGCATATGTCAAAAAACATGTGTTCTAAGGTGTACCTTAAAGAATGATTGCATGTGATTTTCTGCAGAAATAGTTCCGTGATACTTTAAGGATCTAATAGCAGAATTAAATTAAACTTTTTTTTTTTTTTGGTAGGTAAACTTTCCTGAAAATGGCTTTCTCTCTCCTGATAAACTCTCTTTACTGGAAAAACTCCTTCCTGAGAGGAAGGAAGTAGAAGAGACTGATGAAATGGATCAGGTAGAACTAGTGGACTTCGATCCAAATCAGGAAAGGCGACGCCATTATAATGGAGAAGCCTATGAGGACGATGAACATCACCCCAGAGGTGGTGTTCAGTGTCAAACCTCTTAGTGGGGCCAGTGAGTTAACACGACTGGCATTGTTCATGCAGCAGTGAATGAGTGGAAGGACTGTAATAATATGCTCACTACTTGGCTATTATTTTCGTTTTAATATTCAAATATAGTAGTGTTTTAAAAGTTAAATGAAGAATAAACACAAATATAAAAGCTCTGACTTTGCCCTGTATGTATGACTTAAGTGTGCAAGATGAAATTTAATACCTGTAAAACTACTTTGAAAATGTTCCCCTAGCATCTGTTAGGCCATACCTTGTAATTGATTCAGCTGTGTACGTGGACAAATTGACATGCTAGGTATATATGTTGACTTCATTGTTAAGCAGTGGGATTAAAATTGTGTTTAACTGGTAATCAGAAAAAAAAAAGTTTGTAGGGATGTGTTGGTCTGTCTAGTTGTGTTAAGTGGACTCATTGTGATGTTTCTGCATTGTACTGCCTCAACCATTATTTCAAGGTGGCATAATGAATCATTTGGCCTGTTATTAGTGATAGAATGATATCTTCCTAAAGACTATCATAATCTGCTGCTTAAGGGCTTGTACTTCTAGACTGCATTCCCTTCTGCTGTGCCATCTTTTCAATATATATATATATATATATATCCATATATATACACACACTGTTGACCAGTCCTACTTCTATTTTTTTTTTTTTCCCCCTTTCTTTTTGACCATTGGAAGCCCTTGAGATTTCCAAAGCTGGGTAATTTAGAAATTAAAAGTGAAGTGACCTGGATGTAGAAAAGTAATTTGCATGTATAATCTAGGAAGGTGTTCCTTGAGGAATGTTACAGGCTTACTTTAAACCATTTGACTTAGGCTCCAAGGTAACTGTAATCTAATGTTGGTAGTATAGTGAATTATGAATAGCTTTAATTGTATGTGTAAAGTTATGTTCACGTGCTTAAATCTGGACTCAGCATTTAAGCAGTTACTGAAATGTATGAATGTCTCCTAATATACTGATTACAAAGCATCTCTAGTGTGTCACTGCAGGCTTTGTTCCCCCTGCTCAGGTCATCAATGCATTGGCTTTTAAGATAAATGTCTACTTTTTATCTTTTTTGAGACCCTGTAGCCCCAGCTGGCCTGGAACTCACAGATCCACTTGCCTCTGCTTTCTGAGGGCCAGCGTTAAAGGTGCATACCACCACACCCAGCTGACAGCATTTTTCAAAGCTTGTTGGCACACCCTATAGTCAACACTTTGTCTATTAACTTATTGGTAGGTCACACACTGCAGTTCCTGAAAAGGTTTCCACTGCCACACAATGCTAGGTTTGTTCTGAGAGTTTCTCATCATGCAACCAAGGCTGGCCTTAAACTCCACCTTCCAAGTAAGTACTGGGATTACAGGCATAGTGGCTTGCCAAACTCCTTTACTGACAACAGCTGGTGGCTTGGTTGTTTTCTGCTTTTCTCTTGAAGCAGGATCTCCCTGTACAGCCCAGGTTGACTGTAAACTTGATTCCTTCCATCTCTACTGCACCTCACGCCTTGTCATCTTCCAGGAACCCTTTACTACCCGTCAGCCTGAGCTGTCATTGCCAAGACATCTTCCGATCACATGTTTTTAATTATTCCTTTTAACTTCTTAATCTCCCCTACCATAAGGCAGAAACTAGCATTTTTTAACCATCTTCAGAACCTGGTGCCATCAACAATTGTGTACCATTAAAAATGATCTTATACTTTGCTAACCATGCAACAAGGCTTTGGGGCTTGATCTCCATGACTAAAAATTTTCTGACAAAAGCTGTTTCTAAACTGAATCTTCATTGGGATGGCAACCTACTCTCACATGAAACTTAGATTAATGGCTGTATTCAACTAGCATTTTTAAAGCATCAAAATGTCAGCAAATATTACCTGGGTTAGAAAAGCTACAGTTTCTGGGCAAAGGAGGTAAAAGAGGGATTTCCCCCACCACAGAATTCATTTAGCCAGGCTAAGGCAGCCTTTCAAATCACAAAGGTAAACTGGAACTGACTAAACTTTGGAAGTTCTGATCATCTTGCCTCTACTTCCCAAGTGCTAGGATTATAGGCAGGCACCACCATGCCCAGTTTATGTGGCACTGGGGATCAAACCAAGACTCCATGCATGCTAAGCAAGCAAACATTCTACCAACTAAGCTTCATCCCCAGCCTCAGAATGCAAAACTTAAAGACTTAATCACTAGATTATAGTTAAGTGCAATGAAAAAAAAGGGGGGGGTCTCCCCCTGTAGCTATCCTGGAACTCTGCCTGCCTCCCAAGTAGGGTTAAAGGAATGTGCTACCAGAGCTGGCTAAGATCTCACTTAAATGTTCTCTACATCTTTGGTTGAAATGTGAAAGTCATCCAAGTGCAAAACATCTTCAAGTTTTTCTTCAGCTGATAATTATGCACATTACAAAAGACTTTACTAAATCTCAGGTCCTTTTCTGATTTTTCTTCAGAACAAATCTCCAGTGCTAACTAAACCCATAGGCAAGATGCCCAAACCTTGAATCTCATCTAATCTATTTCCAACCAGAATATGGAACTATATTCCCTGAATCTGGCCTGAACATACAAGGCTCAGTGTGTATGTCACCAGTCCTTTTTCATGTCACTGCTGGACTTGAAATTCAAGGGTAATAAGGATTCTCCCTCCCCCATTTGATTCTAAGTAAAAATATGTTAACTACATGAGCACTTATCTGTACAGTTTCCCAAAAGGTACAAGTTTATTATTAAAATCTTTTTTAAAAAATCCACAGCTACCGAATATGGCATAATGACTTATTTACAAGCTTTATGATAGGTACATTTTAATATTTCAAATAACTAAATTTTTTTTTCTAGAATTATCAGTATTTCAAATCTAGATTAATGAAAACACTGATTGCCCCAGTTAAAAGCAGATAAACATAACACCTTAAAAATACTGTTTTTAATGGTAATTGCTACTTAAGCATGAATTTTCACAAAATTATTCTTGTAGCTAATTCAGACAGTATCTTTTCTTACAAAGGCAGGCCTGAAAAAAGTAAAGAGTAACACATGAGTATGTCGTCAATTAAGGGCATGCTTTCTTTTCTAGCTCCATTTGAAAAGCTGTATCAGGGTTTCCAGAGCTTCAGCAGTCCATCTTCACTATAGGTAGCAATCAGGTTCTGGTGAGGGTGATGTGCAATGCCAATCACATCCTTCTCATGAACCTAGAACACGGAAAGCAGTGAGGATGCACAAGTCTCAACAAACTACACTCAGGCTTCCAGACTTGGGAGAAAGGAGATTTGAGGGGCCACATATTCCAAATGGTACTGCTAAAAGAGGCTTCACACCATATTGTGACATGAGAAACTTTGTTAAGCCTGAGATCTGGGGGCTGTTTATTATAGCAACTGACATTAATTACTCCTTGCAATGATGCTCTTTAATTTGAAACTTTTAATACACTGAGCTGAAAGGTTCAAAAACTATTTGAAAGGATAATGCCCAAGAGGGAATTGGAGAAAACTTAAGTCTCCCCAACCCCTCTGCCCCAGGATGATTTGGCCAATGTAACTCACTAGACAGGTATGTTTCCTCCTTTCTTTGCTATTTGTACAGTCATCCCCTTTGAAGTTGAATTGTATCATACAATAGACCTGAAACTGTAATATGTAACACATGTGTTTACAGACCCTTTATTTAGTGGTAAAATTCATTTTATAATGAAATTCACACTAATGGCAGGCCGCTGGAAAAGGTTTCTACTTTCGAGTTCACAAAACACAAGCATTACCATAGTTCTTTAGCTGACCTTCACCACTCACCGTCAAAGTTCTCTCCAGCTTGCCTGTGACTGTGCTGAAACAGTAGAGCACAAAGTCCTCCCCCACACAGTAGATCCATTCACCACGAGGAGAGAGGGCACAGCAAACAAAGTCACCACCTTCTCTTTTACCAGAACTGAAGCTTCTGACAATCTAGAACATACCACACCCAAAACAACACAAATTTTCATCAGTTTAAAGGGGGGGCAGCATGCTGAACTACCACTGCCACTGACCATATTATACCCACAGACCCAACATCTAAAAATTAACTCTGGCCAGGCATGGTGGTGCACTTTAACCAAGCACTTTGGTAGCAGAGGCCAGCCTGGTGGGTCTACCAAGTTACAGACCAGCCAGGGCTACATAGTGAGACCCTGTCTCAACCAAAAATACATAAAAATTAACTTTGGTGGTTTTTATTGTTTTATTTTTTTGTTTTTTGAGATAGGGTCTCTCTCATCTCAAACTTACTATGAAGCCAGGGTGATCCTGATCCTACTCCGCCCCCCAAGTACTGAGATTACACGTGTTCACCTCCAAACTCAGCTAAAATGGACATTTTAAAAGCTGACTTTTTTAGGAGTTGATGACTCAGCAGTTAAAAAAAGCACTGACTACTCTTGCAGAACACCTGGCACCCACGTGATGGCTAACAACCATCCCTAACTCCAGTTCCAGGGGATCCAACACCCTCTTCTGGCCTCAACACACACACAGGTACACTTACATACATGAAGACAAAATACTTGTATACATATTTTTTTAAATTGACATTTTTACATGATTATTTTACACTGTGATTACTACCTTCAGTTCCATTCATCGTGTGCTAAACCGTCCTGTTTAGAAAACATTCAATAGATAAGCTACCCAAAGTAAGAGACAGACAGAAATTTTGAATTTTTGTATCCAAGTCACAAATCCTGCTCTTTAGTTTACTGCCCATGTTTCCCCAAAGCAAATTCATTACCTCACAGTAATTTTCTAAATGGGTATACCACTGGTTCTGAGTGCCTTCTGGACTTAAGATTCAGTCACTTTACTAACAGTTGTAATACCGTCCCAAAGACAGGATGGAACTCTAAAGATTTTGCCTGCTTTCTTCCATACAACATCAAAGTCTTGGTGGTGGCTCACCTGTAATCCCAGCCCTTAAGAGGTTTAGGAAGGAGGACTGGCAACTGAAGGCCTATCTAGGCTTCTGTTAGTGTTCCACATTAGTTTGTGTGGTAATTAGATGTCCCCAAAGAGAAATACACACTGCACTGTACCTCCCTAACAGAAAGATGCTGTCTGAAAAGTTTCAGCCACATTCTAAAGGAGGCTGAAAGAGCAGAGCGGGGCATGGTGTTACACACCTGTAATTGCAGCACCAGGAGGCTGAGACAGGAGGATTACTGAGTTTGCGGCCAGCCCAGGCTTCATAGCAAGAGTGACTGAAAAAACAGAAGACAGACCAGAAGAAGGGCGAAAAGGAGAACACATAAACATGCTGGAGAAAAGAGGCACTTCTAGAGGTGAATGGTCTATGCTGCTCAGAACATACTAAGCCCTTGTTTGGTTTCTGAGTACTCACCTGCCCCTGCATGTTCATGATGACCACTGTGTTGGATCGGTTGCACACCACAAAGTGCTCTGGGTTCTTAGGAAGTAGAATGACACTGTTGACAGTAATGTCTGTCCCCGCAGTGCTGCCTAGGGATTTAAAGGTATTTGAACACTCCGTGGTCTTCATATTCCATATCTACAACACAAAAAAATGGAAAGCAAAAACATTTTTTTAGACTGAGAATTTCTAAAGTTTTAGGGCTTAAAAATTAATAATTAGGTTACTACAAAAAAGTTTGATTCAAACAAAGCTTGATTAAGAGCACTTTTCAAGTATTTAACTGTTTTAATTGGCATAAACAAAATGAAAATCAAAGCTAAACAATAACACCCTTTAAAAGATCTATGATCTTATACATTCTTCCTCAGCTAACAGTTATGTATCTTTGAAATTAACTGTGTCAATGCTGTTATTTTCATAAACAACCAGAAGCCGGCATGGTGGCACACACCTGTAACCCCATCACTCAAGAAGCTGAAAGTTCAAGTCAGCCTGGGTTACATAGCAAGACCCTACCCCAAACCAGACAAAATGCCAGGTAAGATGGTACACACTGTAATCTCAGCAGTCTGGAAGCTAAGGCAGAAGAATCACTAGTTTGAGAGACAGTGTGCTCTAAGACAGCCTGGGAAAGGAGGAAGAAAGGGAGCAGAAAAAAATACCCAAAGGGAGGAAAAGGGAGGGAGGGGAAAAATACCCACGGGGTAATGAGATGGCTCACTGAAGTTTTTGCCAAGCAAGCATGAAGCAAGTTTGATCCCCAGCACCAGTGTAAAAGCTAAATGCCTCTAATCCCAGCACTTGAGAATTGGAGGCAGGCAGATCACAAGGTCAAAGCTAGCCTCAGGAGTTGCTGCCTATAACTCCAGCTCCAGGGGATCCAAAGCCTTCCGGACTCTGCAGGAACATGCACTGCCCATGCAAAGACACACATAATTAAAAAATAACAGATAAATTTTAAAACACAAATACAGAAAAGTGATGAAGGAACAACATCAAAAGTTGACCTTTGGCCTCTGCATGCATACACTAGACATAGAGACTCACACATGTACAAACACATACACAAAAGGCATTAAGACCAAGAGAGATCAGCTTAGCTTAGGACTCTATACTGAAACTTCTGATTTAGTAGGGCTGAGGTGAGGCATAAGTATGAGCATTTTTTTAAAGTTCCACAAATGATTCTAATGTACAGCTTACACTGAACATGGACAAACAAATCACAAGGTTAGCACACACACGAGGACCATGAGGCAGTTACATACTCATCTTAGGTTTTACCCTGCCCTTCTGGCTTTTATAAATGAAGGAGTTTGACTTAACAGTCCAGAAATCTGTGATATGCTTAGAGGAGACAGACCAAGGACAGCATGGCTCTACTCAGACAGCCCTCACCAATAAGGTGTAAGAGCCTCTAGGGCATGCCCCCTTGCCTTTCCCACTGCGACCAAGACAAGCACTGCACAAGGCAGATGTCTACTCAATACCCAGAAACAGGAGGAAATAGCTGCCCAAAGTAAACATGATCTACCTGCTCCATGGCTTCTGAAGACCAGCTGTCTATGAGAAAAATGAACAGTTCAGAGATCAAGAATTCCAAGGCCTCTAATATTTTCTGTTCGAAGGGTTAATTAAGTACTCTGCTTCACTGGCTACAGAGAAAGAATACAAAACAGAGGCCACTTCCCAATGGCATTTATAAGCCATGAGGGTCATATGTGTAAAAGATGACAAACCTCATGGAAAAAGTAATAAGAGCTCTGGGTTTCCCCATCCATGGCAAGGGAGGGTATATTGGCTTTCAGGCTTTGGTTCAATTCCTAATCAAGAACAGTTTCAGACGATCTGATGTTTAGGTGCTTATGTGAAAATATCTAGCTCCTCTGTCACAAAGCACTCAGATAAAGGAATTTTTTTTAAAAAAAAAGCAGGTGTAGAATGCAATGTATAGGTGTGTTTCAAAGATCTTTAGCAATTTTCTACTGGAGTTTCTAACTTTTCCAAGAATAAGTAACTAAATAACAGGACTAAAGAAAGACCCATTACTTTCAGCTGAGATTTGAGGGGGCATTGAGGATGTACTTGAAAGTTCAGAGTTCACAGGATTTTATTTGGTTTTTTTTTTTGGAGGGGTTGGTTATTTTGTTTTGAGGCAAGATCTTGCTTTGTAACCTAAGCTGATACTGACACTATGGTCATCTTCCTGCCTCAGTTCTACTCTCTATCCCCCACTCTCTACAAATGTAAGGAAGGCCCTAATCTTAGGACCAATGAGAAAGAGAGGGGGAGGGAGAGAGAGAAAGAGACACTGAGATTCTTCTGAATTTAAGCCTAAGTGGTCAGTATTATTTATGGTAGGACATACTTAACCATGTATACCTACAAATTAAGGACACCTAAGTCTACAGCTCTACACACTTCCTCTTTTTCTACACAGGCAAAGTCTTTTTGGGTTGTATACTTTTAAGATTGTATACATTTATATTGTACAAGCCAGTAAGAATCTCCAACGTAATATACTTCTGTCTCAGACTTGTTTGCATAGCTAGTAAGTTTACTTTAGAGTCATCACCATTACCAGTGCAACCTCTTTAAAGAGGAACAGTGAAACAGACACCCCACGGCTAACACTTCACCTTTACAGTGCCATCAGAGGATGCACTGATAATGTAATGTCCATCTTGCGTAAATGTTGCTTCATTAACAAAGGAGGAATGGCCACGAAATTCCTTCAGTGTTTTCCCAGATTTTAAACCATGAATTCTATCAAATAAAAACAAATTAAATGAACAACTAATATACAGCACATTATTTGGGCCAAGTGTTGAGTACATTTCAGACAAATTACCAAAGTGTGACAATAGTAAGTGAAGAAAAAGGACTACTATGTATACAGTACATTTTCATTATGTTAAACAACAAAACGAAACCAAAACAAACTGCATAGCAAGAGACAAAAAAATTTCAGTAATACCACAGGCTTTTGTCCAAACTGGTAAATAAGAGATGAGGAATTAGTGGGTCTTGGCTGGGTCCCAGGAATCTACTTGTAAAAGGTCTTTTAAGGTGATTATGACTCAGGTGGCTCCATAGACCATGCTTTGTTTTTCAAAGGTAGGTAGCTCAGGCTGGCCTGGAACTCAAGATCCATCTGCCTCTGTCTCCCAAGTGCTAGGATCACAAACCTCCTCCACTACACTACAAACCACTCTGAGAAGGATGAAACACTGTTCCACCTTTTCAATCTCTTCTGGATAAAGACAGATGGGTAGAAGAATAGTGCTGTCACCTGTACTTTGGGAAATGGGGCCTCACATACCCATACTCTCCATGTCACCCCATCCAGGTGATGGCATAAACTCACTAGCACTTTTCCCTCTGGGGCCTCATTTTATCAGACCCAAATTGCCAGAGGAGTCTGGCAATTCTTTCTTACCTTATTGTCTGGTCAAAAGAAGCACTAAGGATCTGACTGCTGTCCTTTGAAAAGCTTAGACAGGTGACACCTTTACTGTGTGCCCTTTCAAATCTTCTTAAACACTGTCCACTCTGAATCTTCCACACCTTAAGAAAATAAAACCATTAGACTCGATAGGCCTTTAAAAAAAAAAATACAGGACACAAAAGGAGGGAGGTAGTGGGGGGGTCTGAATATGATCAAAACACAATGTATGAAATTCTCAAATAATCAGTAAAAATAAAACAAAAATCAAACCTACATCAAATTAGAACTAATCACTTTTCTTTCCAAATTTTACTATAAAATGCACTGAAATACAGAACCACATGTATTAATGATAATAGAAGCAGCATGTCTTGAAATCTGGGAAAAATATTGTATGAAACTCTAAAAATGTTTTTTTAAATACTTTATTATTTTATGTGTATGAGTGTTATGCCTGCACGTAGGTAAGTACACCCATGTCGTGCAATGCCCTCAGAGGATAGAAGAGGCTGTTGGATCCCCTAGAACTGGAATTACAGTTAACTGCCATGTGAGTACTGGGATTCGAACCCAGCCATCTCTCTAGCCCCATAAAAATGTTTTAAAAAGAAAAGCTTGTGAACAATGTTCCCAGTATATAGAGCCAAGCAAGAGGCAGAGCTCCCTAATACACCAAAAAGCATAAACATGCATGCTAGCACTGAGTATGATGTCTGCTTCAAACAGTGCAATGAGAGCTCAATCCTTTGACACTTAACTCTTTCCTTGTAAATTTTAAAACCAAGATTCAGGCTGGGGGAAAAAACCGCAGTAGTAAGAGCCATTGTCTAACATTCCCATAGCCCTGAGTTCAATCCACAGCACCATATAAAAGCAAAAGATTTTAACACCAAAGTCTAAGTTCACTAAGCAATGACCATTTCTATATTCTACCTATCCCTGGGTACATTACCAGCAATTAAAAACAAACCACATGGTGGTATAAAGCTTTAATCCCAGCACTTAGAAGGCAGAGGCAGGCAGATCTCTATAAGTTCAAGGCCAGCCTAGTCTAGATAGAAAATTCCAGACAAGCCAGGCTATACAGTGAGACCCTGCCTCAAAAATAAAATTAGAAAATGTGATACATCATATATAGTGAGACATAACCAAAACAGGCATGTGCAGATTTATGATTTACCAGTTGTGTGACTTTCAACAAGTTACTAGGCCACCCCAGACAGAATTATTAAGATTAAACCAGAAAAAGTAAAATAACTGGTATAAAGTTGATGCTCAATAAATAAGAGCTATTATTATACCAAGTACCACGTGTAGTATACCACCCTGTTATAAAACTCACAGAATGTCTGAATAACAAGACCTTACATCACCATCCATACCTTGATCTTTCCATCTTGGGCCCCAGTTGCTAACATTTCTGTATCTCTGCTGAAGCACATGCAGAGGACAGCATCATCCATCATCATGAAGTTATCCTGAGCCTGGTATTTAAGATCCTGAAGCAGGCAATGATAAATAGTTATCAGAATAACACAAAACCCCCTGGGTGTGGTGGTGCATACCTTTAATCTCAGCACTTGGGAGGTAGAGGTAAGTGGATCTCTGTGAGTTCAAGGCCAGCCTGGTCTCCATTGCAAACCCAGGCCAGCACTACCTATGGAGTGAAACATAGAACTATAGGATGAAAAATACATTTAAAATCAATGGGTAGATGGCCAATAGCAATCTGAAGGACAAAAATTTAGTTGGATCTACATCAACTTTATCTTCCTAAACAAATGCCAGTTGGATCAAATTTAAACATGGGGGTATATAAGTGTAAAGACCTCTTGTAGGTAGAAGTTGTGGGTCACCTGTAATGGGTACTGGGAACCAAATCTGGGTCACTGCAAGAGGGCTATACTGCTGAGCCACCTCTCCAGCCTTCAAGCAATGCAATCTACTTCAGCAATTACTTCAAATATATACCTACATAGCTGGGTATAGTGGCACACACCTTTAAGTCCCAGCACTTGGAAAGCAGAGGCAGACAGATCTCTGTGAGTTCCAGGCCAGCTGGGGCTACAGGGAGATCCTGTCTCAAAAAGACCAAAAAAATCAACAACAAAAACCATATACTACAAAGAGAGAAGCAAGGGGCAGAATACAGTAGATAGTATATAAGCTACCATGTGTAAAAAAAAACTTAAAGGAAGCATAAGTAACTGCTTTCACACACAAAGAATACTCCAGGAAAGCTAAATAAGAAACCCACAGTCCTGGCTTATTCCAGGAAAGTTTCTGACTGGAAGAAAGGGTTCTGACGTGGGTGGGAGTCACACTCTTCACCACAATACCTTATGACACTTTTTTGTGGGGTCTTTTTGAGACAGGGTCCTCCTGCAACCCCAGCTGGCCTGGAACTCACTATGTAGACCAGGCTAGCCTTGAACTCACAGAGATCTGCCTGCCTCTGCCTCCAAAGTGCTGGGACTACAGGCGTGCACCACCACGCTCAGCCTTATGACACTTTAAATGTCAGATATACATATTACTCATTCAAAATATAAAGTTCTATAAAAAAAATTTTAATTTTTATAAAAATCATAAAAGTATATAGATAATAAAGGTTCTCTCTTGGTTAATAAATTTATAATTTAGCTTAATGAATTTTTAAATTATAAAGGTAATATATATGCTCATTTCATATTCTCAAATCATCTAACAATGAAATAAATTATTATTGCAAAGTCAGTAATCCTCCCACTAAAAATGTTAATACATTTAAAATACTTTACCTTTCTGATTTTTCCAGTAGTGAAGTTCCATACTTCAATGAATCCATCAACAGACCCAGTGACCAGATACTGACCATCTGGAGAAAACCGAGCACACTCCACATGTGATTTCTGACCAAACTGTTCCAAATGAAACACATAAATTTTTAACTAAGGACCCAAATAATTTCCATTTTAACCTTCTGAAAAACCCTGTCCTCGCATACAATCATAGCTGGCTCAAATGGAGAATGAGAGGGTGTTTCTATACCTACCCCAGGAAATGCTTTCTCTGACCAGTTTTATGCCTAGATGCCTAAGTAGTTTTTTGTTGTTGTTGTTGTTGTTTAAAGGAGGTTGATTTTTTCCAAAGAAAATGCAGGGAAAAAAACTCTTATTTTGCTCTGTTCTCTCTGTGGCCTAAGCTGACCTACAATTCAATATGTAGCCCACGCTGTCCTCAAGCCTGGAATCTTCCAGCCTTACCACCCCCAAGTGCTGGGATTACAAGTACAAACCACCACCATCAGCTGGGGGGAAAAAATATTTTAACATGGAATTTAGAATAAATAATTCTGGAAGCTCAAATCACAACTTTCTGACAGAATTGGTTATTAGAATGGCTTTCCACTCACAACTTAACATGACCTAATATTAATATGTTCCTAGTGTGTATCTAGGGGAGGGGAAGATACATATTTTCAAAATATAAGTTTTGTAAACAAATTTCCCATCACTATTTGATGACTGTTATCAAATGATAATATGTGACTCATCAAAACTAGGAGGACTAATTAAACCTGATAGGCTATTTACTTGGTAAACATATTCTGGGCAGCTCCTAGGGGCTCACACATGCTAGACAAGTGCTCTATTAATAAACTAACAACCCCAGTCTTTTTATTTTGAGACAAGGTCTCAAGTTGTCCAAGGTGGCCCTGAATTCAGTCTGGAACTGAGAAAGGCCTTGAAAGTGCAGTCTCTTGCTTCAGCCTACAGAGTGTTAGGATTACTGGAGTGTACTACCACACCTGGCTATATATCATTTCAATGCAAAAAATGAAAAGAAAAATACCAGAAAAAACCTGGACCAGAATCAACAAGCTAATGGATTTCTAACTGAAGGTGTCCACCATAGTAAATACAGGTACTGCTCAAAAACATCATCACATGTAAATTAGAACATATAGTGCAGAAAAGACAAACTCAAAATACTAATAAGAAGTCAAAGAGGTGAGGAATATGGAACATTTGTGTGTACGTGCATGTGTGTGATGGGTATATATATGTGCAGGTGTACTTACTCATGCAAGTACAGGTAGAGGTCAGAGGGCGACAGGTGTTGTCTTACCTCTCTCCACCTATTTTTAGAGACAAAGTCTCTAACTGAACCTGGAGTTCCCGTTTTAGCTATATGGCTGGCCAGCAAGCTCCCAGGATCTGACTGTTTCTGTCAGTCAGCACTGAGTTACAGATGCATCAGATGTTATGTGGGATCTGGGGATCCAAACTCAGGTCCTCATGCTTGCACAGCAAGCATTTTATCCACTGAGCTATCTCCCAGGTCCAGATATATGCAATATTTTTAAATCCATGAGTTCATTACAGCACCAACCTACAGAGAAACTACAATATAAAGGAGATGCTAAAGTAACCGGCACACCAGCCATTCTGGGAGACAACTACTTGATTGTGCCTTTTCCTAGAAAAGTCTCCAATAAAAAAAAAAAAAAAAAAAAAAAAAACGATCTGGAGATGTAGCTCGGTGACAGTATGTGTGAGGGCCTGAATTTAATTCTTAGGGTAGACACACAATCAATCAATCAAATTAAACAAATAATAAATAAATAAAGCCATTTTCCCCAAATATCACACAAGTCAACTTTATAACCCATGACTGGTATTTTGCCTGACATGTAGCAGACAAAGTCACATATGTTTAACAGGACAAACGTAGACAGTTCAGAGTTAGTCCCAGGCTTAACCAAAGAATGGATGATTCTTCCAAATACAGGCTTTCTAGGAGGAAGTGCAATGGCAGATGATAGGCTAGATGTCAAGCACTTATCCACTTGGTTATACACCTGAGGTGTGCCACTACCAGGCCATAGCAGTACCCCAAACAGAACCTTGAGTATTGTCAAAGCCAGGGAATGAGCTCTCCTCCCTGGTAACCCAGTTCCTGCTACAGGGCCTAGCTAAGCCTATGAAGAGTACTCAATAACTGATTCCCAACTGCTAAGTGTTTAAGGTATGGGCTCCTACCTTAATGTGCCTGCTCAGCTGTGTAGGAAACTTTTCTTCTTCCACATCTTTGACAGCTGCTTTGCCTCGGAACAAATCAATGGTCATACCAGGAGGAAGCAATCCCTGGTGCTGCTGCCACTTCAATGCCTATTTTTAAAAAAGCAGAGCAATGTGCTCAGGTGCCTTCAAGAGCTGGTCATGATTGTTCAGGCAAAACGAAGTCTGAAAGAATGAGGTCCAGAGGACTAAGCTTTCCAGTCACCAACCATCTTTGACCAACCCAACCCAACCCAACTCAATCTGTGGTTGTGTGTCAAAGAACATGAGTTTTTCAGTGGAACTCTGGGAGCCAGAAATTATCTACCCCATACTTATTTTCCTTATAGCTATAGGTTTTGGGGGGATTTTTGTGTGTGTTGTTTTTTTACTTATATGAGTATTTTGCCTGCATGTAAGTGTACCCATGTTGTGCAATGTCCAGAGGCCAGAAGAGAAGTGTCAAGATACCCTGGAACTGGAGGTAAGGGAAGTTGTTAGCCATCATGCGGGTTCTGAGAACCAAACCCAGGTCCTTTGGAAGAGCTGTCAGTGCTCTTAACTCTAAGTCATCTCTCCAGTCCCTAGGTGTAGTTCTTTTACTACAAACAGAATTTGGAAAACAGAGTTTTTGTATAAAATACTCAAAAACAGCCACTATGAACATTTTCTATAATCTCTTCCAGTGTTTCCCCCTCATGTGTGTCTAACTGCTCTGTCAGTAATTGTACTATATGTAACATTTTAATATAATCCCTTCCGGTGTTCTCCCCTCACGTGTGTCTAACCACTCTGTCAGTAATTGTACTCTATGTAACGTTTTATATGCCCTTGCTTTCACCGAATATACCCACAGTAACACACCTTAGCATGCCGGCTCAGCTCTGTTGGAAATTACACAGCTTTCATTTGAAAGGCTGTAAAATGTATTGTTTACTGCATGTTTCCGTTTACCTAATCAATGTACCAGTGGACATTTGCACTGCTTCCAATTTTTCAACACCTATTTAATGGTACTCTGAACACCTCTAGATGTAAGGTGCACTCATATGCACTCCTCTTCCTTTGTTTCTAGACAGGGTCTCAGGTATCCCAGACTGGCCTCCAATTCACCGTAGAGCTAAGGATGACCTTGAATATCTGATCTTCCTGCTGCCACCTCAAGTGCTGAGATTCTTGCATTTTATTAATTATTATTTTTATTTTTTTATGTGTATGTGTGTATTGCCTGCATGTAGGTAAGTGCACCTGTGTCGTGCAATGCCCAAGGAGGACTGAAGAGGCTAACGAATCCCTTAGAACAGAAGTTACAGTCAGTTGTTAGCTGCCATGTGGGTGCTGAGATTTGAACCCAGGTCTTCTGCATGAACAGCCAGTGTTCTTAACCACTGAATCATCCTCTCCAGCCCAGATTCTTGCATTTTAAAAAATCCTCATAAGGCTGGAGAGTGACTCAGCAGTTAAGAGTGCTTGCTGATCTTACAAAGAAATGGATTTGGTTTCCAACACCTAACATGCACATCTATAACTCCAGTTCCAGGAGCTCCAATACCCTCTTCTGGCCGCCATGGACACCAAACACACATGTGGTACACATACAGTCATGCAGCCAAAATGCACATAAAATTTAAAAAATAAATTTTAAAAATGTTTAAATACAGCAACCCCATAAATATATACATTTTTTATGTATCAATTAAAATCAACAAATTAAAGAGAAAAAAGTTTGATTATTGTTTTTGTTGGGGAGCCAATCTAGGGCTTCATGCATAAGAAGGAAGCATTCTACCAATTGAACTACATGCCCATCCCCAGAATCACTACTCAGAATCACTAGAGGGCTGGGTAGGAGTATTTGTAGAGCACTTGCTTGACATGTGAAACACCCAGGGTTTGATCCCAAAGTCACACACACACACACACGCACACAATCACTACAAGCTTACAACAAATACAACAAATAACTCTTTGGAGTTCTTTCCTAAATGTTGATTTAGCAAAAAGTGGCTCTTTATAGCCTTATTAATCCCTCGTGCCATTTGCTATTCATAAAACACATATTACCCTAGGTCTGTTTTAACAGTGCTAAAAATATTACTACAAAAAAATGTACCAGTAGCAGGTACCATTTATCATTTACAAAGTGCCAATGAATATATGAAATATTTTATAAGCATTATCTTATTTAATCTTTATAATAACATCACAATAAACAAACAGGATCATAAAAACTTAATCACTTGATAAGACCATATAGCTGGTGAGAGTTTGGATTCTATGTAGGGTGAACATATGTTCCAATTTCCCCAACACTGTTCTATACCTGACGTCTTGGTACAATGATCAACAGTAATCTCAAGATAACCCTGACAAGATGATATAGTCTGTGGTCCCCCTAATTCTAAATGATACAGAGCTTATTTTCTTAAGGATTTGTCTACACTGCCTCTCTCGGGAAAAGGGTGGCATGGCACAGCTGTTGTGCAATCATCTCCACAGGTAGGTTCGACTTCTTAGGATGTGAGATTTCTTTGGCTCAGATTTATCCCTTATATTCAGAAAATAGTATGATTTCAGTTCTACACACATCTAATTACCTGTCCCAGCAGTGCCATGAGGCGAGATGGAGGCACCACACTGACTTCCCCTGCTAAGGCCTGGGCAATCGCTGCTCTTCTTTTCTCTTTGCTACTTCCATCGGGGTATGCCTGAAAAAGGAGGGGAGGCGGCATCACTCCCAAGAACAAACAAGGCATGGATGTACTTATTTAAAGCCAAGTAGTCTCAAAAAGACCAAAAAAAAAAAAAGCCAAGTACACAGACAAGACATTCAAAGAGGAAAACATGAAAAGAAACTACTCAAGATTAATTAAGGTGGACACAGGCATGCCTTCAATTCCAGCACTTCGGAGGCAGAGGCAGGTGGATCTTTGTGAGTTCGAGGCCAGCCTGGTTTACATAGTGAGTTCCAGGCCAGCTAAGGCTACAGAGACCCCGTCTCAAAAAGACAAAAAAAAAAAAAAAAAAAAAAAAAAAAAAAAGAGAGAGGATTAATTAAATTTAGCTTTTTAAAAATGGCTTTCCAATTGTACCCACTTGCACTTCAAAGGTATAGGAGAAAAACTGGTTATCAGTCAATCCGTGCTGTTATTTCCAGAGTCCAGGTAAACCACAAAGACAGATGTTTTTCTAGCTTTTGAAATATTTGCAGAGCCTAGGACTCATATTCTTCAGAAATTTCTTAAACGTTCTATTACCTAGTATCTATTAAATTCTTCCTTTTATTTTTGACTGGCCTTTGGTGAAATGTCAGGCAGGAAAGAAATTACACACATGCAGGTTTTAAAAGAAGAAAAAGAGGTCATTATCCTCTACTAGTAACCACAACCAGCTGGGAGACAAAAGCACAAGCTTCTGGGAATGCAAAGGGCTGGAAAGAAACAATTATCAGAGGAAGGGACATGAATACTCAGTGAACATACCAGCAGTCAGACAGCACTTCAGGGCCAAATAAGGACTTGGGCTAAGACAGAACTGACATAAAAATAAAGTTTTCCCTTTTCTAAGACAGGGTCTTGCTAGTGACCTTGAATTCTATTCATCCTCCAGCCTCAACCTCCTGAGTGCTGGCAATTTTTCACTTCTTTATTAACACACAATCCTCTCAAAAAGACCAAAGGGGGGGAAAAAAAAAAAAACACATTTCTAACTGGGTATGGTGGTATACACCTTTAATCCCTGCACTTGGGCGGCAGAGGCAAATGGATCTCTGTGAAATTGAGGCCAGCCTGGTCTACACAGAGTTCCAAGCCAGCTGGGGCTATAGGGAAACCCTGTCTCTAAAGTGACACACACCCCAGCCCCCCAAAAAGATATTTCTGGGACCTGGCAATATGTCTCTGAGGGTAAAGTACATGCTTGAGGACCTGAGGACTTCAATTTGATCCTAAGATCCCATGGTGGAAAGAGAGAACCAACTCCCAAAGTTGTCCTCTGACCTCCACATGTGACCACCCATGTGGCTACACACACAAAATTTTTTTGACAGACCACACTATTGCATATTTTCCACAATAACAAAGGCAAAAGGTACTAAGAGTCATACCTCACGAGGATCAAAATAAGACCTGGCTAAGAGGTTCTCCAGATGAATATAGCGCTCTGGTTGTGTTTGTTTTAACATAATCATAGGATCAGTCTGTCTCAGAAGTGACCTGGCAGCACCCAATTCACGGAGTTCTATCAATTCCAGAACAACCTGGACAAAGGAAAGAAAACAAATGTTCCAGCACGTTCTACCAGTATTCCTCTTCCAGTAAAATTTGACACAGATATGGCCTGTCAAAGTACTTTCCAATACTGGAAAATGCCACTTTTCTTTTTCATTAGCAACTGCAGGTAGACAACTAAAATAATTATGGTGTCACAGTAGTGCACTAATAGTGCATCAGTCTCACAAAAGTGTAAAATCCAACTCCTCAAATTCCACCTTTCTTCTTTTTTTAATTTATTTTTATTTTATGTATATGTGTTATGACTGCATGCAGGTAAATGCACCTGTGTCATGCAATGCACGGAGGACAGAAGAAGCTGTTGGATCCCCTGAAACTGGAGTTAAGGACAGTTGTCAGCTGCCATGTGGGTGCTGGGATTCGAACCCGGGACTTCTGCAAGAAGTGTTCTTAACTACTGAGCCATCTCTCCAGCCCCTCTTTTTAAATTTTTTTTTTAATTTTATTATTTTATGTGTATGAGTATTCTACCTGCATATATGTAAGTGCACCATGGATGCAATGCCACCCCAGACTCTAGAAGAGTGTATTGGATCCCCTGGAACTGGAATTACAGACAGCTGTTACCCACCATGTGGATGCTAGGAATCGAACCCAGATCCTCTGGAAGAACATCAAGTGTTCTTAGCTGCTGAGACATCTCTCTAGCCCCTCTTTTTTTTTTTTTTTTTTTTTTTTTTTTTTTTTTTGAGTCAGGAAGTCATTATGTAGCTCAGGCTGGCTTCAAAGTCCTAAGTATTGCTGCCACTTCCCAAGTGCTAGGAATATGGGCAAGCACTACCATGTGGGCTTTCTCCATCTTTTGTTGTTTTTTTTTTTTTCTTCTATTTTGGGGTCTTTTTGGACACTGTCTCCCTATAGCCCCAGCTGGCCTGGAACTCACTATGCAGACCAGGCTGAACTTGAACTCACAGAGATCAGCCTGTCTCTGCCTCCCAAGTGCTGGGATTAAAGGTGTGTGCTACCATGCCTGGCTCTCCTAGGATCTTGTAAGGAGCTTGCTGAGGCTTTGAGTCAGTCCCACTGCTAGGGCAAGTGGGGAGAAGGGGATGAAGACTAGGACTGGAGACTGTGTTAACCATCACGCCTACATAATGAAGCCCCAATAAGGCTGATGAACAGTGCTATGTGACGTGGGCAGCACAACCCAATTCCACAAAGTTAGCACCACAGTTCTACATTCAAGACTCTCTCAGTCTTTGCTCATAGTATGTCTTTTCATTTGCCTAGTCCTGATCCTTGATAATAAAACTGTAATCAGCCGGGCGTGGTGGCAAACACCTTTAATCCCAGCACTCAGGAGGCAGAGGCAGGCGGACCTCTGTGAGTTCAAGGCCAGCCTGGTCTACATGGTGAGTTCCAGGCCAGCTGGGGTTACAGGGAAACCCTGTTTCAAAAAGACCAAAAAAAAAAAGCTGGGCTGGAGAGATGGTTCAGTGGTTAAGAGCACTGGCTTCTCTTACAGAGGACCTGGGTTCGATTCCCAGCACCCACATAGCAGCTAAAAACTGTAACTCCAGTTCCAAGGGATCCAACACCTTCTTCTGGCCTCTATGGGCTCTGCACAACATGGGTGCACTTAAATACATGCAGGCAATACAGTCATACACATAAAATAAAAATAATAAAAATATTTTTTGAAAGAATAAAGCTCTTTTGAGTTCTGGAATCACTCTAGTGAACCATCAAACCCCAGTAGGTCATGGGAACCCCTAAATTCAGTCAGTCAAAAGCAAAGGTGACCTAAAATTGCCCCTCCCTGCCAAAGTGCAGCAGGCATCTAAAGTGATAGCTAATTTGTGTCAGACTGAGTGGTATGTGCTAATTCCAGGAGGCTAGTGCTATAACGGAATCACAATATATCATTTATTATCAGAATATTTCATTTAATGACTATTTAAGAAATAATTTCAATTTGGGAAAATCCTGGATCTTCCAAGAAGGAAGAAAAATACAATGTCAAGTCTTGAAGGAAGGCTCCCTGAGGCTTCCCAGTCAAAGGTCCAACCCACAATAAATCAACGGAAGAGCATCAGCATCACCCCACTCTTACCTGTTCATAGAGGTCAATAAGGGTTTTGTCTGGCAATTTCAGAGACTGTATAGCCTGTAAAACAGTATCCCAATGGCCACTATTAATATCAGCCACAAAACTTTCAATGCTATCCACAGTATTCAGAGAAACGGTAGTCTCCTCTTGTAAAGTGGCCAGTGCCCGATGTAAACTGTTCTCCTTCAGGTACTGCATGATGAGACGGATCACACTGAAAGAAAGAAAATCATTCAGCTTAGAGACCCTTAGTCACCAGAGGCCAAAGGGAAAGCCCACCCTGGTTTAACTCTACTCAGTCATTCTCCTTTCCCACCTGCCTTCCACTCCTTTATCATGAGAATAAAACTTTCCCAAAATCACAATAATCAAGGTTCCAAGGACTTCCATTTAGAGGTAGGAGAATTTGGGTTCAGAGAGAAGAAATCATTTGCCCAATTGTCTCCCACTCAGAAAAGAAGTTGGTCTTCAAGAGAGGTCCTCTCTCATCCTTAAACGCAGAACACAAATGTTGTCTGCTAATTATCAAGTGTCAGCAAGGGCAGACGGAGGACGGAGTCCTGGTGAAGTCCACAAAACTCTCGGGTCATCAGTTCGCGCCTCCCGCCTCCTCACCCCGACAACTACCCTTCTGACTCAATGTCCAGATTCTGCCTTTCCTTTGTGCAGAGGCTCTCGGTCTGCAAGCTGCAGGCAAACTAAAATTCAGCGCCAGACTGGGCCTGATCAATTAGAAAGGCACCAACAGCCTCTGAGGAGCCTCGGCTCTGGGATCGGGAGGAAAAGCAGACTCAGCGCGCGCGGGGCACCGGGATGGGCAACCCCGACGGGATGGACCACTCCAACGACACCGGGCGGGAAGTGCGGGGCAGAGAGAGTGCACAAGCCGGGTCTGCGCAGCGCGGCTCCGCACAGCCCCACGTCAGTGGGCTTCGGGCTTCCGGTGCGAGAGCCGCGTTCGCTCGCGGGCCCCGCTAGGAGGTGGTCAGCCGGCCGGGAAGCCCAAAGCCACGGCCTCCGCGCAGCCCCACCGTCCCCCTCCGGAGCATGCCGCACCCACGCCACGCCGCGAACACGCCAGCGCGGGACTCACTCGGAAGACTCGATTTCGATCGACATAGCGGTGCGAATCCGGGACCAGGCCCGGGTGCTCACAAGCCAGGTCGCGCAGCACCGCACTACAGCTCCGGCGGCCGCTTTATGTCACTTCCGCTCGGCTTCCGTCTAAGGGCGGAAAGGGAAACGGAGGGGCGGGCAATGTGAGCAGGGGTGGAGCCTCGTGTGTCAGTCTCAGCCCCCCTCTGGAGTCTCCAGTTCCTGGAAGCTTTGCTTTGGAAATCTTAACATTTGGTGAAATTAGCTGAATTAAAGATAAGAGTAGCCCGGCGTAGTGGCGCACGCCTTTAATCCCAGCACTCGGGAGGCAGAGGCAGGTGGATCTCTGTGAGTTTGAGGCCAGCCTGGTCTACATAGTGAGTTCCAGGCTAGCTGGGGCTACAGGGAGACCCTGTCTCAAAAAAGATCAAAAATAAAATTAATTAATTAAATCTGTATAATTACTTAACACAAGGCTTTTGTGTCTATCATACTTTTCATGAAATAGCTTCTCTTCTCATAGTTCCTATTAAATTCACGGTTATTTATATAGAGATGAGCTGCTTGTTGCTTCATATTAAAGACATAAGTCTTTCGTAGTAGTGCATAAGTATTTTTAAAATTAACACGCAAGTAGCAGACTTCCTTACTGAATTCTCCTACTTTCCTATGACATTTGCATATTCTGCATGCTTGGTTTGGAGTGGCCCTCTACTCCCCTCTCTCCCCCATCACCCTGCCCCATCACCATTACCTCTTAAATCCTTCAACCCCAGTACTCCCTCATTCATTCTCATACCACATGTGTTTCATTACCCTCTCTACCCTCTTCCTTAAAGCCACTGTTTTCCCTCCTCATAGGCCCATTTCTAGTTTTTGAGCATCTACTAAGTATTTTCATATGGAAATAAATTTATTTTTACTATGTTGGACATTATATTGATTTTTTTCATTATCATTGTAAGTAGATTATACTATCTATGAGTTCTGGGATAGTGAAGGAATTTTTACAAAATATTTGGAGGGCTTTGAGTCAAATAATAAGAACATGATGCAGAAATCCCTATCGGAAGTAATTCCAGGGCTGGAGATATAGCTCAGCAGTTAAGAGAGCTTGCTGTTCTTGCAGAGGACCCAGTCAGTTAGCACCCATGTGGTGGCTAACAACAAACCTTAACTCCAGTTCCAGAGGATCTGATGCCCACTTCTGGCCTCTGTAGTCATTGTACCACAGGTGCTCTTAAATACATGCAGGCAAAACACCATACATATAAAAATAAATTTTCAGAACGTTAAAATTTTTCATATTTATTCATTTTTATTTTATGTGTGAGTGCTTTGCCTGCATGTATGAGGTGCACCCATGTGTGCAGTTCCCACAGAGGCTAGGAAAAAGTGTCAGATCCCTTGAAACTGGAGTTACATGTGGTTGTTAGCCATCATGTGGGTGCTGGGAACCAAACCTGGGTCCTCTAGAAGAGCAGCCAGTACTCTTAACTGCCAAGCCATCTCTCCAACCCCTAGAAAGTTTTTTTTTTAACAAATATTTTCAACAGTCAAGTTTTATGGCCTATAATCCCAACTGCTTAGAAGGCTGAGGTGGGAAGATCACAAGATCCAAGTCTCCTTGGAATCCACGGATTCAAGCACAACGTTTGAGTCCATGGCTGAAAATAAGTGAAAAGAGGACTGGGAGTACAGCTGAGGGAGAGAGTCTGCCTAGCACATGCAAGGGCTACAGGACTACATAGAGGAGAAGAAGCAATTCCAGCACGAAAGCCATGATCTCTTAATTTCTTCATGTCTTTTAGGCCTCGCTATATAGACCAGGCTGGCCTCAAACTCACAAAGATCTGCCTGCCTCTGCCTCCTGAGTGTTAGAATCAAAGCCATGCACCACTGTGCCCAGATTCAAGCTCCTTTAGAAAATAAAAAAGAGATGGCTCAGTGGTTAAGAGCCCTGGCTGCTCTTGCAGAGGACCCGGGTTCAGTTCCCGGCACCCACATGGCGACACAACCATCTGTAACTCCGGTTCCAGGGGATTAAACACCTTCTTCTGACCTCCTTGGGCATAGCATGACACGCCTATACTTACACACATGAAGGCAATACACTCATACACACAAAAACAAAAATAATAAAATATTTTTTAAAAGAAAATAAAATCCGGGGGCTGGAGAGATGGCTCAGCAGTTAAGAACACTGGTTGTTCTTGCAGAAGACCCAGGTTCGAATCCCAGCACCCACATGGCAGCTAACAACTGTCCATAACTCCAGTTCCGGGGGATCCGAAGGCCTCTTCTGACCTCTGCGGGCATTGCACGACATGGGTGCACTCATCTACATGCAGGCAATACACCCATACACATAAAATAAAAATAATAAAATTTTTAAAAAAAAAAGAAAAAATCTGTATAATAAAGGAAAACTCGTGCTTGGCATGGTAGCACATGCTAGTCCTTGGGAGGCTCAGGTCTGGACAATATAGGGAGTAGTTGAAGCTAGCCTGGACTGCAAAAGACCTTGTTTCAAAAAAGAAAGGGGGGGTACTGGAGAGATTGTTCAGTGGTTAAGAGCACTGGCTGCTCTTGCAGAGGACCCAGGTTTAATTTCCAGCACCCACATGGCAGCTTACAACAATCCATAACTCCAGTTCCAGGGGATGCCCTCTTCTGACTTCCACTTACATACATGCAGGCAATACACTCATACACATAAGATAAAAGTAATTTTTTAAATGTCTTTTTTTTTGAGACGGGGTCTCCCTGTAGCCCCATCTGGCCGGAACTCACTATGTAGACCAGGCTGGCTTTGAACTCAGAGAGATCCACCTGCCTCTGCCTCCCAAGTGCTTGGATTAAAGGCAAGCACCATCACGCCCGGCTTAAATAAAAAATTTTTTAAAAAGAAGAAGAAAAGGGACCAGCAAGATGGCTCAGCTGGTAAAGGCACTTGTTGCCAAGCCTGATGACCTGAGTTCAGTCTGGGGGAACCACATGGTGGAAGAAGAGAATTGACTCCCACAAGTTGTCTTCTGGCTTCCACATGGGCACAGTAACACATGGGGAATACACAAATGGATAAATAAATGCAATTCTGCAATAAGATGAAGGAAAGGAGGAGGGTGAGGAAGGAGAGGGAGGGAGGGAGGGAGGGAGGGAGGGGAGGGAGTACAGGTCTTGGTGCTTTAATTTTCTCTTGTTACATAGGAGACTGGAGTTGTTGGGTAGTCCAACATCTGCACACTGGGGAGACTGAGAACCTGGTAGCTGCTCAGTTCATGAAGCAGCTATCCCAGTCTAATGCTGAAGGCCTGGATGATGTCTGGATGGTCTTCAGTTCACACTGGAAGACTGAAGAAGCTGGGGTCTGATGTGAGCAAAGCCTGGGGGATGGCACAGCAGCAGCAATGGGATGGACATACTCATAGCAGGGAGTGAAGGCAGGAAGGCAAGCCACACTGCTTTTTCCTCAGAACCACCCAGTGGAAGACACTTCCCATGCTGAGGGAGGGCTTCGCCTAGCAGCAAAGCCTTTCTGGAAATATCTTCCCAGACCCTCCCAGAGGCGTGTCTCTTAGGTGATCCAGATCCCCTCAAGTTGACAAGATTAACCATCACAAGGGGGTTATTTATCTTTTATACACTTTTATTTTTTGGCCACAGCTAGGAATTGAAGCCAGGGCCTCATGCATGCTAGGCAAGCACTCTGTCACTGAATTGCATCTCCATCCTGTACTCTTTACATGAATCATATAAATTTATATGAATATTCAATATTCAGAAATGTTAGTGTATTTGATTATGGTATACTACCCCCACACCCTGCCAGGGGATACAATAATACATACAGCATATATGCCACACTATCTTTCAAAATTTCAAAGCATCCAACCTGAAATTACTGGAAAATTACTATAAACCTCTCTCACCCCTCCTCTCTCTCCATCAAATCTCCTATTTGTACAAATCCATAAAGGCTACTTGGAACGATACCTAAGAACATGTGAGTGATGAAGTTTTAACTAATATTTACTCTCTTCATATTTTGGACATCACTAAAATGTTTGTTCATAAACTTGTAAAAATGAAATCTTAAGTCAGGTATGGTGGTATATACCATCATCCTAACAGTTGGGAAGTGACTTAGGAGGATTAAGAGTTCAAGGTCAGGGGCTAGAGAGATGGCTCAGTGGTTAAGCGCACTGACTGCTCTTGCAGAGGACCCGGGTTCGATTCCCAGCACCCATATGGCGGCTACGAACCGTCCTTAACACCACCACCGCCACCCCCTCGTTCATCCTACTGTACCATAGGCTGCACAGACACCAAGATATCCAACTGAATGGAAGTCAGTCATGCCAGGAGCTGGTACACCATCTCAGGACTACATCTGAATGCCCATCTAGAAGGCTGGCTTTCACAAGTACAGCCTACGAACAGACCTGCTACAGCCATTATTGCACCCCATGCAGGATACATGTACTGTGGGTCTTGTGCTGCCCATGCTTACAAACAAGTGGATCCATCTGCTACCCCGGGAGTTTTCATCCTTGGGCCTTCCTGTCATGTGCCCTCTCTTGATGTGCACTTTCCAATGTGGATATAGATAGGACACCTCTGTATGACCTTTGTAATGACCAAAAGACTTAACGGAGAGTTGGGGAAGACAGGCATGTTTGAATGCATGTCTCTGCAGACAGATGAAGATGAACACAGTGTTGAAATGCATTTGCCGTATACGGCTAAAGCCATGGAAAGCCATAACGGTGCGTCTACCGTTATTCCTGTACTGGCTGAAGCTCTGAGTGAGTGAAAAGAAGGGGAATTCAGGGCGGGCGTGGTGGCGCACGCCTTTAATCCCAGCACTCAGGAGGCAGAGGCAGGCGGATCCCTGTGCGTTTGAGGTTAGCCTGGTCTACAAAGCAAGCTCCAGATCACCTGGAGCTACAGGAAGACCCTGTCTCAAAAATACAAAAAAAAAAAAAAAAAAAAAAAAAAAAAGAACAGGAATTCAGAACACTCATTAGTAAATATCTAGCAGATCCTACTAATCTCTTTGTGAGTTCTTCTAATTTCTGCCACTGGGGCCAAAGATTGCGTTACAGTTAACATGATGAGTCCCAAGGGGAAATTTATAGACCCATTGAACATCTATATGAAATGGGCATGAGAGTTATAGAACAATTAGACCCTGTATCTTTTAGCAACTATTTGAAGACATACCATAATACTGTATGTGGGAGACAGGCCATTGAGGTATTTATTAAATGCAATCTGAGAACTCCAGAAGAATGGAATGACATTTTCCTTTTTGAATTATGCCCAGTCAAGCCAGTATAGAAACTGGCAAGCCAGTTCAGTGAGTTATGCAGCTGGAACACTCAGTCCATGGAAGCTCGGGATCCTCATGATGCCAAATGCATAGACTCATACCCTGTCCAGGGTTCCAGCCTAGCCCTTACCAAGATGTTGGTTTTGGTTTGTGTGTGTGTGGTGGGGGGGTTCTTCCGAAATCTCAGACTAATCAAACTCTCTGTTCTTCTTTTCTAGTGAGTGTAGTCCTTCTTAATTTCAACTCATTAAGAAGTGCTTTGTAGTTTGGGGCAGTGGATGGAAGGCTGGCATCAAGTAGTTTGATTAAAAAAAAAAGAAAATGTAGCCAGGTGAGGTAGTGCAGGCCTTTAATCCCAGCACTCGGGAGGCAGAGGCAGGTGGATCTCTGTATGTTTGAGGCCAGCCTGGTCTCCATAGGGAACCCAGGCCAGCTGTGGCTACAGGGAGACTGTCTCAAAAAAAAAAAAAAAAGAAGTCCTGTTGTGGCAGTTTTTTTTATGTGTATGAGTGTTATGCCTGCATGTAGGTAAGCGCACCCCTGTCGTGCAGTGCCCTCAGAGGACAGAAGAGGCTGTCGGATTCCCTGGAACTGGAGTTACAGACAGTTGTTAGGTGCCCTGCAGGTGCTGGGATTCAAACCTGGGTCTTCTGCAAGAACAGCCAGTGTTCTTAACCACTGAACCATCTCTCCAGTCCCTGTGGCAGACAGTTTTTAAAAGTAACTTGTAAAACGTTTACTGTATCTTTTTTTTTTTAATGTCCATGAGTGTATTGCCTGCATGTATGTGGAGATGCACCCATGTCGTGCAGTATTTTGGAGGTCAGAAGAGGTTGTCGGATCCTCTGGAGTTACGGATGGTTGTTAGCTGCCATGTGGGGTTGGGATTCAAACTCACTCTGGTTCTCTGCAAGAGCAGTCAGTGCTCTTAACTGCTGAACCATCTCTCCAGCCCCATGTTTACTGTATCTTAAATTTGCACTTTTTTTTTTTTTGGTCTTTTTTGAGACAAGGTCTCCCTGTAGCCCCAGCTGTCCTGGAACTCACTATGTAGCCCAGGCTGGCCTTGAACTTACAGAGATTCACCTGCCTCTGCCTCCCGAGTGCTGGGATTAAAGGCGTGCACCACCATGCCCAGCTAAAATTTGGACTCTTTACAGACTTGTGCACATATGTTCTGCTTTCAAAATAGTTTCGGGGGCTGGAGAGATGGCTCAGCAGTTAGGAGCAATGGCTGCTCTTGCAGAGGACCCAGGTTGGATTCCCAGCACCCACATGGTGGTTAACAACCATCTGTTCCTCCAGTTCCAGGGTATCTGATGCCCTTTTCTGACTTCTGTTGACATTGCACAACTGGGTGTAAGCAATACACTCATGCACGTAAAATAAAAATAATAAAATATTTAAAAAGAATAGTTTTGCAAATTGTACACAGACAAAAAATGATAGAAACTTTTTAATAAAGATACTACAGGGGGAGTGGTGGCACACGTTTTTAATCCCAGCACTTGGGAGGCAGAGACAGGCAGATCTCTGTGAGTTGAACCCAACCTGGTCTACATAGAGGGTTCCAGGCCAGCTGGGGCTACAGGGAAACCCTGTCCCAAAAAGACCAAAAAAAGAAAAAAGATACTACATTTAAAAATTTTTTATTTTATGTACATGAGTGTTTTGCCAGCATGTATCTAAGTGCACCGGGTCACCACATGTGTGCAATGCCATCAAAGGCCAGAAGAGGGCATTGGATTCTGATTGTCTGACATGATTAGTGAGGATGTATAAACTAAAGGCACAGCAGCAAAGAACAAGTTCTGACTTGCAACAGGCTGGTAAGTACCAGAGATTTTCTCAAGTAGCAAGCGGTGCAGGAAGAATACACTTTTTTTTTAAAGGTATTTTATGTTTTTTAATTTTTATTTTATGTGTATGAGTGTTTGCCTGCACCTATGTAAGTGTACCATGCAATGCCCAAGTTAGCCAGAAGAGGGCGTGGCTCCTCTGGAACTGAAGTTACAGATGATTGTTAGCTGTCTTATGGGTGCTAGGAACCAAACCCGAATCCTCTGGAAGAGCAGCCAGTGCTCTTAGCCACTGAACCATTTCTCTAGTCCCAAAACACAGTACTTGCTCCCACATTTTAGACCCTCTTTCTTGCATTTTCTGTCTTTCTTTCCATCCTTCCTTTCTCTTTTCCTCCCTTCCTCCCTTCCCTTTTTTTTGGGGGGGGGTCTTTTTGAGACAGGGTCTCCCTGTAGCCCCAGCTGGTCTGGAACTCACTACATAGACCAGGCTGGCCTCGAACTCACAGAGATCCACCTGCCTCTGCCTCCCGAGTGCTGGGGATTAAAGGCATGTGCCTCCACACCTGGCTTCTTCTTGAGGTTTTAAAGAATGAATCTTTTTTTTAAGTACAATATTTAATTTATTACAGTCTATGTATTTATTATAGACAGTCTCAAGTATCTCAGGCTTTATTTTTGAGATGTAGCTGAGGATGACCTTGAACTTTTTTTTTGAGTTTGTATAGCTCTTTATTAGGAAGGAAAATAGGTATTTGTTGTACATGGGTAGTAACTGGAGATTTATTATATTCCAATACAGATCATTTATAAATGCAATTTCTGGGGCTGGAATGATGGTTCAGTGGTTAAGAGCACTGGCTGCTCTTCCAGAGGACCCAGGTTCAGTTCCCAGCACCAACATGGTGGCTAACAACTGTCTGTAACTCCAATTCCAGGGAATCCAACGCCCTCTTCTGGTCAACACAAGCATCACATGGTGCACTTACATATGTACAGACAAAACACTCATACACATAGAATAAAAATTTTGAAAATACAATATTTTTTTAAAGAGAGTTGTATTCTGCCCCCACTACTTGCTGCTTGAGAAAAACCTCTGGTACTTACCACCCTGTTACAAGTCAAAACTTGTTATTTGCTACTATGCCTATAGTTTATGCGTCCTCATCAATCAGATCAGATACTACCCTTAAGAAATGAAAGGAGGGCTGGAGAGATGGCTCAGTGGTTAAGAGCACTGGCTGTTCTTGCAGAGAACCCAGGTACGATTACCAGCACTCACATGGCAGCTAACAACCATCTGTAACACCAGTTCCAGGGGATCCTACACTCTCTTCTGACCTCCAAAGGCATTGCACAACATGGGTGCACTCACATACACATAAAATAAAAATAATAAAACTTATTTTAAAAAAAGAAATGAAACTGTACCATTATTATTGACAGCCACAGATGGATTCTCATCCTTTGCTTCTTAGATGTATTGGAGTTTTTAAAATATTTAGGCATCGGGTCCCCTGGAACTGGAGTTACGGATGATTGTTAGCCACAATGTGGGTGCTAGGAATCAAATCCGGGTCCTCTGCAAGAGCAGTCAGTGCTCTTTAACCACTGACCCATCTCTCCAGCCCCAGATGTATTGGATTTTTCATCTCTGATTGACAGCCAATGCCCTTACCTTCCTTACCCATGTTCCTCTCCAATAACAGAAGAGATTGTGATGCTTGCTAGCATATATACTGAGACTAAAGCTGTAGTCTCCAGCCACTGCACCTAACCCCATGGTGTTGTGTGGGGAGCCGCCTGCCGTCCCTGCAGACGCCATTACAAGATGGCGCTCACATCCGGTTCATGCTGAGCAGTAAATAAGTCAGTACGCATGCCCGAAGTAATTTTCCACCTTCTAGTCTCTGCCTACCTCGTGGCGTGATATGGGCTGATGAGTTTGCGACCAATCAAGAGTTGCCACGTCCAAGACGGGCTTACTAAGGCTTACTAACCTATATAAGGGCTGGGTTTCCGACATTCGGGGTCTTCGCCCTGTAAGCTTATGCTCTCCCTCTCAAGATGCATTAAAGCTTTTCTGCAGAAGGATCCTGAGTGTGCCGCGTCGTTCTTGCTGGCAAGACGATAGCGCGGGACAGTGTTGGAGACTGGACACTTGGCCTATACATCCTAAACAGATATACCACAGAACTTTATCTCCAGCCCTGAAACTTCAGTCTTTGCTTAGGAAGTTTTTCCCTCCTCCTAAATAAGTTGCTTATGTAAGTATCTCAACAATATAACTCATCAATTTCCATGGCCTTTCTATTCCCCAAAGAATATGCTCTTGTTCCCTTGCTAGCAATGTGATAAACTTTATCAGTTGTTAAAGATCAGACTGTCTGGAATGTTTGCTTTTAAAGCTAGTCAATGAGGTATGTCCTTCACATCTCTCCATCTGTGTACGGGGAAAAGAAACTCAAATGGGCAGGGTGTAAATGGCACAGACCTGTAATCCCAGCACTTGAGAGGCTGAGGCAGGAGGATCCCAAATTTGAACCCAGCCTAGGCTACTAATTTAGAGCCTCCTAGAAGTGATTTCTGTAGGAAAAGTGACCAAGAGTGGCTGCAGGGAAATCCAATTTCCTGACCGCACCCCCTTTATGGAAAGTTCTTTCCAGAAGTCCACATAACCAAAGTTCTTCTTAATCCAGCAGAGGGCAGCACAGCCACACCAAAAACCACCACTGTAAACCCAACCTCCAGATGTCTTGAGAGAAAACAGATTTCTTGGGGCTGCTTGTCAAAGAAGTAAATGACATGGTCAGTATTTAAGTGTTAGAGTGGGTGAGAGGTTGGCTTTACTTCCTATTAAACTAGACCAGCTACATTTAACATGGTGAGTCCCAAGTCTAGAGAAAAGCCATCACACAATTCTAGCTGCCCATGGCACAGCATGACTGTCTCCTCCTTTTTGAGGCTTCACTTCCCAGCCCAGTGCAGGAATCCCTGACAAAGAACCCTCATTTTTTTTCTATATGTACATGGATGAAAGTCTCCTATTTCAACTTGGAACAAAATGTGCTTTCCTGTAACTACCAAAGGACAAGCCTGTTCCCTTCAGAGGACACACTGTGTCCCTGGACCACACGGTGAAAAGGGAGTTTCTCCTCGCAGATCAGTTTTATTAGGAACAAAGACCTTTCCCAGAAGCCCCTCCCACTATGGCTTATCCACAGGCCAAGGCAGCCTCACATAGCCTCACTATGTCGAGCTGAGGCCATCACTGGCAAAGGGAGTGAATTCCTGCGGTTGACCAGACCACATGTATGTGTCCTTGAGGCAATGGTGGACCACTTTCTTAAGCATCTGCACACAGCTGCGGATCATCTGGCAAAGAAGACAGATGAGACAGAGCTTGTGAAATGTCTTCCTGGTCTGCCCTGTGAGAAGAGCACATCACTGAAGAGCCCCATCACACAGACCAGAAAGTAGAGAGGAAGAACTGAAAAACCGAACCCAAAACTCAGGGAGGGAGTCCCCAGCTTGTGAAAATGGATTTCTGCTAGAAGAACCTAGTTGGGATTTTGTTGCTGCTGTTTTGCTGTTTGGTGGTAGACACACAGTGTGTGTGACGGTGTTAACCGAGGCACAGTGGAATCAGGGAGCCTTGAACGCCATCTTAGTGGTGAGGCTGCTGAATCCTGGGCCTTGCTCATGCTTGGCAAGGGCTCTATCACTGATCTACAGCCTCAGTCCATTCCCTTCCTTCTTCCAGCAATATCCAAATCAATGGCTGGAGATTCTGTTTCCATGATCACAGTTGTTAAAAAGCATTCAAACCCATGGGAGGAAACAGAAGCTTTCTAGGAAGACAAGGAAATGGGACTAACGGGGAAGTGAGGACAAAATGCTTAGACAGGACCTGACTTATGTATGCCTGTCATAGATGCACCTTCTTTGAACACCACCTCACCCACATCACTGCCTGAAAAGTAGGGGACCTTGCTTTATACCATGTGATCTCAAGCCTCATCCTGGTTCTAACCCAGTGGATACCAGACCCAAGTGCAGATGAACCATAAACTGACCAGCATCTTACCACCTACACTGGCTCAAAATCTAAAATTGAGTCACTCAGTTTTTCTCTGTGCCTCAGAATGACCTTGAAAATGTCAGGGGATGGTGCATAGGACTTTAGAAACAGGTCCTAAGTGTGGGAGCTTAGCATTCATAAAATGAGTATTTTTTTTTCCAAAGGCCTAAGACAGCTTTATCTTAGAGAAAAGATTCAGGGGCAAGAGAGGGACACAGAGAGACATGTAATATGTGGGAATATGCTAATAGAGACCCACTGGATGGAGAGTCTTTTCTTAACATTTTATTTATTATTTTTATTTCATGTATATGAGTGCATTGCCTGTATGTAAGTACCCTTATGTCATGCCCCTGAGGGTTAGAAGAAGGTGTAGGATTCCCCTGGAACTAGTAGCTACCATGTGGGTGCTGAGAATTGAACCCCAGTCTTCTGCAAGAGCAGCCAATGCTCTTAACCACTGAGTCATCTGCTCAGCCCAGGCTGGAGAGCCTTGAATTCCACCTTGCTGAGGATGTTGGAGCTGGAAAGAATCTGTTTCCAGGTCTCTAAAGGGTGGGCTGCCCCACAGTGCCTATTCATTTACTTCCAATTCCTACCCTCTGATAACCCTTCTTCTCTTGAACTAGCTCATAGGAAGCTTTGTTTTCTTCTTCCAAAGGAGCCTAACCAGTACACACCATTGGTTACTGCTGGAGTAACAGCAGCAGCCTAGAGAGTAGCCTGGCTCAGAATCCCAACTACATGACTTCAGGAGAGTCTATCTCCTTATCTGTAAAATAAGGATAATGATCATACAGATCTCAAAATGTATGAGGCTTAAATGACTTAATGCATATTAAAACATGTTGAACAGTGGCTGGCACATAGTATGCACCAAAGATGAGTTTACTATCATTATCTATCAAGAAGTCAAAGCCCTTCTGTTGTTTATATTTCTTGACATGAAAGAAAGTGAGTACTATAAGTTAAAACTGGTGGGGTTTGGAGTGAGAGACCACTCTCCTCTTTAATAAGATGTTGTTCATGTACTTGGGCCTGCACCCTATTCATGAGCCAGTGGTTGGCTGGCTGGTCTTGACCCCTGGAATCACTGTGTGTGTCTCACTGACTAATTCAGTCTCTGTGCTACAAAGCCACAATGAAGTATGTGGTCAGCACCTCCTTTATTTACCCAGAAAAGGTTCTTGCCACAGGCTGGGACTGGAATGGAAGGCCAATTTCCCCACCATGACTTGTTGGCACTTGTGGCTTTCAGAGGCTTCCCTTAGCATACCTTTGATCTGGGATCTGTGCAAACAGAATCCACAGGGCCAGGTCACAGCGAGCCCCAGCAGCTTCCTGTACTTTTCCTTATAGGGATTTCCCAGTGTTGCCTTTTAAAGGGCATCTTTGACCTCCTTCCCCAGATTACTTTCCTACAACCTCCAGGGACTCTAGGGTACAAAATACTTCTAAACTGAGACACCTGGGGTGCCTGGTTTTCCACTGGCTAGAATGGCTAGAAGGGAAAGTTCCACCCCCATTGCCCATATTATCCCTGCCCATAGAGCAGCACCAGCTCTCCAACTCTCTGATTCCAACGGACAGTTTGGTGGGGGGGGGGGGGGTTGTCTGGCAAGCTCACTGTCAGCTGCAGTGGAGGAGACACAGCCCAGGGCTGCCACCTGTAGCCTATTGAGTTCCCCTAAGATGAAACTAGGGTCTTTAACCACAGAGATTTTTCAGAATGAGTCAGTATGATACAAAGTTAGATTCATTAAAAAGAGGTAAGAAATAGAGAAAGTATATACTTAAATCTGAAGTGTGGGTGTGGGGGGATTAAGTGAGACAGAAATAGTAGCTTTTTTTTTTCTTGAGACAGGGTCTCCCTGTAGCCCCAGCTGACCTGGAACTCACTATGTAGACTAGGCTGGTCTCTCAGAGATCTGCCTGCCTCTGCCTCCCAAGTGTTGGGACTAAAGGCATGTGCCACCATGCCTGGCAGATTTGTAGCATTTAAAAAAAATATTTTATTTTATTTTTTTTTATTTATTTTATTTTATTATTTTTTATTTTATGTGTATAAGTATATTGCCTGCATGTATGTAAGTGCACCCATGTCATGCAATGCCCTCTGAGGTCAGAAGAGGGCATTGGATTCCCCTGGAACTGGAGTTAGGACAGTTATTAGCTACCATGTGGGTGCTGGGAATCAAACCCAGGTCCTCTGCAAGAGCAGCCAGTGCTCTGTGCTCTTAACCACTGACCCATCTCTGAAGCCCTGCAGCTTTTTTTTTTTTGGAGGGGGGGCTCTTTTTGAGACAGGGTCTCCCTGTGGCTCCAGCTGGCTTGGAATAAGCTATGTGGATATGTAGACCAGGCTGACCTTGAACTCACAGATATCTGCCTGCCTCTGCCTCCCAAGTGCTGGGACTACAGGTGTGTACCACCACACCTGATTTATACAGTGCTGGGCATTGAAGCTTGGGCTTCATGCATTCTAGACAGGCACTCTATCAACTAAGCTACATTCCAAGCTGGTTTTGTGGATTTTGAGGATTTCAAAGGATGTAATTTGCAATCAGGTTCAAAGATTAAGCAACATTTAAGTTTAAGAGCAGGGAGACAGTTCAGTGGGTAAAGGTACTTGTTGCCAAGCCTGACAGCCTGAGTTTGTTCCAGGGGACCCATATGGTGGAAGGAAAGAACGACTCCCACAAATGTTCTCTGACCTACACACACATGTACGCACACACGCACGCACAGAGATGGTTTAGTGGTTAAGAGCACTTACTGCTCTTTCAAAGGACCTGAGTTTGGTTCCTAGTGCCAGCATGGCCACTCACAACTGTCTGGAACTCCAGTTCTGGGGGATCTGGTGCCCTCTTCTGGCCTTCAAGGTCACTGCATGCATGCAGTACTCTTACATGAAGGCAAAACACTCATACACATAAAATAAAAATAATAAATCTTTTTTTTTAAGGGCTAAACCAAGCCTAGTAGCTCATACTTATAATAACAAAATTTGGGAAGCTTAGATAGAGTTAGATAGGCTAGCCTGAGCTACACACTGAGACTCTGTCTCTGAAAACAAAAAGAAAACAAAGATGAGCTGGCTTAATTGTTCTTTTTTATCTTGAACTTCTTGAAGAAATAGTAAGTGGCTTTAAGCATTAATCAAGTTTAAGGATAAGAGCAGTGCTGATCTGATTAGACTCAAGGTCACATACATCTGGCCCTAAACAAACAATTCATTTATTGTTTTTAACATTCTGGTTAGAGATATCTTAGGAAAACAGGCCTTGTTGCTGTGAAGATAGCTTTCCTGTCAGTTGAACTGAAGCTCTTGACTCTGCCACCAAGAAGTGCAAACAAGATCACAGGATGCAGGACCTCTTTCCTTTTCTAATGTCCCCTTTCCCTGTCTTTTTATCCTGCCTCATCACAATTCCCCTTTCTCCCTATGTTGATCCAACCACTCCCAGTAGTGGGCCATAAAAACCACATTTTATCAGGTATTTCTTTTTTTCTTTTTCTTTTTTCTGTTTGTTTGTTTGTTTGCTTGCTTGCTTGAAACAGGATCTCCCTGTTGTCCCAGCTGGCCTGGAACTATGTAGATCAGGATGGCCTTAATCTCACAGAGCTCTGCCTGTCTTTCCCTCCCAAATGCTGGGATTAAAGGTATTATCAGGTATTTCTTTTCCCACAGAATTTGAATGGCCCAGTGGTAGACCCTGACCCAAAGTTACCTGACTAGATTCTCTCTAGTGGGTATTAAGAAGTAAGATCAGGGGTTGGGGGTTTAGCTCAGTGGCACAGCACCTGCCTAGCAAGAGCAAAGTCCAGGGTTCTGTCCTCAGCTGGGGGGTGGGGGAAAGTGTGAAGTAAGATCAAAATATTCTCATTCTTACCAGCCTGAAATGCTGAGTTGTGGGCCTTCACTTTCTGTAACATGACCAGGAAGCAGAGCGCAGAGAATGAAACCTGCTCTGTGGAGCAGGAGCTCTCAGAGCCACCATGATGCTATCTGGGTTTCTGACTGCTTTTCTTCCCCATAAAGACTTTATGTGGTAGGAATTATTAAGATCCTATTTTACAGATGTAAAAAAAAGCACAGACGAGATCTTGTCCAAGTGGTATCAGATGACCTAAGCTATTCCAAGAAATGGTACAACTTTGGGCATCCTAGTTGTGTGAACTGGTAAAAGAATATGTTCTTGGTTCTTTAAACTAGATTAGGGAGCTAAGGATGCAGGATAGTGGTAAAGGACTAGTCTAGCATACTAGCCCTAGATTTAATTCTCAATACTCTCTTATCCCACCTCAAATTATAATAACCGGTTTGAAGTGAGATTTTACTGTATTTTATTAAGAAAGTACTGATGACTCAGGTTGTCAGGCTTAGCAGCAAACACCTTTACCCTCTAAACCATCTCACTGGCCCATGATTCCTTTTTTTCCCTTTCGTGTGTGTGTGTGTGTGTGTGTGTGTGTGTGTGTACTCACGGGTATGCACTGGGGATCAAATCCAGGGCCTTCTACATGCTAAGTAAGTGCTCTACCTTTGAGCTACACTCCCTACCCTAAGAAAGGCTCTTTTTGGAGGATCTGGACTTGGGTGTGAGGAAAGATAGAGCAGCAAAGGTGAGAAGGATGCAGCAGCTACAGACATCTTTGGAGGTGAGAAGGGCAGGAAATGGAGGAAGTTCACACCCATTAACCTTAGAATTATTTTTTTGTGAGGTGCTGGAAGGCAAGGTTTGGAGGTGACAAAAGATGGTGCAGCTGGAAAAAGGAATAGCTCCAAATAGAAAAGGAAAAGCAGTGTGTGTTGGCTTGAGGGATTCCTCCCAAACAGTAGCTAAAGAGGATAAATCTTGGGCTTACCTGCACTGTGGGTGCAGGAGGAGACAGAGGCAATAGCAGGTTAGGACACTGAGGGAGCCTGGGAGCAAACTGTTGGACCATATGGTGATTTGAATGAGGAATGTCCCCCATAGGCTCCAAGCATTTGAACACTTGATTGGTTGGTGGTGCTGTTTGGGGAGGGTTAGAAGGTGTGGCCTTGCTGGAGGAAGCACGGCACTGGGAGTAGGCTTTGAGAGTTCTTAGCCCTGCCCCATTTCCAGTTTGTCTCTCTCCGCTTCCTTTGCATGCTGGAAGATGTGAGCATTTCGCCTTCTGCTTCAGCTGCCTCCTGCCATGCCTCCCCTGCCATGATGGACTCATCCTTCTGGAACCATAAGCCAAATAAACTCTTCCTTCTATAAGTGGCCTTGGGAGTCACTGCAGCGCAATTGGTTAGTGCGTTTGGCTGTTATAAGTGGCCTAGGTTATGGTGTTTTATCACAGCAACAGAAAGTAAATAATATAGACTCTAAAGAGCTGGAGGCTCCAATGAGGTGGAAGACAGGTTTGGTGAAAGTTGGAAATGAAAGACCTGGAGATGTATATTTCAGCCTGAAAGGTTGAATTTTGAGACTTCTACAGTGACTCCATTATTATAAAGACTCAAGACACACCCATAAGAGAGAGTGTCTAAAGTGAAGGAGAAACAGTAAAGTGGAGGAAATCAGGGAAATGAGGGACAATTACAAATAAGCATAGAAACAGACACACTGGCTATTCCCAGACACAGAACACAGAGACAGGCACATGCATACAGGCCCAGAGGACAGGGTGGTGTATATGAATTCATGGATACAGGATACAGTACAGACTATCCCCTCTTCTCTCTCACAGCATATGACACAGACACACACAGGGACACAGGGTCATGGACACACAGAGATGGGAAGCACATATCTAGAGACACGTACAATCACATGACACATAAACTTTGAGTCACACACCACAGTTCTGTAACTTAAGCAAATTAGATTTTCCCCTGGGTATTGTTTTTCATGTCAACTCTGGCTATAGTGGTATTCACGTGGAACTGTGAATACAGTGCTTTAAAAAGGGGGCAGAAACCTGAAGGTTCTCCCAAGTTAGAAACAAAGGCCCTGGCACAGCACATCCCTGGCTTACCAGTGCAAGATGTTTGCTCCTACGTTTCTTTGTCTAGAACTGGGATACTGGCTCAAGCTGCCCCAGGGGCTCTCAGCTAAGGGAAACAGAGCCTTCTCTTGGCCCAAGGTGCCACTGGGACAGCTGACCTGGGCTGAGCAGACAATCTTGGACACCCAGAGCCTCCAACTCTCCAATCCAAACACTTCTTTCCCTAGCATGTCAGCCTTACCTCCCTGGTCTGCCAGGGAGGAAGAGAAAAGTGAAGGTGGAGGGACAGGTTAGAGTGAAGCCTTCAGCCAAAGGAAAATGGGACTGAGGGCAGTAGACATTACTAAGTAGGAGAAGGACGTGTAAATTTCCATTTTAGAGCTCTTAATACCTACACTAGTACCTAGCACACAATAAATATGGCAGCTCATGTAGAAGGGGTTAGATGACAGTAGTCCTGGTAGCAGGAAATTCAAGCAGGAACATCTGATAAGCTAAGAGGAGATGGGGGCTTGGTCTAGGGCCAATATGCTATAGGAGTGAAAAGAGAAAGAAAACAGCTACAGATTTGATAAGGAAGGCTGTTTAGAGCTGGCCAGAGTTGGGCTCATGGACTCCCACTTATGCTAATTAAAGCACCCACTATGAGGCAGATATAGAAAGCTAACTTGAGAAACAGACATATTATGGAGATGGAAAATATATTTGTCAGCATATAAACATGTTCTGGAATCTTTCACTTTTGAAAATCTTCCTGGACCCCACCATCCCACCTCCTATCCCCAGCCCCATTGCTCTGCTTTCTTTCGTAGGCAAACTTTCAGAGTTTCCCAGGTGCTATTTTCTACTTCTCCACTCTAATCACTCTACCCTGTTCCAATGCAACTTTCACTTCTGTGTTCCACAAAGCTTTCTGATGCCAAGGCCACTGATGACTTCCATGTTACCAAAATCAAGCAACACACCTGCATTCTTATCTAGAGGAAATTGAGGCTCTTACCATTTGGCTCACTGAAGACAACTGGAAAAATATAAAACAAAAGGCTGGGCGTGGTGGCACATGCCTTTAATCCCAGCACTCAGGAAGCAGAGGCAAGTGGATCTCTGTGAGTTCAAGGCCAGCCTGGTCTACATAGTGAGTTCCAGGCCACCTGGGACAACAGAGAGACCCTGTCTCAAAAAAAAAAGATATATATATATACAAATCTACCTGAAGGCATAGAAAGATTGCTTTTCCCCTAATGGATATTTGTCAATGCTAGCTATAATAGATGGCCAAGCAAATGGCTTTTTGAACAGAACAAGGATTGAAGTAATTTAGAATTGGCAAAATGAGTCCTGATAAACTTCCCTTGGGTTAAGATACTAAAAAGTTAAACTTCAGAAGGTAAATGAAGACAAGTTCAAGGCTAGTCTGGCCTTCACGGTGAGTGTGTCAGCAGCAGGGAGAGGTGCCAGAGACGCAACAGAGAAAAATTTCAGGATGAATCACTATGAAGAAGAGTTGGAGTTTCTTAAGAAGAGAACTTGCTATGTAGTTGAGGATGACCTTGAACATCTGGTCCTTCTGCCTCTGTGTCCTGATTGCTAGAATTATAGGCTTACACTTCTATGTTCAGGTTATGCAGTGCTGGGGATTGAACCCAGGACTTTATGCATGCTAGGCAATCACTCTACCAACTGAGCTATAGCCACAGCTCTCCAAGAAGAGATTTTAACATAAATTTAAGCAAGGAGATTAAGAGAAAAAAAGGTACCTAAGAAAATGAGACTATATGCACAAGTGTGGGTATGAGCCTCTCAAGAGTCAATTTCAAATTAACTGTCTTAGCAATAGCTGTATAAACAATTTTGATGGCTTCTGAACTTACATTGTTTAAAAGGGTTGCCAAGGGACAACTCCCCCTGCCCCCATGAGATGATAGGGTGAGGCGCCTTGCACAGGACTGAAATCCAATAAGGGAAAACCATGGTTCACAAAAGGTGGTGTGGGGCTTAAGATATGTACTTTACTGTAAATGCAGTTTATAACAAGTCTTGCTTGTGAGATCCTAGAAAATTGAAGGTTTACAGCTAAGAAAGGCGAAAGACCATAATTGATCACATATGCTATGCATAGGCCTTAGCCATGGTTTGCTGATTTTAACATTCTTTTAAAAATGTTTTATTATTATAACATTTATTACTTTATTTTACATGCATGTGTATTGCCTGCATGTATGTAAGTGCACCCATGTTGTGTGGTGCCTGAGGAGGTCAGAAGAGGGTGTCGGATTCCCTGGAGTTACAGATGGTTGTCAGCTGCCATGCGGGTGCTAAGAACTGAACCCAGGTCTTCTACAAGAGGAGTGAGTGCTTTTAACCACTGAGCCACCTCTCCAGCCCCTTAACACTGTTATTTGAAATATCTCTATATAAAAAGAATATTCTTTCTATGTAGATTTTGTTAAATGTGCTGCAATTTTTTAAAGATTTTTTAAAATTATTTTTAATTATGTGTATGTGTGTAACTGTATGTGTGCATGTGCAGGCACCCGCAGAGGTCAAAGGTATTGGATGCCTCTGGAGCTGGAGTTATAGGTAGTTGCAAGCTGCCTGGTGAGTGGTGGGAACCAAACTTGGGTCCTCTGGAAGAGCAGTACCCGCTCTTAACCACTGAGCCATCTCTCCAGCCCCTTGTGCTGCAATTTTTGACTCTCAGTGGTGAGAGACTCCAACCAGGCTCCCAGAGTGAGTGGCTCCTTTCTTAGTCCATGTCTCCTTAATTTTCTTTGTCTTTCTATATGCCTCAATACTCCTGTTTCCAAAACCAGAACTAAAAATGAAGGGAGGATCCCCTGAGGGGGATCAGCTTCGAATCATCTTGGTCCCTCAAACTGACTGATTTAAATGTTTGCCTTTGGTTTAGTTTGAGACAGCAGCTTGCTATGTAGATGAGGCTTCCCACGAACCTGAGATCCTCTTGCTTCAGCTTCTTGAAGTCCTGGGATCACAGCTCTGAGCCACGATGCCCAGCAATGCCCAGTTGATTCCTCGAAGTTGGAGTAAGTGACTCTGGAATGCCAGTGACATCCAAGTCTGGCAGAAACAAACTTAAATTCTTTCTGGAGGAAGATATCATGGGTCTCAAATTATTGATACAAACAAAACTAGAAACCATTTTTGCATTGTTTTATAAATACAATTTATACCCAAATATCTAACCCCAGAAGAGGAGATGAATACAACATGAACAAAACCCAGCAAACCTATACAAAGCAGAAATAACTCCAGCGGGGCTCTAAATACTGAAATTATAATAAGCAGACTTTAAAGTCACTGCGTTTACTATGTTTAAAAGCAAGATTGAGGGGCTGGAAAGGTGGCTCAGTGGTTAAGAGCACTGGCTGTTCTTGCGAAGGACCTGGGTTCGGTTCTTAGCACCCACATGGCAGCTCACAACCATCTGTAACTCCAGTTCCAAGGGATTCAACACTCTCTTCTGGCCTCCATGGGCACTACACACACACGGTGCACTTGCACACATGGAGGCAAAGCTGTCCTTTGAAAAGTCAGTATAGTCAGGCCTGGTGGCATAGGACTGTAATCCCAGCTACTTTGGAGACTGAGGCAGGGGAAAGGAAAGTTCAAGGCATGCCTGGGCTACAGAGTAAGTTCAAGGCAAACTTGGAAACTAAGACCTTGTCTCCAAATAAAAAGTAAAAAGAGGAGACATAGCTCAGTGGTAGAATGTTTGCATGGAATGAAAAAGGCCCCAGGTTCAATCCCCAGTACTGAAAGTCAAAAAAGGAGAGGAGAGGAGGGGATGGGAAGGGAGGGGAGGGGAGAGGAGGATGGGGAGGGAAGGGAAAGGGGTGAGGGAAGAGGAGGAGAAGTGAGAGAATTCAGTATAACTTCTGTGTCTTCTAGACATTCAAAGCTGTGTAGTTTACACACAGAGGGAAAACAAGTTTCAAAGCAACCCATTCTGTACTTTTGGGAATAAAGTAAAGGGCTTTCTATGCAGGACTAAACTTGCAGAATGTATGGGAGAGTAAAAAGATACCATCACTCTTCAAAGAACATCTCCGCAACCTCCAGCTTCTTCCCAATTGTGCAACCTCTGCATTACTAGAGCATAGCATCTGTATCACTTCAGCTATTACTGGTATATCATTTGGGGTTGGAAAGAATAGGGTGGGGAGGAAAGGAGATGGGATAGGAAAAATTAGTTAAAACTTGGGGCCTGATTGGGGAATGGTGAAAGAATGTAAACAAAAAATAACGGTTGGTTTTATGTTCAGAATATTTTATCTTTTCAAAACCATCCAATAGGGACCACAATGAGGACTAGGAGCTACTACTTGAAATCTGTAAGTACCTGAAACTAAAAGTCAAAATATTCCCCACATACTTAATGTTGTTCCCTGAAAAAAAACTAGGCCAGTTCCTGAATTACCAAAGCTGCCATTTTGTTTGTTTTGTCTTTTGTTTTTGAAATGGTTTTCTGTAGCCCTGGTTGACCTCAACTTGCTATATAGCTGAAGATGGCCTTGAACTCCTGATCCTCTTGCCCCTCCCCCACCATAAGTGCTGGGATTACAGGTGCGCCCGACCATGCCTGGCACCCAAAGCTACCTTTTTGAGAGAAGGAAACTGCCTGAGGAGGAAAAGTCTTTAAGAGAGTAGACTCAGGTAGACCATTCCATCTTAGAAGTAGTAGTTGTTGAAATTAGAAAGAGAAGACCCTAACGTTTCCAATTACAAAGCTATAAATACCAGTTTGTCCATCCAAGCCACTGGCTGAGGTATTGTGGGAGTGGCTGAGTATACAGAGGAGAGCCCATGCTCTTAGAGTGGAAAATTTAGAGGCTCTATTCCATAAAACTTAAAATCTGAAACCATTAGTGACAGGGTTTGGTCACTGACCAAAAAATTTCAGAGTCAATTCAAGGGCTGGTTGAGTTCAAAAGCTTATATTTCTGAAGATTAACTTTAATATTGGGGCAATTAGATCACTTGAAAAAATAAAACAACCTTAATCTAAGACTTGAAACTCTGAAACTGTGAGAGGAAAAAGTAGGGGGAAAGCAAGATACAGGCATAGGAAGGAACAGGATTCCGGTTGTTCAGGAAAAAATGCCAACGACTGGCAAAGGCAACCTCATGAAAATAAAAATCTTCTGCACAGCAAAGGAACAGTAAATCTAGTGAAGAAACAGCCTACAGAATGGGAGAAAATCTTTGCTAGTTATACATATGAAAAGGAATATTTAGAATATCCAAAGAATTCAAAAACTAAATAGGAAATCAAACAGCCCAATCAATAAATGTTCTAATGAAATGAACAGACAGCTCAAAAAGATTACGTTGAAGTCAGGAATGATGGCAAACACCTTTAGTCCCAGCACTTGAGAGGCAGAGGCAGGCAGATCTCTGTGAGATTAAGTCTAGCCTGATCTATGTAGCAAATTCCAGACCAGCTACGGCTACAGATTATTTTGATATATCACAGTGAAAGATTTATCGTCCTCTTTTTTTTTTTTTTTTTTTTTTTTAAAAAAAAAAAAAAAAAAAAAAAAAAAAAAGAGATGAAGTTAAAACAACCAAAATTGCTCAACTTCCCTAGCCATCAGAGGAATGTAAATTAAAACTATGTTGAGATTTCATCTCCTAGTCCAAAGAAAACAAATGCTGGTGAGGATGTGGGGAACCCTTATATACTGCTGGGGCTATAAACTACTCTAGCTTCTGTGGAAATCAGTATGGAGGTTTCTAGGAAAAGTAAAATGGAAAACCAGGCACGTTGGCACATGCCTACAATACCAGCTCCCTGGGAGGTGAAGGCAAGACACCAGGAGTTCAAGGTTATCTTTGGCTACATAGCAAGTTCAAGACCAATCTACCTAAGACCCTGTCCCAAACAACAATAATCAAAAAATCCAAACCAATCAAACAACAATGACAACCCAACTGTGCTAGATAGCTTCAGTTGTCAACTTGACACACCTGGGAAGAAGGAATCTCAATTGAGGAATTTCCTCTATCAGACTAAACTGCGGGCATGTCTGTGAGGCATTTTCTTGATTGTTGTGGGAGGACCTAGTCCATTGTGGGTGGTGCCACTCCTGGGCAGGTGGTCCTAGGTTGTATAAGAAAGCAGGCTAAGCATAGGCCAGAGCAGCAAGCCAGTAAGCAGCACTCCTCCATGGTCTGTGCTTCAGTTCCTGCCTCTAGGTTCCTTCCCTGAGCTCCTGGCCTGGCTCTCCTCTACGATGAACTGTAAACTGTAAGGTGAAATAAACTTTTTCCTTCATGAGTTGTTTTGGTCAGTGTTTTATCATAGCAATAAAAACTAAACTAAGACACCAACCAACCAAATGAAAAACAAGAACAACAACAGAAAACCCACTAAAAATAAATCTACTACATGACTCAGCTATACCACTTCTGGGTATTCACCCAAAAGACTCCAGATCAGCACATCACAGAGATACTTGCACATCACTGTGGCACTATTCACAATGTCTAAGCTATGGAACTAACTTAGGTGTCCATCAACAGAGGAACAGATAAAGAAAATACAATCTATCTATCTATCTATCTATCATCTATCCATCCATCCATCTATCTATCTATCTATCTATCTATCTATCTATCTATCTATCATCTATCCATCCATCCATCCATCTATCTTCTATCTCAACCATAAAGAAGAATGAAGTTGGGGCTGGAGAGATGGCTCAGTGGTTAAGAGCACTGGCTGCTCTGGCAGAGGACCTGAGTTCCATTCCCAGCACCCACATGATGGCTAACAACCATCTGTAATTCCAATTCCAGAGGAATCGGATGCCCTCTTCTGACCTCAGCAGGCATTGCATGACACAGGTGCACTTACATGCAGGAAATACACTCATACACATAAAATAAAATTTTAAAAATAAAATAAATTAAAAGAATAATGAAGTCATGTCCTTTGCAGGAAAATGGATACAACTGTGAGATAATCATATTAAAAATTAAGTCACTTTCAGAGAGACAAATGTCTCATATTTTTCTCATTTCTGGTTCCTAAATTTTTTATAGACATAAAATCATGTGTGCATATATGACAGGAAAGTAGAAGTAAAGCTGTCTAGGGGAACAAAGGGGACTGACCAGAGTAGTTCAAGGTGACAAAGGAGAGGGGAAAGGAAGACCAGGGAGGAGCGTGTATCTGTAAGGACATGTCCTTCTGTAATGTAGTACCAAGGGTGGTAAACATATGCAATGAAAATGTAAAACCACAAAACAAACAAAATTCTAAGAATTAACATGATACCCAAATGCTGTGTGTTGAATAATGAGATGCACCAGTTGTCAACATTAGCTAGACCTGCATCTGGAGCTACATTATAAAATCTTACACGTGTCAGATGAATAAGAGCATTTTGTTTAAATGTAGACTTCATACCACACTGTCATGCTGTCAGTTTTTGTCTTAATGAAATCATGGAGTTATTTTTTCAAACCACCCAGAGGGAAATAAGTTGCATTAATTTTTTAAAAACTAGCAAAGTAATGCATGACTTCTCGTTAGAAACAGTAGAAGCTGATAGATAGAGGAATTGTATATTTGAAGTACCGAAAGAAAAATAACTGCAAAATTTGGTCTGGAGGTATAAATCAGTGGCATAGCTACAGTGGTTAGGAGCACTGGCTGTTCTTGCAAAAGACCTGGGTTCAGTTCCCAGCACCCACAGGGCGGCTAGCAACCATCTATAACACCAATTCCGGGGATCTGACGCCTTCTTCTGGCCTCTATGGATATTGCATGACAGAGGTGTACTTATATGTAGGCAGAACACTCATACAATAACAAAGTAACTAAATAATTGACAGGCTGGGCGTGGTGGTGCATACCTTTAATCCCAGCACTTCAGGAGGCAGAGGCAGGCAGATCCCTGTGAGTTCAAGGCCAGCCTGGTCTAAATAGTGAGTTCCAGTTTTTGGTCTCAAAAAGACCAAAAAAAAAACCAAAAAAAAAAAAAACCCAAACCCTGACAAATACAGAATAGCCAGACTCTAACCAAAAGGAAGGTAATGTAATTATATTAATGAATAAGTTGGTTTTCTTATTTCTTTTATTTCTATTTGTTTATTTTTTGGTCTTTTTGAGACAGGGTCTCCCTGTAGTTCCAGCTAGCCTGGAATTCTTATTCCTTTTAAAGCGAACAATTCAACTTTTTTGGTATGGTCAGAAGACTACAACCATCAACATCTTGTAATTCCTAAAGAAATTAATGGCAAGGCAAAAATTCTTAGGCAGGCAGAAGCCAGTGGATCTCTGTGACTTCCAGGCCAGCCTGATCTACAAAGAAAATCCCAGACCAGCCAAGGCTACATAATGAGAGCCTGTCTTCAAAAAAGAAAAGAAAAGAAATCCTTAAGCCCAAAAGATAAAAAATTCTAAATTTACAAGTATAGAAGGTAAGAGTTTCTAAAACTGCTGAAAACACCCACAATTAGAACTGAGCATGTGCTACACACCCAGAACCCCAGACAGCACTCAGAAGGTGGAGGCAGGAAGATCAGGAGTTCAAGGCCAGCCTCAGGTACATAGTGAGTTTGAGGCCACCCTGAGCTACACGAGATCAAAATTTGATTTGGGGATGGAGGTATAGCTCAGTGCTATTTAGTACTCTGAGGCTCTGCATTCAATCCCCAGTAAAAACAATAAAAAATTCATTAAGGTTGAAGATTTGAAAAATTAGCAAGTTTAACCTAATGGGCTTATAAAGAACCCTGTCTTTCTACAAATTCTGATTATATGTTATTTTCAAATACACAAGAACACTTAAAAATTTGACTATTTATTGCACCACAAATCAAGTCTTAACAAAATTCATGGTTAAAATTACAGCAAAGACGCTTTAAAATTATAATCCAATTTACAATGCCAATAATAAAAAAATTATAATTTCAGAAACTGGAGAGATAGCTCAGTAGGTCAAAGTGCTTGCAGCCCAAGCACAAGCCTGTAAGTCCAGCACTGAGTCGGGTAGAGACAGGCCAATTCTGGGGGCTCAGTGACCAGCCAGCCTAGTGAAAAAATGGTGAGCTCCAGGTTCAGTGAGAGATCCTGTCTCAAGGGAAGAGGGTAAAGAGTGATAGAACAGAACACAGGATGTCCTCCTCTGGCCTCCCACTCATGGACGCATCATCCACACATGTGCACCTACACACATACACCACATACACCCCACACAATTAGTCGATTACAATAAGGTAGAAGGATAGAGGAAGACAACCAACAATACGCGACAAGCACATGGGTGAGTCCACTTGCACACACATGCACACATGTCTATACCACACACAAACATACATGTACACACCAGAAACAGCTCTTCACACATGTGGGCTCTTGCTTTATGATCAAGGTGGCACAGCGGAACAGTAGAGAAAGGATGACAGCCTTTTCAGTACATGGTGCTGGGATAATTGGATGCTTGTCTGGCAAAAAGCCATTTGCCCAAAGTCTCATGGCAGGTATGTAGAAAAACCAGGTCTTTGAATCTACATGTGATGGGCTCTTAAGTTCATATCCTTTACACTCTGACAATGGCCTTGTCACCTTCCAAAGCAACTGTAACAGGGCTCTGGTAATGGAAGTGCTCTGAGTCCCTGTAGGGAGGCTACGACCACTGAGCTGATTCCTGCTTTCCAGGGCAGTAGGCTGCAAACCGAAGCCTTAACCAAGCTTCTGGAGAGTCCCTCTCCTCTTAGGAAGTACAGCTGGCACCTGAACACCAAGTGCCCTTGTGACGGTGTGGTCTTCTGGCTGACTCTTCATCTGTGGTTGGCCTTTTAGTCCAGGTGCTAAAGGCTAGAGCGTTCCCCCTGTGCCATCCAGGGCTGATACTCGGAAGTCTGTTGGGGAAAAAGCAGGAGCTAGGCTGCCAGATATCCTCAGGGCATGTTCAGTGTCTCATTTTTGTAAGCTGAACTTTGTGTTTCTGCAGCTTTATTTCATAGGGTAAAACAGACTGAAAACAGAAAAGCCAAGTTCCAGGGAAATCTGTACAAAGGCCAGGTTCCAGGTGGACCATGCCATATCCTTTCGGGGGGTCCCTCAGAACTGCCAGGGGCCACCCTTTCTTCCTAATGCTCTTCTCTGGATTCCTGGATTGACAAAATGGACCTTTGTTTCTGACTTTGAGGCCATAGGGAAGTATGGGAGTCGGGTCTCAGGCCTTCCACAGCAACTTTAAACTGGCTGCAGAGCTAGAGGAATAAAGATCAAAACTATTCCTGAGTTTTCTTAGGACCATGAGCTGGCAATTCAGAAGATCCCTTGGTAGCCTCCCATCCTACACAAGACAAGAGAGAGATGACCTAGCCTTGATCACTGAGTCAACTCTGCCTGCCAGTCCAGGCTTCCTCTGCTCCCTCTACATCCTACATCCTTCAAGAGTGAGGTATCTCGACAATGGGTTAGCATGTGCTATTGCTTCAGAGGTGGAGAGGGGCTGGGAGAGGCTTGGCAAGCCTGATCCCAAGAAGAAAAGCCCTGGAACTCCCAGAAGTTGTGGGCAATGAATATGTGTGACAGAATAGGCTCAAAACAGAGAGCTTTCCCACAGAGCAGGGAGCCAGCAGGGCTGAGCTCCATCAGCCAACCATCAAGCCAGGGCCTGTGAGAGACCCAGCATCAGCATCAGCATCAGATCTAGCACATCCAGAGCTGCTAAGAATGGCCCAGGTTGATGTCCGAGATAGCTTGCCAAAAAAATTGCTCATGGTCGAGATTTCTGTTGTCCTCAACATGCAGCCCTTGTCTCCCCATTCCAGACTCACATTGTGGCTAGGTAAGGCAAGTCACATTGAACGTGAATCATTGAGATCTGGAGTTGATGCAGTTAAACACTCTGTAGAGCTCTTGGTTTCCCTTGTCTAAAAATCATGACTCATCAAAACAAACCACAGCTCCTGGCTTCACTTAGGAACTGCTTTTGGCTGGGAACATGCCTGGATTTGAGAAGTGTGCCAGTTGCCCTCCTTTTAGGAAGAGGGTGTGTGGTAGGGGAGGAGAGGTGGCCAGAAGGAAAGGGAGGGCTGGGCAGGGATCCAGCCCTTAGTGATGCTGCCTCTCTCCACCTGCTCTTTTGGGTTCCTTGGGGCAGATGCTGTGGTCCCTTTTGGACCACAGTACAGGGATAACCCAGGAAGATGAAGAAGCTGTCTGTGAAGTAGGGACTGGTGTTACTGCCCTGCCCATAGTGATGCTTCCAGAAACAGAAAGCCCTACTTGTTCAGGTCTGTGTGAGTGCTCAGTTCCCAGGGACTTCCTCAGCTCAACTCCCTTGTCCTCTTACCTCAAGCCTTCCTCATGAATAATTTCAATGTTAAGCTTTCTCCCAGGAGGCAATGCCGAAGCCCTATGATAGGAAGCTATCACGGCCAGGTTTGGCCAGGTTCACCAGATTCCCAAGTCCTCTAAATCTATAAAGGGAAAACAAAACAAAGCACACAGTCTCCCTAGACTGATGCTCTTGGGTCCAGCCCTGGATGTTACTGAGGTCAGGCTCTGTATGAGGTATGGGACTAGGCGCCTCTCAACCTCCAGCTCTAGCAACTTCACTGTGTTGTGGAGCACACTAGTGAGGCTGGGGGCCAGAGGAGTCTATGTCAAGCAATAATTGTGTACCCTATGAGCTCCAGTTTGCAGGATTATTGTGAAGGGCACCACTGAGCTGGTAAGGCATTATAATTATGCAGCAGCTCAGAGTCCCTATGTCCTTCTTCCTGCCCTCTCTCTAGGCTTGGCCTTTGTGAAGTTGGAAAACTAAAGAACTGGAGTGTTGTAGCTGGCCCATCTCCTATCCTGCTGTCATCATGGGAGACCAAAGTTCATGGCCCAGTGGCCCTGACTGGATACTTTTGGTGGCCTGGTGCCTAAGGTTCCAATGGAAGAAGCTCCAGATGGTCATGGCCTGGCACATGCCTCTTAGGCAGCCACCAGATCCAGGAGCACAAGCCAGTTGTCCAGTATTCACATCTGGCCCGGAAACGAGTCTTTGACAGCTCCAGGCTCAAGTCTGTATCAAAATCCAGATGTCAAGGCCTTCCTGGCCAGAGCCCAGGGTTCTACTGGCAACGTGGTCCTCTCACTTCCTCTCATGTTCCTTCTCATCTCAGGGACCCTGATCAAGCACCTCCAACCAGATTTGCTCCCTCAGAGTCAGGGCACTGTGCTCCCCTCAGGGGAGAGTGGCGAAAGATTCCTAAGTCTGAATTTCTAAGACATCTCCCTAGCCTCAATTGAGCCCGTTTAGACTCCTCAGCCATTCCAGAGCCATGCCACATCCCACCACAGGGCTCAGGCCTCCACCATGCCCCTAAAGGAGGAAGCCTCCCTTTCCCTGCCAGGTGTGGAAAGATTTGCACCTCCCAAAAGGGTAATATCTCTCTCTCTCTCTCTTCTCTCTCTCTCTCTCTCTCTCTCTCTCTCTCTCTCTCTCTCCTTAAAAAATTATTTTGGTTCTTTTTTGAAACAGGGTCTCCCTATAGCCACAGCTGACATGGAATTTGCTATGTAGGCCGGACTGGCCTTGATCTCACAGAGATCTGTCTGCCTCTGCCTCTCAATTGCTGGGATTAAAGGTGTGGGCCACTGTGCCCGGCTATTATTTTTTATTTTATGTGTATGAGTGTATTGCCTGCATGTATATAAGTGCACCCATGTCATGCAATGCCAGAGGAGGTCTGAAGAGGGAGTCAGATCCCCTGAAACTGGAGTTATGGATGGTTATTGGCTGCCATGTGGATGCTGGGAATCGAACCTGGGTCTGCAAGAGCAGCCAGTGCTCTTAACCACTGAGCCATCTCTCCAGCCCCTTTTTAAAAATTTTAAAAATTTATTTATTTTTATTTTATGTGTATGAGTGTTTTGCCTGCATGTATATAGTATACCCACGTATGTAATGCCCAGGGAAACCAGAAGATGGCATCATAGAACTGGAGTTATGAATGGTTGTCAGCAGCCATGTGAGTGCTGGGAACTGAACCCAGGTCTTATGCAAGAGCAGCTCTTTGCTGAGCCACCTCTCCAGTCCCTCTCTCCCTTCTGTCTCTCTTTTTCTTGTGGTGTTTGGGATTGAATCTATACAAGCTACAACCCCAGCCCTCAGCTTGTTGAGTGGGGCCAACTCTCTGAACAAAGATCTCATCCTTCAGACAGCCCCTGGAACATGAAAAACAACTGGGTACCCCTTCATGGCGCACACAGAACAAGAGCCTGGCTCTAGGCTGTGCCAGCAGGGGACTCTCATTCACAATATTTTGCTTATGCATCTACTCCCACGAACAACTGCACAGTAATTTCTGCATTAAATCGTGCATTCAATTCCTTGCTGTGTGTGGAAATACCATTCTGTAGCTTTTTTTTCCCACATAACCCTCTTTCTAATAGATCAATCGGGTCCACTTTATTCTCTATAGCTGCAAAGTACTTCATTTTACTTAGTGCAACTCCTTGAATGGAGCTTCAGATTTTCCAGGATTTACAGGCAGCAGTAGGACGTGCATTACATAGGGAGTAGATTATTTTCTTCAACTACATTCCTAGAAGATGTGGGGCCAGAGGATAGGCCCACATTTAAGATTTGTCTCCACGGGCCACTCCAGAAAGACTGTACCCACATGGCATCATTCTCAACAACAATTCTCACAATCCCATCTCTCTGGAGCATCTCACCACCCTCCAAACTCTAGTCTAACCCAGAACCTGTCTAGGTGACCTTCTCCATTTTCATCCCCAGGCATAATCTGGCCCCTGTTTGTTGCTTCTTTCAAAATCTTCCAGCCCCATCCCTAGTTTCTGCCAACACTAAATGAGAACCAGTGGGCTCTCTTCCATCTTGCTTTCTGGTCCTGTGCCCTGCCTGAGCCCTGTCTTTACCTTCTGCACCCAATTCCTGCCTGGCTAAGAGATGGTTCTACTTACAACATAGCTTCACACAGCCTAGCCTCTCCAGGGAAGGACGGTTGTTTTAGGAAAAGGTAGCTGGTCCCCTGGGGTTCTCTGTCAAGCTGGATTCAGGAACTAAGCTGAGTCTCCATGATTTGTCAGTCCTCAGGCGGCAGGCGGCACATGGCCAGCCCATCTCTCAAATTTTTCCTAGTGAATGCTGAGGCTAACCACCATATTTTGTCCCCTTCCTGACCTGAGCTCAGATCCCCAACACCCACTTAAAAACCAGGCATGGTGGTGTTCTTGTAAACCCAGCACTGAAAAGGTAGATCCCTAAGCTTGCTAGCCAACCAGTCAAGCTGAAAGGTGTGCCACAGGTTCAGCGAGAGATGCTGTCTCAAAAAATAAGGTGGACGGGACTGGAGCCCCTCAACAGTTAAGAGCACTGGCTGCTCTTGCAGAAGACCCAGTTCCATTCCCAACATCCACACTGTGGCTATCAAACATCTCTAACTCCAAGTCCAGGGGATCTGATGCCTTCTGACCTCCATGGGAACTGAAAACACACGTGGTGCACTTACATACATGCAAGCAAAACACCAAAAGACTTACATGAAATAAAAACAAATGAATTTTTTAAAAAAGATGGAGAGCAATTGAGGAAGATATTGAAGATAGTCAGTGATGACCTTTGACCTCCAACTGTTGCAAACATGAGCAAGCGTACCCATGCACACAAATAAAACTGTGAAAATACATTTAACATATAATAATTAAAAAAAATATTTTATTTTTGTTTTTATTTTATGTGTACAATTGTACTGCCTGCATGTATGTGAGTGTACCCATGTTGTGCAATGTGGCAGAGGTCAGAAGAGGGCTTTCAATTCCCCTGGAACTGGAGTTAAGGATGGTTCGTAGCCACCATGTGGGTGCTGGAAATCGAACCCAGGTCCTCTGCAAGAGCAGTCAGTGCTCTTAACTGCTGAGCCATCTCTCCAGCCCCCATATAATCACTTTTAAAACGTATAGTTGTGTGGCATGAAGCACATTCATACTGTTAGGCTATCACCATCATTCATCTCTAGAACATTCTTCATCTTCAATTAAAACCTTGCATTCATTTAACACCAACTCCCTTCTCTCTCTCTGGAGCTCCTGGCACCCACCATTCTACTTTCTGTCTTTATGAATTTGACTTTCTAGGTGACTCTTGTACACAGAATTATATATTTCATAGTTCTTTTTGTTGGCTTTGTTATTTTATTTTTATTTAAGGTGTATGAGTGTTTTGCCCGAATACATGTAAATGCACCATGTGCATGCAATGCCCATAGAGGTCAGAAGAGGGTGCCAGATCCACTAGAATGGGAATTAATGGATGTTTGTTAGCCACCACATGGGTACTGGGACCCCAGTCCTCTGCAAGAGCAGTCAGTGCTCTTAACCACTGAGTCATTTCTCTATCTCTTTTGGGTTTTTGAGACAGGGTCTTGCTATATAAAGCCCAACCTGCCTGGTACTCTCTCAGTAGCTTAGGGGACCTCAAACCCTAAACCTCCTGTCTTTCAACTGCTGGAATTATAAGCTTGGGTCAGCTTATTTATTTATTTATTTTTATTCATAATAAATTTATTTCTTTTTAAAAATAACCATATGATTAGAAGCATTTCATTACAGCATTAACATATTCAATAACAACTTCCAGAGCAGAGATGCATCTCTTTCAAAATTGGCTGTAAATTTTTAGGTTCACAGTTGAATTAATACACTTATATAATATTGAACTCAGTATAAACCCTATAAACATAAAATTGAATGAGGCTTTAACCTTTAAAAAAGATCTCCATTTAGAGCTGGGTGTGGTGGCACATGCCTGTAGTCCCAGCATTTGGGAAGCAGAGGCAGGCAGAGTGAGTTCAAGGCCTGCCTGGTCTACATAGTGAGATCCAGGCCAGCTGGGGCTGCAGGAAGACCCTGTCTCAAAAAGACCAAAAAAAAAGATCTCCATTTCATTTTAAAATATACTGTTTCATACAGAAAAACTTTTTTTTTTTTTCTTGTCTTTTTTTTGAGACAGGGTTTCCCTGTAGCCCCAGATGGCCTGGAACTCACTATGTAGACCAGGGTGGCCTT
>NW_008346082.1:2431517-2467206 GCF_000622305.1 Nannospalax galili | reverse complement strand
TTTTTTCTGTCTTTTTGAGACGAGGTCTTCCTGTAGCCCCAGCAGCCCTGGAACTATGTAGACCAGGCTGGCCTTGAACTCACAGAAATCCGCCTGCCTCTGCCTCCCAAGTGCTGGGATTAAAGGTGCGCGCCACCACGCCTGGCTGAAAAACTCATTTTTAATACTACTCACACTTAGATGTTTGCACATGCATCTCTAATCTCTATGTATCTGATTAATACTAGTCACAATTGGTTACTTTCTGAGAGCCCTGGCACCTAAGCATGGATATAAAGTCATCAGGTAGATTTCAATGGTTTTTTTTTTGTATTTCACACAGAACATCCCAGCAGTTTTTTTAATCTGCATTTCCATTGAGCCTTTTAAAAAATATTTTATTTTTATTTTATGTGTATGAAAGTATTGCCTGCATGTATGTAAGTGCACCCATGTTGTGCAATGCCCTCTTCGTCAGATCCCCTGGAACTGGAGTTACAGATGGTTGTTAGCCACCATGTGGGTGCTAGGACTCAAACCCGGGTCCTCTGCAAGAACAGCCAGTGCTCTTTAACTGCTGAGCCATCTCTCCAGCCCTTCCAGTGAACCTTTTTAAGATCAACAACTCTTAAGTCTTTTTGTTGCAAGGTGGATGGTCCTGCTGGAAGGGACCTGGTATGGAGATGGTTCCTATACTAAGTGTAATCCTACCTCCTTCTGTCAGTTGAGCAGAGGCTCAGCCTCCCCACCCCCATCCCTCTCTCAGGCCTCCTGGTGACTCAATGATCCACAAGCTTGATCTTGAAATTTTTAAAGGAAAGCAGGTGAAAGGAAGGAGGGACAGCAATCACAAACTGGGAATGGAGGGTGGTACCTGAAGCTCATCCTAGTCTTTCCTTGCCAGAGGGAACTTTAACAGCTCACCCTGTGGTGCTCGAGGAAGTGGTGGGGGCAGTGCTGGTCCTACTGTTTACACAAGTGAAGACCCTAAGTGACTTCCTTCATGATCACCTAAGAGGTTAGATCAGAGAGCTTCCTGCTAGGGGGAGGCAGAACTGACAGACTGAGGGTGGGTTCTGAAGGCAGATCATAAAAATCAAAGAAAAATAGAGGTCCAAAACGAGAAACTGGAGAAAGCAGGAAGTAATGACCATTGTTTGTATGGTTTCCCATCTGCCCGTGCTAGCTTCCTGACGACCTGACTGGGACATCCTTGTGCCCCTTCGCCACCACCCTCAGTCACCAGGGCATGCATCTTGCTGAGGTCACATGTCCTCAGAGTGCCTCTGAGTTTCAGTCTAATGACCTTACCTCCTGTCAGACATGGTCAAAAAGATTCCTGTGCCTCACAACCTCAGGGCAGGTCATGAGGCCCTAACAATGCAGCAGCCACATTCACTGCCTGCGGATCTTAGCCAATGGAGGAAATGAGGCTTGTCTGGCAGGACTGGCTCAGCCAGACAGACCTCATTTCCTTTCTGACAGGGCAACAAGTTCCAATTCTCTATCTCAGACAGGGTCTCACTATCTAGTCTAGGCTGGCTTTGAATTCATAGTTCTCCTGCCTCAGCCTCCTGAATGCTGAGATTACTTGTGTGAATCACCACACCTGTTCATTCTGGGATTTTAACTTTACAAGTTGCAAAGCCCTGGGTTCACTGTGATTTGATAAGAGATACACATTTGACCTTTGCCCCTGGTTCCTGGCACAGAGTTCTTAAAACCTTTCTACTTTTCTGAGCGACAGCAGTGATGAAATCTTCTAACATTTTTGGCGTTTGCCAGTGGCTCCTAACTCCTAAGGAATCTCCTGCAAGACAGGAATGTCCTTTTAGTGAGGTCACTCCTAGTAGATTCCTGGGTGGGGGCTGGATACTAGGAAGACAAAACCATGATTAGAAGCTTGGAACTTTCAGCCTCACCAGCCCTCCCCTAGTGGGGAGAGAGTAGAGAGGGGCTGAAGGTTGAACAGATCACCAACATCATGTGTGCGTGTGCATGTGTGTGTGTTCAGCATATCACAAGAAGCTTCCAGAACCCTCCCAAACAACAGTGTATGGATGAGCTAACACAAGGAGGTGTCTGAGGGAAGGCTCAAGGCTCCCCTCCTCTTTCGCAGACCACACCCTCTGCATCTCCATATGGCTGTTCACTGGTATCTTTTGGAGCAGCCTTTATTCACTTATTTTATTTGTATGTGTGTGTGTGTGTGTGTGTGTGTGTTGCATGTGCGTACATGTGCTATGTGCCCACACACTGGAAACCAGAGAAAATCTTAGGGTATTTTTCTCTATCAACAGCTGCGTTATAGCCATGCCTGGCTTTTTACCTGAGTGCTGGGTACTCAAACCCAGGTTCTCATGCCTGCCTAGCAAGGAATCTGAGCCCCCTGAGTCATCACCTTGGCCCCAATATCCTTTATTATTACTTATATTTATTATTATTGAACCCAGGGCCTCACATGTTGGGCAAGTACTCTGCTACTGAGCTATATTTCTAGCACTTTTTGGTTTTTTGAGACGGTCTTGTTCAGTAGACCAGGCAGTCCTTGAACTTTTATGATCCCTCTCTGCCTTAGCCTCCAGAGTAGCTGGGATTACAGGCCTGAGCCACCACCAGATCTGGCCTGTGATATCATTTTTTGTTTTGCTTATTTTTATTTTTATTATTATTTTTATCTTATGTGTATGAGTATATTGCCTGTATGGATGTAAATGCACCCATATACATTTACCTCTGACCTGCAGAGGTCAGAAGAGGGCATCAGATCTCCTGGAAATGGAGTTACAGATAGCTGTTAGCCACTACGTGAGTTCTGGGAATTGAACCCAGGTACTCTGTGAGAGCAGCCAATACTCTTAACTGCTGAGCCATCTCTCCAGCCCCTGTGTGATAACCCTTTATAACAAACCAGAAGTACTCATTTCCCTGAGTCTGTGAATCATTCTGGCAAATGAGGTGAATGAAAAAAGATCACAGGAATCTACAGCCAACTGGTCAGTAGCACGGGTCACAACCTGTTACTGGCTGTTGATGTCAAAGGTGGGGCAGTCTTGTGGATAAGTCATTAGCCTGTGCAATCAAATTGTGACTCCAGGTAGATGGTGTCAGAATGAGTTACACTGGAGGCAACCCTGCTGAAGTCCATGAAAGTGTTAGTGTTTGCTGGTGGGAGAAAGTCCACACACCTGGTGTCAGACATGAAGTGCTGAGAGGAAAACGCAGCTTTTTTGTCAGACTCGATGCTGCGGCACGATGTCCAAAGGCCCAGATGTATGCTATTTTAAGGTCACATCTGAACATCTGCACCTTTGCTACAAATGCTCAGGTCTGAGGCCACTAGGAATTCCTCCAGGAGTCACACAGCTGAAAGGAAACAGCCAGGTGGCCCTGGGTGGGGCACTTCTTTCATAACTGATGCTACGTTCACTGCTTCATCCTTGCAAGGTCCACAGCTCCCTCAGCCTGGACAGCAGGTACAGCCTCTCCTGCTTACTGGCTTCCTTTAGCACCTTGCTTCTGGAGTGCCAATTCAAGCTAACCAAGTTGTAAAGCCTGATGCATGTGCTGTAAGAAGGAGGCACCTAGAATATACTGTCTCAAGTACCTGGTAACAACCAAGATCTTTTTCTAATAGACAACAGTGGTTAAGAGCACAAACTGTTCTTGCAGAGAAACTGAGTTGGTTCCTAGCACTCACATCAGGAGGCTCACAACCACCTGCTCCAGCTCCAGGGGATGCCCTCTTCTGACCTTCAGAGGCACCTGCACTCACATGCACATACCTATACACAGATAAACCTAGTAAGAAAAATAAAATCTTTTTTTTTTGGTCTTTTTTGAGACAGAGTCTCCTTGTAGCCCCAGCTGGCCTGGAACTCACTATGTAGACCAGGCTGGCCTTGAACTCACCGAGATTTGCCTACCTCTGTCTCCCGAGTGCTGTGCCACCGTGTCTGATGAAACAAGTCTTTTTTAAAAAAAAGTAAGATACTCAGGCATGGTACATGTCTTTAATCCCAGTGCTTGGGAGGCAGAGGCAGGTGGATCTCTGTGAGACCAAGGCCAGTCTGGTCTATATAGTGAATTCCAGGTCAGCTGGGGCTATAGGGATACCCTGTCTTAAAAGACCAAAATAAAAAAATCTTTATGGGACTGAAGAGACAGTTCAGAGCTGATTGCTCTCACAGAGGACCTGGGTTAGGTTCTTAGCACCGACATGGCTGCTAACTACCATTCCAGTTCCAGAGGATCCGATGCCTTCTTCTGACCTCCATGCGCACTTATATACATGTAAGCGAAACCCTCATATACATAAAAATCATGAAAATTTAAAAATATTTTATTATTATTTTATGTGTATGTGTGTATTGCCTGCATGGAGGTAAGTGCACCCGTGTCATCCAATGCCCATGGAGGACAGAAGAGGCTGTCAGATCCCCTGGGACTGGGGTTACAGACAGTTGTTAGCTGCCATGTGGGTCCTGGGATTCAAACCTGGGTCTTCTGCAAGAACAACCAGTGTTCTTAACCGCTGAGCCATCTCTCCAGCTCAAAAACTATGAAATTTTTAAAAAGTAAAGACACTCATATCCCTCTCTTTGGCTATGAGATCACTGAGATAGTGTTCTCCAAGGAACTGGACTTTCCCCCCAAGAATCTCACGTTCAGAGAAGGAAAGGGTGAAGACACAGTGCTTTCACACAGTGTCAATAACTTGTCAAATGATTCTGCAGGAGGATGCGCAGGACTCCTCCTCCTCAAGACTGCTGAGGCCTCTATTTAAACCTAAACATGTGTGAGGGACTCTGAAAATAGACTTGGGAGAGGGATTTCCACTGGACCTCTTTGCTCTTTCTCCAAATGCTGTGACATTTGGATAAATCTCCATTTCCTGCTTGTCACTGTTACATGTTTAATTGGCTTACTGAGGACAGGAGGCTGAACCTGGCTTCTTAGGGGGGCTCCAACACCAACTCTAGTTAATATCTGGTTAAATTTCCTGGGCTGGCAAGAAACCCTATTTTGAGTAATATGAGACTTAAGTTATGCTGTTAGTACCTTACAGGAATAGCTGAGATCCGTTCTGAACTGCTGTAGCATTTGTTGAGAATAGCAGACTGCGGGCCAGAGAACTGCTAGGGACAATTCTGCTTTGAAATAGGTAGACACTGTATAGTATCTGTGAGGTATTGTCATTGGTTTAAACATATAGCATCTCTTTTAAGTCTAAAATGGTCTCTATATGGTATTATTCCCATTTACAGTAAGATAAATGAGGCTCGGATGGGGAAACTTGACTTCAGGGAGGCACGTGTATTCCACTGCTCCCCAAAGAACCCAAAACTCTTAGAAGAGAAACCACTCACAGTTACAAAGATAAGGTCATTTATTCATGTTATATTACTGCATTTCAAAGGCAAAAATACAGTTATCTGTTCTGAACATCAAGGTCAGATACATCCCCCTCCCAAATCCCTGTGGTAAATACACACATTTGCATACACAAAATACCAAATACACAGCATCACAGGTCTCAAGGACAGCCTAGTGGTCAGTGGACACCCTATGGACTGTAGGCCAACACAGCATTTCCTTTGCCCTCCTGTGCCTCTGATCTTTCTAAAGGCCACTCCACACTGGTCATCAGCAAAGGGATAGACAGAGAAAGGCACAGCATATGATACCACGGTCATAACTCCTAGGTAAAGGAAATGCTCCCTGAACCCTCAGTCCTCAAATTTCCAGTGAGAACACTGACTACAGCATCTCCCCAGCGAGGTCAATGCCCTGGCCCAACAGTGTCTTGGTTGTGCCTCTGGCCTGGGAGGTGGGTGGGGGGTGAGCCCTGAGAGCTCTGGAAGATCAACAAATGGGGCAAAAGGCAAAACAATTTCCCTTGGTTCTAAGAATGAACTGCATACTTGACATGAACAAAACACAACAGGAACAAAAAAGAGAAAGGGCAGAATTTTGTTTTACAAGCAAAGGAGGAAACAGAAGATACCACCGAGGGCATGTGTCTCCTCCTTTCTTTTAAGGCACTTTGGAAACATCTGGATCTGAGCGCAGAAAGGCCTTTGCATGTCCCCAAATTCCTCTCAGTGCACTCAGTCTAGTTCTAGTGACTTCCTAAAGCATGGGTAACTTAAAGAAGTGTCTGCCCTGCATAGCGCCACTCCTTTTGCAGGGGAAGATGGCTTCTAACCCATACAAAGGCTTCTGGAACAAGTAGCAAGTTAGAATCTGTGATGCTCAAAGTGATAAAGGCATAGGTAGGATCAGGGCCAGGCATCACCTCAGCCTCTGCACTCAGGGCTGAAGCCCACAGGATAAGGATGACAAGCAGAAGGACTCAGCTCTGGGATTAGACAGCTGAACCTCCACCGGGGCTGTACCTGGCAAGTTGCTCATGGCTTGATGGACTGAACGCCTCCTGTTATCTCACCCCAGACCACTTCACATCACCCAGCACAGGTGAGTATGTGAATGACACCCCTGTATGTTAGCCCAAAGACTGGGAGCATCTGCTAAAATTCTGAGCAGTGAGGGGAGGCTTTAGGCACCAAAATTCTCTGGAGGAATGGGATGTGGGTTTGACTGAATGTTCTAGATTTCTAATTAAAAGGCATGAATAGTCTGTTTGACCCTGAGTGCTGTATGCAAGTCTTGGGGAATGGAGCAAAGGAATGAAAGGGAGAAAGATAGCAGAAAGGCAGGGCCAGGAAGGCCAGAGGAAAGGCAAGAACTGGTAATGGTGGGTCAGGGAATGTGGCGCAGGGGCTCTTGTGAGGGTGGCCCCCTGCCAACCTCAGGAGGGGAAGGTGAGTTCTGCTCAGCAGACAGATGCTATCTCCCAAGTTCCTGACCCAGAGGTCTGGCAGGATAATGCTGACAGGGAGGCCTTGTCCTCATCAAGGGACCAGAGGTGATTTTGCTTTTCATAAAACCTGGCCTGCCAGCTAAATAAGAGGCCCATTTGTGGCCACTACAGCATACATTATTATTTTTTTTCCTCTAAAAATATTCAATCCCTTCCCCACATTGAAAATACCACAATAAAAATAGAAAATTCAAGTTTACATAACATGCCCAGACAAATAAATTGTGACTTAACACTAAACAGCTATTCCAATTTTGATCAACATGAAATCAAGTTATACTATAATTAGAACTCAATTTATTCTTAAAAAAAAAAAAAACCTTTACATTCATAAATGAATCCATCTGGAACTACGCCACTGTGAGGGCACCCAAGGCTTCTCTGAGCTCAAGGCCTTAGAATCCACACTAGCAGGACAGAAAGTTCCAGGCTCAAGTTTTAAAACTCTTTTGCTAAGAACACACACACACACTCAGTGAGTGTAATAGTTGCACATCAATGAAAAAAGATGGGAGTGGGACAGGAGACTGATTGAAATTTTATGTTTTTCTGTTTTTAAAAAAAGACAAAGAATATCATACTGATCTGAATTCAGCAGCAGTCTCCAATTTGTCATGAAGTACAAACATCATTGATTAAAGCACAGTTATTACCCATTTCACAATTTAGCATTTTCAATGTACAGTTCTGACTCTTTGGGGTGACACTATGAACATGTCCAAAAAGCCCCCAAAGGCTGATAGCTTTTCCACTGACAAACACCTTGTAGAACTCAATCACTACATTGAATGCAGAGCCGAGTTGGGGGTAAACATTCTATTTATCCTGGTCGTCTGGAAAGGCAGCTGAACGCTGAGCAAGGACACCTAGCACTCAGATTGTACAAACGAGAGGGACCAGCCCAGCTGACTGGCAAAGACACACAGCAGCGGTCCCTGGCCATTTCAGGTCTCTTATTTGCATCAAAATGCTAGCTCGGTGTCCCGATGTCCACTGTGATTTTGGTATACAATGGGTATCGATTTATGTCCAATACCTGGTAGGTAAGTGAGTTCAAACCATCCAAGTGCATAGTCTCTTTTGTGTGTGCAATCCGGTCAAACCTACCAGGAAAAAAAGGACAAGGAGAATGAGTCAAAACAGAAATCTTAAGGAAACTGGTCAACATGTGTACTTCTTCCTTATCTGCCCTTTGGATGGCTGCCACAGACAGAATACCTTACTTCACTGGAGGCACAGGGTCCTGTGCAGAGCCTCTGACTCACAGCCTGCTCCACTCTAAAGGGGGGAGAAGGAATAAGAATACACAGAACCTACCTCTGAGGATTGGGCTCATTTTTCTTATCTCTTGAGTGCCGGATCATGCGACACCTCCCAATCATAGCATTTGGTCGAGAGATAGACATGCCTTTATAAACTAATCTGCAAAGAGTAAAGGGACAACCATTACCACAGAGCTGTCACAAGGCTTGGGTCTGGTAACGCAGCTGCAAGACCACAGTCCAATCCATGAGCCCTATAGCTGTTCTCATGAAACCCAGAATGACCTTAGTTAACACTCACACTCTCCCCATATCCTTCCAGTACAGATTCTGTAATTTGTAGTGTTTGATTCATACAAATGAAGAGTGGAGGCTCAGAACATGGGGCCTTTGGCGCCAGGCTAGAGGTGAGAAGGGAAAAGCAAGGTCTGGGGAAGGAGTAGAGAAGCAACTCAGTCAGGGAGAGACTGAGCAGGGTTAAGTTGTGAGGGCAAGTAAGTGCCGCTAGTGTAGTTTGGGCAGTCAGGACAGTGCAGGTAAAGGCATGGAAGTGAGAGCAAGCACAGTGCCCAGGGATGGATGAAAGGGGTTGGAAGAGGAAGTAATGGCTGATGAGGCTGAAAAGAAGGGGGAGGCTCAACTGAGGAGGCCTTCTCAGGTCACACCACAGAACAGTGCCAGTGTCTAAAAGGAACATGATGTGCAGCATTTCTGAATGACTGTGGCCATGAGGAAGTCCCACTGTAAAGTAGTTTAAGACTGGAAAGCAGGGGCTGACAAGACAGCTAAGAGGGTAAAAGTGCGGGCTGCTAAGCCTGATGACCCGAGTTTGATCCCTAGAACCAACATGTTGGAAGGAGAAAACTAATTCCAGAAAGTTACCCTCTAACTTCCACACGTACATGTGAGGGTATACACACACCCACATATATGCAATAAATAAATGCCCCCTCCTCCCAAAAAAGAATGCACAGAACAAGACTGGTGGCAGCCAGAGCAGGGTGAAGGGTTCTGTGTTGTGAATCATGGGCTAAGACCCCAAATCAAAGGATCAACAAGAATATCAAAGATAGGGGAAGCATCCAATCTAGATGAGCTATGTTTCTTTTTCCTCTCTTATTTTATTTGTTATTTTTATTTTATGTATATGAGTATATTGCCTGCATGTATGTCATGCAATGCCTGTGGCAGTCAGAAGAAGGTATCAGATCCCCTGGAACTAGAGGTATGGATGGTTGTTAGCCACCATGTGGGTGCTGGGAACCGAACCCAGGTACTAAAAGAGCAGCCAATGTTCTTAACCACTGAGCCATCTCTCCAGCCCCTGGATGAGTTATGTTTCTGGCCTCGCTGTCCCTGAGGGCTTGTCCTGGTGTCTGACATACAGTAAGCAGCTGCATAAAAGCCTTGTCTCTGAGAAGCTGCTCCAGGCACCACTCATCCTTCTAGTCCCTCCATCTCGGCATGTGAGTCCTCAATGCTTCTTCCCTCCCCAATCTTTCTGATTACTCAGGTCTTGCGAACCTTTCTGACTATTCAGGTCCCTCCCCAACCTTTCTGACTATTCAGGTCAGCAGTCCAGAGTGTTTTCCCAGGTACAATTCTGTAGGAGCAGGTGTGTCTCTGTCTGAACCCTATGTACAGGCTTGAAGTGTCTTCCTGCTGGGAGGGCCTTGAACAGTGATCTGTAACACAGTAAACGCTCAAGATGTGCATGCTTAATATCCAGTCTGCATACTTGAAAACTGAAGTTTCTTCCAAAGCCTGTATTAAAGATTGGGGCTACAGTTCTTATAGAACAGTAAGAATGGCATGGGTGTTGCCCTGACAGACACCTTTTGTTAACTGATCTAATTCAGGACAGTTACATTTAGGTATGTTTTGGCGTCAAACTAAGTGATGAGTTCAGATTGGCTCCCAGATGGTTTTTACCACCTGCAGGCAGGAGACACATTTACTAGTTTAAAAAGTGCCTGGGGTTATGGATAGGACAAGACTGGTCACAGCATGATGAGTGTGGATCAGGTGGGTCCACGTAGGCTCATTAATTACTGTCTTTTTTTTTTTTAAAAAAAGATTTTCTTTTTAATAATGCATGTATGTGTGTCTGTGTGCACATGTGGGTACTGGTGCTGCAGAGTCCAGAAGAGGGCACTGGATCCTCTGAAGCTAGAGTTACAGACAGTTGTGAGCTGCTAAATTGGGGTGCTGGGAACCAAAGTTGGGTCCTTTGTAAAAGTAATATACATATACTCGAAACCAGTGAACCATCTCTCCAGGTCCCTACTCTGGCTTTTATTTGGGGTTAAAATATTCCAAAATAAAATTATGGCATAAAGATTCCATGATAAAAGTTAGGATTCTGCCCAAGGAAACCTGCTTTATATTGAGATGCAGAACTTTTTTTTTTAAAGGCAGAGTTTCAAATCTAGGGACTCTCTTGTCCCATCTTCTCATCTTGCATAGGCACATGCACTACAACATCTGGCTGTATGTGGGTCCTGGGCATCCAAAGTCATGTCCTCATGGTTCCAAGAGCAAGTGTTTCACCCACTGAGCAATATCCTTGGCCAAGATGCTGAATTTTTTAAAGGACATAGGTTTACTCTTTCAATGTACAAAATGTCACGGAGGAAGTCAAGGTAAACTTGCCCCTTCACTTGGCTCTCATTTTTCACTTCCCAAGGCTATTCTAAAATCACAGAAGCTCATTTTCCTAAAGACCCTGCTGAGTACCTACAGGACCACAAGAGCATCAGGCACATGAGCTAGGTGGAGGCTGCTCCCTCCTGAGGGTCAGTCCTTCCAGAATAACCAAGTGCTGACTCAAAATCTGGAAATGAATCCTGACAAGGGAGAAAGAGAGAAACCATGATCATTACCTGTTAAAAATGTCATCATCTTCTCCTCCCCAGCCCCAATAATTATTAGGAAATCCATTGATGGCAAGAAACTGTTGTTTACTGAGAGCAGAGACACCTCCAAAATACTGAACATAAGGCAGGCTGGTGAGAAAACATGTAGAGGACCCACAATTAGTAAGTTTTGACATACCCCAAGTAACAACTTGGAATACACAAACATTTTTGAAATTACTCCTTAGTCACTAGGATTTTGTTTGCTTGTTTGGTTGCTTATTTAGGTTTGTTGTTGTTGTTTTTGGTTTTTTTGAGACAGGATCTCCTGTAGCCCCAGGTGACCTGGCCTGGAAATTGCTATGAAGATCAAGCTAGCCTCAATCTCACAGAGATCCACCTGCCTCTGCCTCCTAAGTGCTCGGACTAAGTTGTACACCACCACACCTGATCATTACTGTGATTTTTTTTGGTGAGGGAATTTGTGAGGGTTTAAAAAAATATTTTTTATGTATTATTTTTATTTTATGTGTATGAGTATATTGCCTGCATATATGTAAATGTACCTGTGTTGTGTAATGCCTGCAGAAGTCAGAAGAGGGCATAGGATTCCCTGAACTGGAGTTACAGATGGTTGTTAGCCACTATGTGGGTGTGGGAACTGAACCCAGGTCCTCTGCAAGAGCAGCCAGTGCTCTTAATCACTGAGCCATCTCTCCAGCCACAGTTTTTTTTAAATAAGGATTTTCTTTGTTTAATTTGCTTTTTTGTTTCTTTAAAGAGCCAGTTCATTTACTCACTATCCTTCCAAATCTACCCTTGAACCACCAAAACAGTTCTCTTGGTTTTTGATGCCTAATTTGCTTTTCTATCAGGGCTCAGATTATCTTAGAGACATATACATACATACACACATATATACATATATATATGTATATAAAATGCAGAATGTTCTTCTATGAATACAGTGTTGTTCCTTCAGTTATTTTGAAAAGCAGTCAGTGATTTGAGTGGGTACAAATCCAGGTCTTCCACTATGGCTTAGAAATCTACTTTCTGTGCACCTTGTTCCTGCAAAGAAGTCCTCATCCAGAAGGCCCTGTATTGGAGATTAAAGTCCCTGGCCCTACTCAGTCATTCCCTGCCTCTTGCTCCAGCCTATCTACCAAGTGATCTCTCCTTTTTCCAAAGGCCCATGGCTTGGACACTAACCTTAACAATGGAGGATGGATTATGAAACAAAACACATTAATTTACTTATTAAACTTAAGATTAAACAACAGATTACAAGCTATGTTCCATACATTCCAATATGGTTTGGATCACATTGCTGCCCCTGGGGCAGGAGGAACTGACCTCCTTTTCATTAACACTCCAGAGAAAAAGTTTGGGCTCCACGTTTAAGCAGAAGCCTGCACTCTTGGAAACAGAATCAATCATGTTCCTCTTAAAGAGCCAAGGGAACACCTGTAGAGGTATCCCACCTCAAGAATTCAGTTGTGTGTTGGCAGTGCACATTTCTTTCCAAACTACGTGGGGCAGAGGAGAGCAGGAAGTGAGGAAATCTCGCCACTGTCTGGAGCCCAGCGATGAAAGGCATTCCAAACAGTAAAGACTGTTCCTGTCAGGATGCACTCTTCTTTCCTTCTCCAGCAGTAACTGACTGCAGATTTTAAAAAAGAAGCCATTTCTCAGAGGTGGCATTCTCCTGTAGAGTCTATAGGCATTGCTGGGTGGAGGAATTACATTTCCTAGTCCATACATGAAAAAGCAACACATTTACTGCTGACTCTAGCTAAGAATGTCTTACCTAAACCCAAATTTGTCCATCGCAACAGAAATGTGCCGAGGCTGTGAGAAACACCTGTAGGCATTATGGTCGTTCATCGGAATGAGGTCCACATCACTAAACACAAAGCAGTTGTAGTCATAGTCCTTCAAGGCCTCTTGAAAGCCAATATTAAGGAGTTTAGCACGATTGAACATGGTTTCTCCAGCCTGATGTAGAAATAAAAAAGTGGTATTAGATTCCACAAGGCCTTTGAGCAGAACACTCATAGAGAGGGTGACTTGTCTACTACACATGGTCATTAGTCAACTGTTGGGCCTCATTTTTCTATCCTTCGCAAATCAATCCTGAATGTCAATAATTTGAGTTGTCGATGCCACTTAATATGAATCTGTCCAGCAGAAGAGCTTGCATGTGTTTGAAAAACTATGAATAAAACTGTTCACTGTGACGCGTTCACCACAGCAGCAAACTGCAGTTATATAAGCATCACTGGGGAACTGGTTAAACAAGTCACATACAACTACACCATGGAATTGTTAAAAAAAAAAAAACAGTAAGGGCCAGGCATGGTGCTGCATACCTCACCTGTAATCCCAGCACCTAGAAGGCCCAAGTATGTAGATTATGGGTCTAAGGCCAGTCAGTGCTACATAGAAAATTCCAAGGCAGCGTGGGACACAGAGCTAGACTCTGTCTTATTCCAGAAATGAGACACAGGAAATGGTGACAGTTGGGTGTCTTTTCACTTCTATTCTCCATTGCAGTTTGAGTGCCACATTGTAGGACATCTACATATCTATCAGGCCCTAAACCAGATGTTAGAATGTGGTGAACCCAACTCAATCCCTGCCCTCGGAGTGCTCAGTAGGAAGCAATCAGATACACAGGACAGATCAGAGAAGGAGCACCTGCTTCAGGGTGCTGGCTGCTGGGGCTAAAGTGCCAAGTCTGCTGCTGTAAAGACCCTTCACATTTCAATGACTTGTTTATTTTCAGTGTCCTCCACTAAATTAAAAGCATAATAAAGGCTTATACTTTTGTTTTTCATTCACCTAGTGCCCCATTGTCATAAAATAACAGCTTAATAGTTGCTGGTTAGATGGATGGATAGATGTATTGATGGAGGGAGGGAGGGAGGGTGGGAAGGAGGGAGGGATGAATTTCAATGTGCAATGGCAGATAGCAGCACTTTCTGGGAAGCTCCAACCAAAGCAGTTCCTTGGGGGTCACTATGCTCTAACCAACTCCTGTGACCCAGGGTTAGCAGAGATGGTCCAACACAGCCCCTGCTGCCCTTCACATGTAGCAGTTTACCAAGCCCTTCTTGAACATGTGCTGTCATCCTGACCACATAGCACTTTTATGAAACAGAAGGTTCCACACTTTTGAAGTCCTTACAGATTGCTCTTTTCCTCACATCTCCCCATATTGGGGCCCTTACTTTGAATATCACTGTTCCAACTGTTCTACAAGGGCCTATAATCCATACCTAATCTCAGAAGTGGGAGGTGCAAAGTCCTCTGCATGTGCCTGGAAAAGAACTTGGAAACTGGCACTCCACACAATGCCCATCAGCCTTAGGTGGATGATGCAAAAACAAACTATTTAGAGAATGGCGGGTACCAGGAAGTCAGAAAACATAGACAAAGAACAATAAATGAATTAAGGAACTATGTGGCACACAAGAGCTCCTTTCTTCAGCCCCTAACGAAACTTTCTAACTATGCACGGTGAAAGAAGGCTGTGCCCAAAGGCACACTGTGTTCTTTGACTGCTCCACCAGTTAAAAGCTGATCTAGAATTCTGGGTTCAATCAATTCTATGTAAGTCATGGGGAAACATGTTCAAAGAGCAGAATAGGAAAACTGAGAAGTTATTGGAACTACTGTTACTGTAATACATACTGCTAATATCCACTGGGGGGTACTGCATACGAGGCACAGAGGTAGAGCTTCTGTGCTTGTGGTGTATCACTCGACTATCTTGATGATCTTTTAACAGCCCTTACTCCAACCCAAATGACACTCTGGAACACAAAACCCCACTGATCATTTTTATAGTAAGTGAGAGGGGTACATTCCCAAAGCCTTTAACCCCTCTATAGTACATCCCAAGAGTACCTGCCAAGCTCACAACTATACCCTTTCTCTTGGCATGCTCCCAAGACCTGGGGCAGTGGCTCTTGGTGACTGGCTATCTCTATGCAACAAGACCTGTTGACCATGACTGTCTGATCTAAGTGGTCACCTGAGATTGAGCAGTGTTCACTTTCTAGGAGCTGGAAATTTGGAACTTGAACATGTGCTGTCATCTTGACCACACAGCACTGTTATGAAGCAGAAGGCTCCACACTTTGGAAGTCCTTGCAGATTGCTCTTTTTCTCATATCTCCCCAAGGCCCATGGACAATGGCAGCCTAGAGGAGAAACCCAAGCACTCCTGCTTTAGTCCTTTTCCCTAAGGGTGGCTGAACAGCTTCTTCAACTCAAAAAGGTACCCCAATATCTGAATCACACTTAGAACTGGTCAGTTTTTCCAAATAACCTGAACTACATTCTTCCCATGCCTCCTTTCCAGACTGGCCTCACCTCTATGAACCAAGAATGTAAGTATATGGTACAGGTTAGCAGATATACCATGGACCCCTAGGAACCCAAGTTGGACAGATGAGCAAAGTGTGTTTTCCTCCTTTGAGATTCCAGGAAAGTAAATAATTTTCTAGGCTTTTCTGGGTGAAACGCTTGGGCACTCACCTATTCACCTTTCTCTAAGAGATACTGAACCTTCCCAGGGATGGAAAGAACTACACCTACCACTCCTCACCCCCACTTCACTCCCACCCCTCTTTGCCCAGGGCACCTGCTACTTCAATCAAGCAGCTAGTGCCAAGCCAGGCGAAATACACAAGTGTGACAAGACACACATTTTCATTTCAGCTGCTTCACTTACTACCTACGTGATTTTGGATACATTATACCTCTGGCCTCAGTTTCCTACTTTGTTACACAGGGATGATACCAGGTTGGTTATATTGAATAAAATAGTTCATGAAAAGATCTTAGCACCACACGTGGTAACAATCAGCTATCACAAGTACAGGAATAGGTTTTCTTGTCTACCTTGAACCAGCAGACCATTAAGATACTTCTCAGTCCTAGGACTGCTTTCTAACACTGGAGAGTCTACCAACTTTAGTGTTTGCTTATGTCCTTCCCAACCAGCTTCGATTCCTCCCTCAAACCCTGCTTCTTTGACAGAGGGAATTCTTTTTTTAAAAAAAAAAAATATTTTATCTATTATTTGTATTTTATGTATATGAGTGTGTCGCCTGCATGTACGTAGGTGCACCTGTGTCATGCAATGCCTGCGGAAGTCAAAAGAGGGTGTTGGATCCCCTGGAAAGAGAGTTATGGGTGTAGTTAGCCACCATATGAGTGCTGGGAATTGAACCCAGGTCCTCTGCAAGAACAGCCAGAGCTTTTAACCTCTGAGCCATCTCTCCAGCCCTCAAAAGAGGGAGTTCTTAAAAAGAATTAGGTTTAACTGAATTAGTTCACATGATTAGATTCCAGCAGCAGCAAAACATCAGAGACCTTTAGTGACCTAGGGAAAGTATGGGAATGCACAGTGGTTAAGTTTGGTGAGGAGAAGCTATCACACAGAAGCAAATGTCCCTTTAAAAGATGAAGCCTGGCATGGTGGTACCATTCTAGCATTCAGGAGACAGGCAGATTTCTGTGAGATGAAGGCCAGCCGGGTTTACATAGCAAGTTCCAGGACAGCTGGGGCTACAGGAAGACCCCCATCTCAAAAAAAAAAACAAAAAAAAAACAAAAAACAGCCTTCTCATTTTGTTTCACTGAACACTGAGACAGGGTCTTACTATGTACCTTTGACTTGTATGTATCTTACTATGTAACACAAGATGGCCTCAAACTCCTAGAAATCTTCCTATCTCAGTCTTCTGAGTGCTGGGATTCTGAGCATGAGCCACCATGCTAAGCACAAAGAGTTTTTAAAGGTGGGCTTCTTTTCAGTTTCATGTTGGACAACAAGTCTTAACAATTATCCTTTCCTTCTAGGGCAACTGGCTGCTATTAGAGAGAGAAAACAAGAAGAAGAAAGACCCAAAGTAGCTAAAGTCCCTAAATGACTGTGCAGAGGCTGCTGTGGGCAGATGGGACCAGACAAAATCTGAGGGTTGTGAGGATGATGTTAGAAAAGTGTTAGTCCATGCAAAGAAAGGCAATGCATAGAGGGAGTATTTGCAAAGGCTATGAAAAAAGAGAACAGTCCAGAAAGTACAAAAAATTCAGAATGGGTTAAGCCATATGACATCTGAAAGTAGAGGTGGGCCAAATCATAGGCGGAGGAGGGCAAGACCTTGCTGAGATACTTAAAAGCTTTAACTTTATTTAGGCCATGGGAGCCTTAAACTGTGTTTTGCATGTCAAGGAGGGATTTGTGTCTCAATCTAAGAAAAGGCAAGGAGACAGTTCAGTTAGGTAGCTGTTGTATGATTCATAGAAGCCATGGAAGCCCAGGTAGTAATTAATGGTGGGTAAGTTTTGAATTCCTCCCCTTAGGCCCAAGGCAGAGGCTCTACTTCCTCCTCCATGCCCACTGGACCCTGAAGCACATAGTCTCATAAGCAGCCTTTGGGAAGTGGGGTGAGAGCAGTCAGGGCAGGTATCAAAGTCTAGTCTAAGCTCCAGGAAAATCCTGAGGGCAGTTAAGGAGGGTAAGAGTGGTCTCCCCCTGGCTGCAACAAGGATCTAAGGACCAAATGCAGAAAGCCATGGTCCATTTTGTGTAGGTCCCAACAGCCTCTAGAAGATTTGTTCTGTCCAGTCATTCTGTCTTCCTGGAATGCAAGCCTACAAGTGTCACCAGCAGATATATCCCCAGACCAGGATGGCTTGGGGACAGACCACATATGGCCTCTCTTCCAACAAAAGACACAGCAACAACAAGGTTGGTCCGAAGACTCTGTGAACCAGAATTTCTGTGATGGGAGAGAGAATTTGCTGTGGCCCATTACAAAGACGCCCCTACTTAGATGGTTATCCCCAGGATCACAACACCACGGATCCAGATACAGGTCTTGTGCTGGATAGCTTTAGTGTCAACTTGACACACATGGGTTGAGGGAGCCTCAATTGAGGAATTTCCTTCATTGGACTGGCCTGTGGCCATGTCCATGGGACACCTTCTTGATTGTTGAGTGATGTGGGAGGGCCCAGCCCACTGTGGGTGGTGCCACCCCTGGGCAGGTGAGCCTGTGTTGGATAAGAGAGCAAGCTGAGCAGGGGCCAGGGGAGCAAGTCAGTAAGCAGCATTCCTCCATGGCCTGTGCTCCAGCTCCTGCCTCCAGGTTCCTGCCCTGAGTTCCTACCTTGGGCTCCCGGATGAACTGTGACCTGGGAGATGTAAGCTAAATAAACCCTTTCCTCCCCAAGTTGGTAGTGGTCAGAGTATTTTGTCGCAGCAACGAAGAGACAAACTATGACAAGTCTGTAGCCAATGGCAACATTTGCTGAGCAGCCCCTGCATATCTTTCTGTGCCCCCTCAGATATCAGGAAGAAAGAACTTGGCCCTAAGTGGGCTGTGAGAAGGCCTGGATAGATCAGGGCTGAGGAAGCTCTGGCTGGGCATTCCTTCAGGCCTAAGTGTGGTGCATGAGATAGGAGACAAGTTAGAGGTAATGTCCAGAGAGGCACTGGGAAGAGTCTGGTATTACACAAACGCTGGATTTGTGGAGGGCTAATATCCATTCTCTTTTGAGTTCCCAGCAGTTGGGGTCTGGCTTTTAACTATAATAAGATGGCAGCCCTGGACTTAGACACTGACCTAACAGAACTTGAATCTGAGACTTGAGTTTTTCACTCAGTGAGTTAAAAACATAGGCCCTTCAGGATGAGGGCCCATACAGAGGAGGTAGCTCTCTGTCGGCCAAGGAGTCACTCACAGGGCAAGTAAATGTGCTTCCCAGGAACACAGGTTGGAGGAACAGCTACAGAAATTTTGGGTGAGGTATGCAGAGGGGGACTTTAAGCTCTAGTTTAAAAAACGGCACTTCCAGGATATGTTTAGATACAAGCTAGAAATAAAGATTTTTCAAAAAGCGATTTGCCTATTTATGTCAAGAATTATAAAAATGAAACTTTTATTTTTGGTCTTTTTGAGACAGGGTCTCCCTGTAGCCCCAGCTTGCCTGGAACTTGCTATGTAGACCAGGCTGGCCTTGAACTCACAGAGATCTACCTGCCTCTGTCTCCCAAGTGCTGGGACTAAAGATGTGTACCACCACGCCCGGCTCATGAAACGTTTCTTAACTCAAAATCCAATATTTGAAAAATCTACTCTGGGGAAATGATCCTGAATGCAGAAGTCAACCCAGAATCAACTTCAGACTCAACAACTGTCACTGCTGTATTATTTAGTCTTCTACCAGAGGAAGACTAACTATAGTAGAACTCAATGATTAACTGCTGTGAAGGCATGGAAAGTAATGAATATGAAGATTACGGAACAGCATGGGAAGATGCTAATGATACGAAACTTAAGCAAAAAAGCAGGATACAAACATTCATTTACGGGCTGGAGAGATGGCTCAGCTGCTGTTCTTGCAGAAGACCTGGGTCCGAATCCCAGCACCCACATGGCAGCTAACAACTGTCCAGAACTCTAGTTCCAGGGGATCCGACAGCTTCTTCTGACCTCCATGGGCACTGCACAACACGGGTGCACTTACCTACATGTAGGCAATACATGCATACACATAAAATAAAAATAATAAATATTTTAAGAAAACATTCATTTACATACAGTTCCACTAGGGTTTAATCTAAGATGGCAGTCATTCTGGCTTCCTGTGATCTTGGTGTTTTCCCAGCAAGCCCACAACAGCCCTGTGCTTGCCGGAGAGACCCTACAGCTGGAGGACAGCACTCGTGGGGTTTCATAGCTTCCCCTGGCCAGCAGGGCCTGGCACTGTGTTAGGTATAAGGACATTACCAGGTGGTAGTGGCAGCAGCGACGGCAGCGGCAGCAGCAGTGGTTAAGGTGGCAGCAGTAGGTAAGTCGGCTTTTCTCTTTCTTAGAGGAGGCGGAGAGGACAGAAGAGAGGTAGGTGAAGAGTAAGAGGCGGGCCACAGATAGGAGCTCCTCCTTCAGCTTGCTCTACTACAAACAGGATTAACAAATAAAGGCAAAGGCCCCCGCTGGAAGGGAAAAAAAAAGAAGAGAAAAGAGAGAAGGAGAGAAGAATATATGCAAAGGAGAGAGGTAAAGAGGCAAACATCAAGGCTGCAATAGGGAAAGGGGCCCATTCCGACCACCCTTGTTCTAGGCAAAGCCCAAACAAGCTGCCATTCCCTTTCATGGAACCAAGGGTGTGCAGAGAAAATGGCGTTTCCCGAACAGTGTCTGGGAGGCAATTCACCAGCAACTGAGTACTAATAAGTGCTTTGACACACTCCCCGGGAGAACAGGCAGTCATGGTCAGAGAGGGAGAGGGAGAGAACAGGGCAGCACTCAGACAGGGTTGACACATACTCCCAACCCTCCCACGCCACTCCCAAGCCATCAAATTTTAAGAGGTCCAAGTGCCCCAAAGAAGGAGAAGTGAACAGATGACCCCTCCCCTTCCAGAGGCCCCATTCCCCCATACAGCCACTGGCAACTCAAAGAGAAAATGGAAGGCAGAGGTGAGAGATGGCACACAGGGACAGATGATCAAGACAGAAGTCAAACCTTGTGTCCTTGTGGGACACAAGGCCAGAAAGCCACTCACACTAATGAGGTAGTTTTATGGGTCTACCGCGTCCCAGCTGATCCCACCTTCTGGAGGAACTCCACTGCCTGGACCACAGCCCACGAGAGGTGTGCTAGCAGCAGTTCTTACCCACTGAGGGCTAGCGCTAACTACTCACTTTGTAGATCAGGCCTTGATTTCAGAGATCCACCTGCCTCTGCTTCCTGAGTACAAGAATTAAAGGTGAGTGCCATGCCCAGCAGAATTATCATCTTTTTAGTTGATAAATGCCCTAAAACAGAGCACAGATGCAAAGGAGAGAGGAGGTCTAGCGAGGAGGCTCAGCTGTTAAGAGTGTGTACTCTCAGGACTGGAGAGATGGCTCAACAGTTAAGAATACCGGTTGTTCTTGCAGAAGACCCAGGTTCGAATTCCAGCACCCACACAGCAGCTAACAACTATCCATAACTCCAGTTCCAGGGGATCTGATGGCCTCTTCTGACCTCCTCAGGCATTGCACGACATGGATTACCTACATGCAGGCAATACACACATACACATAAAATTTTAAAAAAAGTGTGCTCTCTTACAGAGGACCTACATCAAGTGGCTCACAACAGCCTATTAACTTCAGTTCCAGAGGATCCAATGCCCTCTTCTGGCCTCCATGGATATCTATACTCAAATGCACACATCCCCACAAACACACATAATTTTTTAAAAAAATCTTTGAAACAAAAACTTTAAAAAAAGGGGGGTGGTTGTCAAAGCCTGACACAGAGCCATCCTAGTGCAGGCTGGGCTTTCCCTCTGCCTCCCCACAGACTGTTTGGCCAGGGTTGGCCTGGAAGCATAACAAGTCAGAAAGGCTCCTCCACGGCTCTTTGGCTGTTACTCAAAAGCTGATGCCCCTCAAGTAATCACAGGATGCCAAGTGTCTGTGGGCCATTCTGGGAATAAACATGGCTAGTGGGACATTTCCTAGGCCTTGTGACTTCTGTTCAGTCTCTACTCTGCTAGTGGCCATCATGTGCTTACCTTTGTAGCCTTCTCTCTGCAGAGACAGTGAGAAGCACTCACTGGAGGGCTATGGAGGCCAAAATTCAAAGCACCACAAATGAGACTTTACTTTTGTATTTGTTCTTGCTATATATAGCCAAAGCTACCCTTGAACTCACTATATAGTCCTACACAAGTCTCAAACTTGCAATCCTCCTACTTCAGGCTCTTTTCTTAAAAATTTTATTTTACGTGTACGAGTTTTTCCCTCATGTATGCAGATACACCACATGCATGCAATGCCCACAGAGACCAGGAGAGGGCATTGGAACCCCTGGAACTGGAGTTAATGGATGGTTGTTAACCACCTTGTAGGTGCTGGGAACTGAATCAGGGTCCTCTACACAAGTAGCCAGTGCTCTTAACTGCTGAACCATCCATCCAGCCCTGCTTCAGCCTCTTGAGTGTTGTGATTACAGGTATGAATCACCTAACACACCTGGCTCAAAAATGAGATTTATAACCATGAACAAACACAGGGCTCAAGTAAGTTCTCTGTCTGAGCCGGGCATGGTGGCATATGCCTTTAATCTCAGCACTTGGGAGGCAAAGGCAGGCAACTGATTTTAGTGAAAATGAAGTCAGCCTGGTCCATCCAGGCTAGGTGGGGCTACAGGGAGACCCTGTCTCAAAAAAGTTAAATAAACAAATAAATAAACAAACAAACAAATAAACGAACAAACAAAAATAATGTAAGTTGTCTGCATTTTTCCTAAAATGGACAGTTATTCTGGGGGCTATGTTAGAGGTAGCCGATGACCTGGTTAGCATTTTACAGTAACTTTGCCCTGGAGAAGGACTGTGCAAGTTTCACAAAGGGGTCACAATCTGCCCGAAACAGGAAAGGAGACTTTGCTTCCAATAGGCATGGATCCAGACTGAGAACCTGGAGCAAGGGGTCATGCCTGTGGGTGTAAGGAGATGGGCAGGAGTTACAGAAAGATACTCTATGTTTTAAATCCCACCAAATCTGTACTGGACTATGGACTGTGGAAGAGATGCATGGTCAGGGATGTGGGAATGAGTTTGGCTGGGGGGGGGTTCCACAGGGGCCAAAATGAAGCACAAACAGATAATTGTCCCTTAGACACAGTAGGCTGGAAAAATGAGGAGTTACCTCTACTCCGGGCTGGAGCTCCAAAGAGCTAATGAGGTAGAGGGAGGAAACTTAAAAGATGTCCAGAAAGAGCCACTAGCAGAAACCCTCGGGCAGAGAGGGCATTATAAGCCAGGACACAAGGCAGAAAGGACAGGCATCTGGGTGAGGATGACAAGCAGCACAGCTGTGGCACACTGTGCAAAGGGGGAAGGAATGGCTCAAAAGATGCCAGAACCAGACCCCCATAGTAAGTTAGGGGTTTCTGACCATTTAGATCCTTGACTATGGTAGTAGGGATGTGTTAAAGGGTTTAAAGAGAGGGAATGGGGGCTGGAGAGATGGCTCAGTGGTTAAGAACACTGGTTGTTCTTGCAGAAGACCTGGGTTCGAGTCCCAGCACCCGGGACAGCTAACGACTGTCCGTAACGCCAGTCCCAGGGGATCTGACAGCCTCTTCTGACTTCCGCAGCATTGCACAACATGGATACACTGACCTACATGCAGGCAATACACGCATACACATAAAATAAAAAATAATAAATAAATAAAATTGTTAAAGAGAGGGAATGACAGAAAGATCTTGAACAGCTGGAGTGAGGAAACCAAAAGTGTCAGACGCTATACAAATCAAACTGGAGAAACCACTCCTGGTTGCTGACTCTGAGGCAAAGGACTGCCTTGTTTATGACAAGTGATGGACAGCTGAGCCTGCATTCCTCACCCATTCTGTAATTTTTATAATGGATATTCCCAAATGCATCTTGCATTTTTTTTTCCCATTTAAAGCTGGTGTTAACAGGTGGCAGTGCCTTCTTGTCTCCTGGCTTTATGGTTTTCTTTTGTAACTAAAGTTTGAGGAATAGTGTGCATTTGCTGCTTGCTATATGACACCTTGACATATGCACACCAAGGTCCTAGTGCTGGACTTACAGGGAAATATATTTCTCAGGGAAAGACCCATGGCCTCAAGTAGGATGTGCTGGGACTCTGGTAGGCAGAGAGACAGAGACCCCATGGTCAAAAACCACATTTGTTCTCCACAACTGGGATGCTCTCCCACCTATCTCTCTAAAACACTTACTTATTTTGAGATTTAAATTGTTACAGTGGCTACACTAAGCAAGGTTAACAACTTCTTACAGACAGCAGTATGAACCATATAGACTCATGAACGTTCACTTCTGTGGTGGGGTCCTAAGACATAGCCCTCCTCTGAAGAAGCTTATAAGGCATGACATAGTCCCCAGAGTCCTTGGAGAGCCTGTCACCCGACTCATACCATTACTGATTATTTTCTGATACCATTTCTCCAACAAATGGGAAGAAAGATCCTGATACCAGTTACTAAGTTGGAGTGAAGCAAGAGATAGGGAGAGCAATAAAGAATGTATCGCTAAAGTAGCAGGCAGAGACAACGGGCAGGAGGAATGGAGGAAAGATGTAAATCATGGCAATAACAGTTAATATTTACTAAGGGTTTATCACACGCCAGGTGCTTCACAGCCCAGTGAGGTAGACACTAACTTTCTCTCCTTTCTTGGAGGAAACTCAGTTGTCAAGAACTTATGTGGCCTGCCCATGGTCACTGACTGGGAAATGACAGAGCTAGAACTAACCAGGTAGTTTGAACATGAGTTTCAGGCTCAGGCTTTGAGAAATACCTCAGGGAGAGGCTAAAAGGCCTCAAGCAGAGCCACTCTGACACAGTAGGAGGTCAGTAAACTTGGAGTCCGGGTTAGAGTTTAGTTGCAGCCCACTGTTAGGTGCGTGAACAGTGTTTATTTCTACTGGAATGCCTCGCTCTGAGCCTTGGTTTCCCTACCTGTGACACGGAACAACAATTTTCACCCTCTGGCCTCTAGGGTCTGGGCAAGTCCTAGGAGACACAGGGGGAGCTAAGGAGGTAAAGATGGGGACATGGCTGTCCATGGGGCCATTGTGCAGCACTTCTATAAGGCAGACAGAAGTTCCATACTAAAAAACCTGTCTGGGGACCTCTCTCCACATCTCAAAGGTCACTCTAATGTCAAGCATTTTTTTTCTCTCTAATCTCAAATTGGGGGAAGGAGGCAATGAAGAATCAAAGTGACACATGATATCTGGCTCCGAGAAGTTAAGGCTCAAGGGAGGCTATATGCTATATGGATTATTTGCTCAACAAAAAATGAATCAAAATGCTACAAAAATGTCTTTTTTCCTCTCTTAGACTATGACAAGCCGGGCGTGGTGGTGCACGCCCTTAATCCTAGCACTTGGGAGGCAGAGGCAGGTGGATCTGAGTTCAAAGCCAGCCTGGTCTACATAGTGAGTTCCAGGACAGCTGGGGCTACAGAGAGACCCTGTCTCAAAAAGACAAAAAAAAAAAAAAAAAAAACTCTTGAGACTATGACCACCAAACAGGGAACACAGGAAGCTCCTATTTGGTAGACGGTACACTCTACAAGGGTGACTCTCTTCAAGGTGCAGGTTCTGGTTACCACTTTATTGTGTAAATTAGACCATATAGTTTACTACAAAGGTAGGGCAGACTTCAAGTTGCTTCTTGACTTATCTAGATTCTAATTGTATTTTCCTTAAAGGGTAATAGGGTAGTCATGGAAAGATCAAGTGGGGAAGGGGGATGGGAGGGGTAGGAAGAACAAGATTCTGCTAAAGTAGAAATATAACCCTTGAAAGGGAAGACAAAGATGAAGAAAAAAAAAAAACCCTCAAAAAACAACATGAATGTGGGCATGATACATGATTACTGACAAGACTAAAAAAAGAATGTGTTTATGTTTGAAGAACTTAAAAATAATTTTAGGTTTTTTGTTTGTTTTTGAGACAAGGTCTTACCATGCATGTAGTTCAGAATGGCCTCAAACTGCCTCCATCCTCCTGCCTCAAGTGGCTGTGATTTTATATATATAGGTGTGTACCACCACACCTGGCAAAAAAAATATTTTGTGCTTTTCTTCAATGCTGGGGATCAAACTCAGGGCCCCATACATTCTTAGTAAGCACTCTACCACTGAGCTACATGCCCAACTTCTAAAAAAAATTCATTTTCTGATGATAAGTTGCAAATGGGAGAAAAGAGAAGAGGGAGAGAATGGGGAGTTCCTAGAATCCTAGGGAAAGTAAGGAGGAAGCAGAGGGAGGTGTTCATTTAGGCTTTCCTCAAAATATGATTCACACAACATCACTGAACATGATTCTTGGAAAATAGTTCTCTGTCTAGACAAGTTCAGAAAGAACTTCCGGAGGTCATATTGTGCCAATGCACTGAAAGTTCTTCCTTCATTGTACCTGGAAGCCCTGGACTGGATGTCTCAGGTCTCTGCTCTCTCTCCTCTAAGCTTTTAAAGCACTGCACAGCCACCATCCAGTCACATGCTGTGCCGATTTTAATTGTTAACGAACTGTATAAGAAAGACCTACCTACCAGAAGTGGGTTAAACACTTCTTTAGGGCATCCCTGCAGTAACTGAGGCAGCACTGTGCCGCAGCAGCCCACAGCTAGATGGGCAAACTGCTGTCCCCTGCTTCCCTTGTGACCAAGGAAAGCCACACAAAACCCCTCAACTTGGATGGAAGCAAAAAACTGTCAACAATCTCATTACTCAGAGTTTATCTTGGAATGAAATGGGTAGGCTATCTCTTCAAACAAATTTCAGTGAAATGTGGTATACAGGTAAGGCAGACTTATCACTGTACCTAGGAGATTCTGTAGAATGACATGCGTTTAAATATTTGGGATAAATTAGAAATATCAAAGTTATATTCTTGGAAAGGAAATGATGCTCGTTAAGCATACTAGAATGAACATAGTTATTTTGCTTAAAAACAAGGGCTTTTAGATCAATCTGATTCTCCAGGTTGTAGTGAAGGCTGGTAAATCTTCAGCATTAGTTTCCTAAGCAGGACAAAAGCCTGGCATACACAGATCTGATGTGCAGTGGGAAACAGCCTAGTCCATGGGACTCTAAATGGCTCCTGAATAGAACTTTCCCAGACATTTTACCCAGGGCTGGCTACATATGTGTAAGGCCTCAACTTGGTATATGGTCAACTGCAAATGTCCCAGAAGAAAGACACTGTCCGGCTGGATCAAATTTGAAGTTGCTGGGGCTGGAGAGATTACTCAGTGGTTAAGTGCACACATTGCTCTTAACAGAGGACCTAAGTTCAGTTCCCACTACCCAAAGTCAGGTACTGTAAGCCTTATTAACTCCAGCTCCTAGGACATCCAACACCCTCCATGGGCACAGCACACATAATTTTAAATAATAAAAATAAATATTTTAAAAAATTGAAGTTGCCCAAACATTTGACACAAAATGGTTGTTTCTTGGGGATTTTTGGTCTTTTTTTTTTTTGAGTACTAAGAAAAATATACAGCTATGCAAAGACAGTAAATAATCAGCACTTTATTTTGGGATAATTGGGCTTGTCTTCTTTTCTTTCATTTTTGCTGGAAGTCTACTTTCCAAAGCCAAAAACATACTCCTGAAACTGCCCTTGGCTAACAGAGCTACTATCAACAAGCAAGCATACCATTTAGCACTTATCTCATCTACGCTATTTAAATAAGAACGGCAGCAATGGCAGTGTTGGCACCTCACTGCACAATGCCAGGTGTCTATGACATCACTCCCCCACATTCACTGAGCATGCATCTGTGTACATACACTCTCACTTTCTCACCCTGTCTTCCCAAAGCGCACCTGGTTGATAACATAGATGCCATAGTCCAACTGCTGGCGCTGCAGGACTGGATGCAAGTAATACAGCCAATACTTGAGGTGCTCCTGCCGGTTTCGGAACGGGATAATGATGGCCACCTTGTGAGGGGAGATGCAGTCCTTGGGGATGTAACGGCCGCCCATCTTTATCTCTGGGTTCCGCTTTGCCAAAAGTTCCAGATCCACAGGAATACTAAAATCAATCATCATGGGGCCAACTGGAGAAGTAGAAGGAAAAAGAAGTTAGCTAGCCACAGGGTACACCACTCCACGGACTGCATCAGATGATCAGGCCACAGCTACAGAGGAGATATCTCCTCCCGGGGAGGAGGGAGATAGGTGGCTTCAGAAAGGATATTCGTGCTCAGCACTAGGTACTATGTATAGCACTAAGGTGACCGACCAATCACCTCCAGAAACCCCTTGTCTTGGGAATCCTCCAGTGCTGGGCAAACCCGGATGGTTGGTTATCTAGAATACTCTGCCCAAGACCTGCTCCTTCAGACTGTACTGTAAAAATGGAACGAATTCCTGTTCAGACCATTTGATCGCTGCAGTAAAGATCAGTGAGCATGGATAAGACACGTTTTCAGAAATCCTGAGCTTAAGATCTACCTGACACCTGCCAGCTATATGCTTTTGGATAAAGGATTGACATGGCTCTCTCTAAACCTATCTTAACAAGAGAAAGGGATATGGGGTAGGGGATCATTATGGGGGAAGCCACTTCAAAACTGAAAGCAGTAGGGAGTGGAAGGGACTCAATGGAGAAGGGTGGAAGTAACCTGAGAACCCAGAAGAAAATGGGGGGGGGGGTTGGAAAGATCATCAAAAAAAAGTTATAGTAACAGTAGGTGGTAAACACTTGGATGAAGAAGGAAGAATCAGAGAGCTGGGTGTGGTGGCACACACCTTTAATCCCAGCACTTGGGAGGCAGAGGCAGGTAGATCTCTGTGAGATCAATGCCAGCCTGGTCTACACACAGTGAGTTCCAGACCAGGTCAGCTGGGGCTACAGGGAGACCCTGTCTCAAAAAAAAAGAGTCAGGATGGCTCCACAGTTTCTATACTGGAAGAACAGGGATCCAGGTCAGAGAAATGAGTCCATAAGAGAAAATGGTCCAGGCACACACAGGGAATCAGGTAGAGAGCCAAGGCATAGGCCCAAGCTTGCAGTACTTGCTGTACTTGAGACTTCCTCAAAACGGGTTCCAGAAGCATGAAATCTGGCAAGATGCTCAGTGGAAAAACTGTCCTGGTCAAGTCAGGATGGGAGCCATGTACCCAAGGGCTCTAAGAAACTCTGAAACACCATTTCCCAAACTTGCTTCATCACTAAACTAATTTTGTCATTTGGGGAACTGTTACTATACTGTAACCAGCTTCACCTGTGAAGCAAACTAGCCACTAGAAGAAAGGAAGGAACCCACAGACCAGGTGGGAATGCAAACCACAAGCTCAGATCAAAGTCACCTGAAATATACCAGTGAGACCCACCCACTCCTGCCCTGGCTGTGCAGGCCCCAATCTACCCGCCCTGTTTATGAAAATGTAGCTCGAATGCCCAGGGAGCACTTGCCTCACTGAAATCTCCCTCTGAGCAAAGGAGGCCATGAATCTGCTCTTCCTGCCTGCCAGCAGGTATGCAACAACAGCCACTACCTCCTCTCCCTTTCCCAGGATCCTTCTCAACCTTCCTTCCCATCACAGGACCTGTTCCCATTAATTCATTTTCTTTTAAGACATCTTCCTGCTAAAAGCCTCTGGATGGCTCCCTGGCTGTATGGCCTGGTACAAGGAAAGACCAAACCCCTTAGCTAGGCAACAAGGCCTTCCAGGCAGTTGTCTTCTCCCTCTCTGTGCCTGTTTCCTTAGCCAGAAATGACTTTCCTCATTTTGAACCAGCTAACTTTTGCAATGACTGGCCTCAACAGAGCTTCATCCTTTGACACTCTTGAGACCACAGAGCTCAGGCAGCAGACTCATTGAGGCAAGGAAAGGAATTCTCAAAACTCAAAACAGCTGTGCCTCCTTCTAGTTCATGCTCTCCCTTCTGGAGGCCAGGGGTCTTACAGAAGACTGCTGCTGACCTAGCTCCAACTTCCCAAGATGCCTTCAGGTGAGTTGGCACTATGCTCTGGAACTAAGTTGGTAGCCATAAAAATCTATTGAGGAGGCTGGAGAGGTGGCTTAGTGGTTAAGAGCACTGACTGTTCTTACAGAGGACCTAGGTTTAATTCCCAGCACCCACATGATAGCTAACAACTATCTGCAACTCCAGTTCCAGGGGATCCAATGCCCTCTTCTGACCTCCACAGGCATTGCAAGTCACAGGTGCACTTATATACATGTAGGCAATACAGTCATACACATAAAATAACATTTTTTTTTAAAAAAAAGAATCTACTGAGGTTACTGACACAAATACATAATCTAAGGCTCCTGCCCACAAAGTCTCCAACTTGGCAGACCTTGGAAGGGACCTAAGTGGATAATTAACAAGGAGCTCAGGTAACTGATTTTCTGAATATGCCTGTGTGTGTTGTATGTACATTTTTCAATGGGTGTGTGTACATGTGGATGCCAGAGGTCAATGTTGGGTATCTTCCTTGATTGTTCCCCACCTTGTGTTTTGAGACAGGGTCTCTCAAGGAACCAGGAGCTCATACCTCCAGGGACTGCCTATCTCCTTCCCCACTCTCTACCCCCAGTGCTGAGTTACAGATGTTACAGAGTTACAACTGCCATGCCTGGGTGCTGGGGACCCAAACTTATATATTCATGCTTATACGATGGGCACTTTACTGACTGAGCCAACTCCACAGTCCCCAGGTGATTCTTACTGGACAAGCTGGGCAACAGAGAGATGGATGGCTCATCTTCACAGCCTTGAAGCTTTTGAGTAATGAAGGTCCTTAGGGATTCCCATTCTCCCCCACAAGGTCCACCAAACCTAGAGGCTCAACTGCCCAACCCTAGGCAAAGACATCTGGAAGATCTCAAGGTACAGTGATCTGGAAGATCTCAAAGTACAGTGAACTCATGACACAGGAGCATTTACATACATGTAAGCAAAACACTCATAAGCATAAAATAAACCAAAAAAAATTTTAGAAAGATCTGACAGGCCCAGAGTACTCGTTAAACTAGGAAGGAGAACAGGACCCAAACTAAAGTCTTCTAAAGACCCTTGCCTTCACCTTCTCTGTCTCCAAGAGGCACAAAGGACCATGCAGACAGGAAGACATGAATGCCATGGATGAAGTAGAGAGAAGCTCTGATTACCAAACACCACATCCACTCATGTCCCCTCCTACCCAATCATCCGTGCTTTCCCAGCCTCTTTCCTTGATGACAGTCTGCTTCCAACTTTTCTCACTCCTCTGGGCATTCTCCCTTTCTTGCTTTCACTCTGGTCTCTGGTTTAAGTAATGATCAGTCCCCAAACTGCCTCCATCCCTTGCCTTTCTCCTGGCCGAACAGCCAAGAGAATGTGGCTAGGCAGGTGCCATGGACACCTTAAACTCAACCTACCCCAAAAAACTCTTTCAAGCCACTCATTAGCACCTACAGCCCAACTTGCTAACTTGCTTCTCCTCCACGGTTCCCTCAGCAATGGACATTGCTGTCCACTCTGTGGAAACTGATACCTGGGTAGTCTAGCATCCTTCCATTCTCTTCTCCTATCCCAAGTTCAATACTCTCTGCCTCTCTCCTCTTTGTCTATCTCTCTCTCTCTCTCTCTCTCTCTCTCTCTCTCACACACACACACACACACACACACATACACACACACACACACGGTATCAAGAGCATGCTGACTGAGTCCATGGGAATTGACCAAGTAAGCAACCAAAGTCTTCATTCTGAAATGTTTATTCAATTCAAAACTCTCCCCGTGGCATGCCAAGACTACTTTCCATTTGTCAGTCACCCAAAGTACCAGTTTGTACACCAGTCCAAGAAGAGTAAGTTGAGGGAACTAGGGAGGGAGGCCAGATGGGAATGTTTCTGCCTTGGGGATGGAGAGATGGCTCAGTGAGTAAGAGCACTGGCTGTTCTTTCAGAGGAGTTGGGTTCAGTTCCTAGCACCTACATGGAGGCTAACAACAGACCACAGCTCCAGTTCCAGGGGATCTGATGCCCTCGTCTGACCTCTGTGGGCACTGCACATGGGTGCACTTACATACATGCAAACAATATACTCATACACATAAAAAAATTAAAAATAATAAACAAAATATTTTTTAAAAAAGAATGTTCCTACTACCCAGGAGCTCCCTACTGGGTTATAGCAAGATCTATATGGAAACTGCCCTGGTTCCCAGCTAGCTGAGGAACTTGCTCTTCTAAAGGCTCTGATTAGAACTTTATTGTTGACGGACCTCTTCTCACTCCCCTGCTCCCCTCTGTACCACTCTCACAACCCTCACCATGCCTTCAACATATTGAGAGTACCTCACCCCTAACTCATCCTCCTTACCCTACATGGCAATTCCTTCCCCACTCCCTCTGACACCTCCACAACTCTGGGACTCCTACAGCTCACACCTCTAAAAGGGAAGAGCACACTGCAGTATCAGATCCAGAGGTGAAAGTTTTCTTAGGTCCAGTGTCGCCCAGTTAGCTATATACCTTCTGCCACACTGTAGGGGCTAGCCTCCACTGCACACCTAGTTCCAGCTCACTGAGAAAATCCAGAGTTGAGACTCCAGGCCAATAAGAATGCACACCCTTCAGAGTCATGCACATACCCCCCAACCCCCGCAGGTCTCAGAGATACTGCCCGAGGCCACCAGAAGAGGAATAAGAGGAAGCAGGGGCTTGAGGGCTTCATGCTACTCCTCAGGCTGGGCCATTGCACCCTTGCTGTGTGGCGCATGGCTTGTGCTACCACAGGCCCTCAACCCTGCTGGGCAGGCTTGTGCTTTCTTGGCTCTAGAAGCTGGGAAGCAGGGTTACGTAAGCAGATAAGCACATGTGAGCTGTCCTCAGCTCCCCTGGCTCAAGCCCCAGCACGTGGGCCTCTCAGCTGGAAGTCTAGGTCATGGCCTTGTGTGTAAGTGTAAGTCACTCAAAAACTTCAATGTGTGAGCTCAACTCAGACAAATTCCACTATTCCCTTGCTGGGCATAGCAAACCCCAATACACACATGCCCCTGTATCAAAAACCGTGCTAATCTAAGCCAACCCTAGTGTCAGCTCAAGCCTTGTTTTCACGTTGGCTGGGCCACTAGTTCAATCCTCTAGCCTCAACAAAACAGGATGGAACATCTAGTTCACTGCTTTCCAACTGGCAGGCCAGTGAGTGGTTTAGGATATAATCCTTAGCCTCAAGCTGGGTTGCAACAATGTTTCACCAGACTAAGAAATACTCAAACCATGAAGCTAACAACCAATGTTAAAGGAACGTTCTTCCAAGATTCAGTGCTTCTAACTCTGTTCAAGTGTCCTTTTACTTATGAAAATGATTATGCTGAAAATGATATTGATTTTTAAATTAATTTTTTTTATTTTTATGTGTATGTGTGTATTGCCTGCATGTAGGTGTAGGTGCGCCCCTGGAACTGGAGTTACAGTTATTAGCTGACATGTGAGTGCTGGGATTCGAACCTGGGTCTTCTGCAAAAACAACTAGTGTTCTTAACCGCTGAGCCATCTCTCCAGCCCCTGATTTTTAAAATTTTAATTAAAAAAAAAAAATCTTTCTTTAATAGCCATGGGTCATGTTCCCTAACTTTCTTCTGACAATTTCCTGAGCAAAAAATGCCATCATTTGGGGAACACTGGGGAACATCTAGAAGTAGACAGAGCCCAGAATGCTGTTGTTCTAGGAGCTGAGGTTCTGGTATGTCTCTCTGGGCCAAGTCTAAGATCAAACAATATACTGCATGGTCCCTCTTCAAACTCTTTCCCCTATTACAGAGCTCTTCCACAGACTTATGTGGGTGGGCCTTTCCTCTCTGTACCCTTGTGATTCTAAAGAGCAGGTATACAATGCAAACTAGCCAGGTACTACCTCCAAATGGATAGGCTTGGGAAGGACACATTGTTGGCATAAGCCTGTAAACCCACCACTTGACAGTATAGGCAGGATGATAAGAAGTTGAAGATCAACCTGTGCTACATGACACCCTGTCTCAAAAAACAAACAAACAAACCAGAAAAGACTCCGATGGATTAGAGAATGAAGAAAACTGTGGCACAGAGGGCTCATCCCAAACCCCTTCAGTCCTCTGGGAAGATGAGCTCTGTAGGTGTGTGCAATGACTGATATCACCAAATCTAATAGTGCCTTGAACATCACCTCCATAGGAAACCTTTTCAGAAGACTCAAGGTTGGTTCTTACTCTTCAACCACTAAATATTCACAGCACCATATTCACTTAAACATACACCTTTAGTATTTACCATGTGCCAGGTAGTAGTACCTGGCACATAAGGGGTGGGAGCTGGGTAACGAAGTAGTCTTTGCCTTCAGTGGGTCAATGGGAGGCACAACTGGACAGGACTGAGAAAGCAGATAGTAGTGGTGAATGTGACACTGGTGAACTGGTACCAAAGAAGGGAATCAACTTCAGGGCCAGGGAAGAGAATCAAGGAAAGCTTTGCAGAGAAGTAACTACCTCAACTTAGCCTCAAGTCCTCTAGGGGAGGATCCATCACACAGATTTGTATCCACTTACCAGTAAAGTTCCCTTCTGTCACAGACACATAGTATACAAAACAAAAACAAACAAACAAAAAACCCCAAACAAACAGGAGCCAGAAGTAGTGGCTCATACCTGCAATCCCAGCACATAAAGAGAGAGAGGAAGATAAGGAATCCAAGGCCAGCCTCAACCATATAGCAAGTTCGAAGCTAGCCTGGGCTACATGAGACACTTAAAAAAATCTTTCCCAACTGGACCTGTACACTATTTTTCCTGCTTCTCTGCTACTGATATAAGCAACAAAGAAAAGTTCAGTAAACTCCAAGAAAGCTTGATAGAAGAACCTAGGATGAAGAGCATCAGAATTTACTCAATTCCCATGCTAACCAGTTCTCACTGAGGTTTGAAATCTAACTTAGGGCCAGCAAGATGGCTCAGAGAGTAAAGGTGCTTGCCGCCAAGCCAATCCCCAGGACCCACAGGGTAGAAGGAGAGAACCAACTTTGATAAGTTGTTCTCTGACTGCCATATACATGCCACAGCACTCCATCCCCCATACACACACAAAATAACTTAAAATGTAAATGAAAAAATTTTAACTAAAAAAACCAATAAACTCTGACTCATAAAAGTTTCAAAGGCACTAAAAATGACTTACTTTTTAAATCATATGCTCATAGCATTTTATTGTACCTTTGGGCATGTCTTTAAAGTTGAACTAAAAATAATTTAAACTATAACCCAAGGTGACCCCTCTCTTCAGTTCCATCCCCCAAAAGGAAGTACCTTCTAATATAAAGGTTTCAAATCAGGGGGCTGGCAAGATAGCTCAATGGGTAAAGGTAGGTAGTTGCTGCCTAGGGATGCAAACCCACTGACTGAGTTCAATCTCCAGAACCTATATGGGGGAGGAAGAAAACCAACTTCTACAAATTGTCCTCTGACTTCTACAAGTGTGCCATGGTACACACATATGTGTACACACACACACACACACACACACACACACACACACACACACACACACACACACACACAATAAGTAAATGGGAAAAAGGTTTTTTTTTAAAAAAAAAAAAAGATTCAAATGCCAGGCGTGGTAGCAAGTGCCTTTAATCCTGGCCCTCAGGAGGCAGAGGCAGGTGGATCTCTGGGAGATCAAGGCCACCTTGGTTTACATTGTAACTTCCAGGTGGGCTGTGACTAGGGAGACCCTATCAAAACACAACCAACAGAAAAAAAAAAAAACTTAAAAAGATTCAAATCATATACCTTTTGTTTTGTTTTGAGACACTTTGCACGTAGTCCAAGCTAGGCTCATCAAACTCACAAAGTGGCTGAAGTTGACCTTGAACTCCTGATCCTCTTGCCTCCACCTCTCAAGTGCTAGAATCACATGTATACACTACTATGCCTGGCTTAACATCATAGAACTTGATTACCAAAATTCAAGAACTATCTTTTTCTACTGCTGACATGACATATTGGGCATACATGCAGAACACAAGTTCCACATCCCCTGTTCTTTCTGCCAACTCACCACCCAAGCCACTGTTAGACCCCAGGCAAAGAACCGCTTTTTAAAAAGGGAAACAGAACATATCTGCAGTGTTGGAACCCTATACT
>NW_008346082.1:2412200-2431350 GCF_000622305.1 Nannospalax galili | reverse complement strand
AAAAAAAAAAAAAAAAAAAAGGCTGCTGGAACACATCTACAAGGTGGCCAAGCTGAAACCTGTGAAGCCATCTGTGGCCCTCTCTGTGCTCAAGGCAGTTCTGTCACATGCTCACCCAAAACTGGCCCACTTTGTAATCTTCAAAAATACATCCAGAGTAGCCTTACCAGGAGCAAGCTACCAACCCTGTTGGAACTACCATTTTTCACACCTTGACACCTAGCTGACATCATTAAAGACCTACCCAACCTTCAAAGACCAAGCACTCTGATTGGCTTTGAAAACACTGGTAAGTTTGCCATCTATTGGACTCAAGTTGTAGAATAAAGAATCCTGTTGGGAAGTGTTTGTGAAACTGCAGGCTCCTAGATCCTCTTCACACAGAGATTCTGAGTAGCCCACGGCTCAGAAAGCTGCATCCTGATAAGAACCATAGGGTTGATTTTTGTTTGCTCGCTTGTCTGATTGAGTTTTTTTTTGTTTTGAGGCAGGGTTTCATAGCCAGACCTGGCCTCAAACTAGGTATGTAGTCAAGGATGACCTTGAACTTCTGATCCCTCCTCCTTTACCTCCAAAACAGGTTCTTATTTTGTTTTGAGACTAGAAACCAGGGTCTCATGTATGCTAAGCCATCACTGAACTAGACCTCTAGCCCCAGCACTCTAAGTAATTTTAAGGCAGGCCTCCACACTTTAAGAATCACTGGTTTACCAGTTTATTAACTATTACCTCCCTTCTGTCCCAGCAGGGCTTGTAAAATAAAAATAGCAAACAAACAAAAAAAACCAACTAGGGACTAGAGTGCAGCTCAGTGAGGTTGACTTGACCCCCAGAGAGAAACACAACTTATACTCTCTGACAATTAAATCATGAAAAAGAACAGTTCACTTTGGATTTCTGCAAAGGGTTGATATAATGACCATACTGGGACCAATGATCTGAATGTCTTCATTTTAATTCGTCTTTAGTCTTAAAGTTTCTAAGCTCCATTTCTCTTTCTAATGCTACCTTATTTATGTTTGTCATTTTTATGGTACTTGTTCTTATAAGCTACCCCAAAATTTTTTGTAAAAGCAGTAAAGATATTTGGAAGGTGATGCCGAACAAGCTTTCCCCAAGACTCTAGGGTCATTCAGCTCCAGCTCCAAAAGGCTGAACACCCCTTTCTAGGTCTTAGTGCGGGTGCCTGTCTATCTGCTTAACTCCTCCATTAGCATCTTCCTGAGGGTGGGGGTTATGTTCCATCCCTTCCACTTTGGAAACTCACTTAACAATTTGGGTTAACAGTGATAGAAGGCTTCTTGCTTTGTTACTATCTTAGAATCTAAGGGCTTTGTCTGAATTAAGGATCAACAATCAAAGTAAGAAAAAAAACACCCATTTCTGGGCTCTAAGGATGCCTTTTGTTTCCAGATACAGCCAAAGGCATACCCCAACCTTCAACTTTAAAGTAAGCTTTCTCCAGGTTATAGACCTATAATTTGAGTTTGTAGCAATAGATGGACTTCCTCCTCTAGGCATCACACTGTCACACCAACCAGATTCTTCACCTTATGCTACTCATTCCTTGAGTTCAAATCTCAACATTTGATTGTGGCTGTAAAATCACCAGAAAAGCCCTCAGTTCAAGATAAGATGCTGTCACAAAAGGCATGAAGACCTAAATCTAGGTATGGATATAAAGGAAGAGTCAGGGTCCATCTCAAACCCGACCTTAAAGACTCCTGGCCAGAGTTGGAGGAGACACAGCAATTCTTGCATATGAGGGGAAGTGAAGGTGAAAGAGGCTGACACAATTCCTCAAGAACAAGCTCAAGTTTGCAGAGATTGCTTTCCCTTCCCTTTAATAATCCTTCAGGGTTCTGAAGACTTGTCTGCAGGGTGGATGGTAGATTTAACATACATGCCTCTGCTGTCCCCACGCTGTGCCCTGTCTCTGTCTCTGAATCTTTCTCAATCTTGGTTCCAGGCCAGATAAAAGTTGAGTCTTACTTGACTTCACTGATCTAAACCCTTCTTAAGTGTATTAGTTGCTTATGGCTCTTGAATTCAGTGGGGCAGAAAGAGCAAGACAGTGCAGGGAGAGCTCTAGGAGACTACAGAACTGGAGGTGTGTCCTGGGGTAAGGTTTTTGTCAGCAGTAAGAGCAGGAGCTCTAGATCAAGAATCAGTAGCTGGGGTGGGGGTGGGGCGGGTCACGAGCTTTTATGGCCCAATTAATAAGCTCATTGGTGTTTCACCTTTGGGGGAAAAGTCTTAGAGAATTTCTACTTTCTTTGATCCAGACCCAAAGGCAGATTCCTTCTCTTACCCCTTTGGCTGGAATTTGTGCACCTGCCTGTAACTGTCAATCTCAGAAAAAAAGGCTCCTAGAAACCTCATTTCAGGCTGGGGAAGACAGCTCAGTGGGTAAAGTGCTTGTTGCACAAGCATGAAGGCCTGAGTTCAAATCCCCAGTACCCATATAAAGCTGGACTTGGTAGCACACATCTGTAATCCCAGAGCTCCTGTGGTGAAATAAGAGACAGAGATGAGAGAACCCTGGAAGCTCCAGGGCCAGCTAGCAAACAACAAAAAAAGAACCCTGTTTCAAACAAGGGGGAAAGGTGGAAGGTAAGGGCTGACACCTGAGATTGTCCTCTGATCTCCACACTGTCCTGTGGCACGCATGTGCATACACCATAGCACATGAATACTAGCACTTACACATCAACACATACACACGCATGCACGTGCACACACATACATACCACATTAGAGGTGGAGCATGGTGGCACATGTCTATAATCCCAGTACTCAGATGGCAGAGGCAGGAGGATCATTGAAAGTTGGAGGCCAGCCTAGTATGCATACTGAGTTCCACGCCAGCTAGCATTTCCATTTTTGTTTAAAATTTCCATTTTTGTTTAAAAAAAAAATAGAAGAGGGGCTGGAGTTAAGAGTACTGGCTGCTCTTGCAGAGGACCCAGGTTACTGCTCCAAGCACCCACATGGCAGCTAACAACCACCTATAATTCCAGTTCGAGGGAGCCCAACACCCTATTCTGACCTCCATGGGCAATGCATACATGTGGTGCACTTGCATACATGTAGGCAAAACACTCATCCATGTGAAATAAAAATAAATTTACAAATCTTATAACAGCAACAACAAAAACCAAAGAGAGGGGCTGTTACCTGATGACCTGTGTTTGACCCCTGGAACCTATTTAAAGGTATACGGAGAGAACCAAGTCCACAAAGTTGTTCTGTGACCTCCAAGCATGTGCCACAGCATATGTGTCCCCCTATCATATACACATACAATAATAATAAATAAAATTTAAACAAAAGAAAAGAAAAAGAGTGGCAGAAGAAAGGAAGGGAACCCTATGTTAATCCCAGGAACATCAGCTCTCTCCTCTTAGAACTAGAACAATCAGGTCCAGAGGAAGAATTTATGCTTCTCAGAAAAGATGAGACCTGTATAGGCATCTTAATTTTAAGACCTTCACCTCTAGCCTTGGGTGGTCCCCCTGCCTCTTCCTCTCAGTCTCAAGATGGTCACCAGCAGCCCAGGGCCTGCCACTGGAGAACTAACATATTTGGAGAACTTCCAGAGACCCATACTTCAACACCAACTAAGGCTGTTGAGAGGATGGATGCTTTGCTTTGCACCTCCTTAGGCCTTTCATTAGAGGGAAGAAAGGCACCTGGCATAGTCTACAGAAACCAAGCACAATTTCCAAGGGAAATAGCATGATAAGGAAATGTCACAGAGCTGGGTTCAAACTGTTGCTTCCCCTCTCAAAAGCAACAGATGAGTTTTAGAACCTCTCTGACCTCATCAGTGATAGCATAGCAGTAAATGCATAGCACCCTACAACATATATTTGCTGAATATACACATGAATACCACTTACAGGCAGGCCTCATGCTCTAAGTGGCAGATGAGTCATTCTTAATAGTGAGAACTCAATGGAGACTATTTGCCAGGAGAGACTATTTGCCAAGGAGTTAGCAGAGTTTTGCTATAACAGCATACATAAAACATGGCAGAAGCCGGGCCTGGCAGCATACACCTTCAATTCCAGATTAAGGAGGGAGAGGCAGGAAGATATCTGTGATTTCTGGACCAGCCCGGTCTATGTAGTGAGTTCTAGGCCAGTCAAGGATACATATTAAAATCCTATCTCAACAAAAACAACAAACAAAGACAAACATGACAGAACAAAGGTTATTCAGTTGGAGAAAAATAGGAATACACCTGAAAAATTACACAAAATAGACCCTTATGTTTAGATATAACACAGCATGGACAAAACGAACAGATAACAGATGTAGAAAAGGGATCTGCAATGACTGAGACCAATGAGCGACCAGGATGCAGATGTTTGGAGAATAACAGAATATTTACATACGAAAAAATAGGCAGAGGATGTAGTTCAGAACACTACAGAGGATGTAGTTCAGGAGGAGCACAAGTTTAAGGCCACATTCAACAATGTCCTATCATGCATTACAAAGGGAATATGTGAAACTGACCCAGACTAAGAAACATGACAGATGAATATAACCCATGAGCCTCAATTTTTCTATTGTCACAAAGGATGCTATTGGTACAACAAAATAAAATCTTCATAAGGTGCTAGATATGGTGGTACATGCCTGTAATTAATCCCAGCACTTGGGAGGCTGAGGCAGAAGGATTATGCAGAATTTGAGGCCAGCCTGGCCTAAACAGTCAGGTTCAGGACAGGCTAGACTACAAAATGAACTGTCTCAAACAAACAAACAAAAAAAACCAGGGCAGATGGTTGTCTGGGGTTAAAGGTGGGGGGGAAATGTAACTAATAAGGGGTACTTTGGGAGCAACTAAACTGTTCTGTATTCTGATTATGGTGGTGTTCACACAAATATAAGCATGTTTAAATCCATATAGCTATGTCAAATAAGTCAATTTTATTGCATGTTAGTCTAAAAATTAATAATTTTAGATAACAATGCACATATGTATGTGTGTAGTTTCCATGTGACAAATAGACACATATATGTTATAAACACTGGAGAATGGTTGCCTATGGTAGAGCTGGGTGATGGATATTATAATGAAGATAAAATACAACAAATAATAAGACAAGAGAATCCATGAGTAGACCAATGATGATAATGAATCCTGAAAACAAGTTTAATGAGCAGATGGGAAGAGATAAAAAAGAAAGGAAGAAAATAAAAAAGGATGGAAGAGGATATGTCCAAGGGCTACACAGGAGAAGAAGGAACTTGCCTTAACCCCCAGACCAGAAAGTCCCTGAGGCTGATCTGTGATACAGCAGGGATGGGCTTGTCAGCCACACTAGCCTGACAATACCTGACCTTAGAGCAAACTTTTTTCCCCACTCTGGCTTTTGACTCATCAGCTCCCTGAATATACTGCAGCCTTCTGTGAAGCGCTCACAGCAACCACAGAGTTCTACTCTTCAGATAAAACAGGAACTTAGCATGCCAGCATGAAGGTATGCAAAGTTGTAGTACTGGGTCAGCTAGTCCCTTGATCAGTTCTGGAGCCCCGACACAATTTCTGGACCTTCAGTGCTAATAACAAGCACATCCTTCTCTCTCCATCTAGAACCAAACCCTACGCTGTAGAAAGCCTAATCCCCAGGGGTGATCCCGGCAATCAGCCAACCACGCATTCCTGGCAGCACTCAAATATCAGAACCATTTTAAATGCAGCCAGCCCTAATTTCCTCCTTTAAAGGTGGGGAATAACTAGGCCTTCTTTTCAAGTGGTGAGATAACATACATTCTTATCATAGTGCTTGGCACTTACAGATGTTCAATAAATGTTAGTTTTCCTTCCCTGACTTCCCACAACTTCAAAGCCTGCAGGTAAATGCAGTTCTATCAACATAAGTATATAAAAGTTCACAGCTCAACTTTGATCTGCTAGCATCTGGGACAGATGTGGAAGAAGAGCCTGGGACCTCAAAGGACCCCAAGTATATGACAGAAGGATATCACAACAGCTAATGGTCGAACAACTTTTCTGTTCATCAGTTATTGCCTGGGACAAGTACTAAAATGTTAGAACCATTTGAAGGATAAAGACCTCAATTATGAAAATAACCTAGAGTCATAGAGGAAAAGACACAGTTTAAACATGAAAATTCTAAACTTTTGTGTAGCTTTAGATAACAGATAAAATTGAAAGATGAGTGATACTTTTATATATGCATTAAAAAGTCAGGCCCAGGTGGCTTTACCAGTGAATTCTATCAGACACTTGAAGAATGAAGTCAAATCTACTACAAAGTCTTTCAAAAAATAGAAGAGGAGGGGACATTTCTGTCTGTATCCTTTATCGTGATACAAAAACCAGAAAAGGTATCACAAGGAAAGAAAGCTACAGACAAATCTCTTGATGATTAAACAACAACAATATTCTAGCAAACTTAATCAAGCAATAAATAAAATACATTAAATATCATGACCAAAGTAATATGTGTCCCAGGTATGTAAAACTGATTTAATACCTAAAAATCATTCAACATAAAATGCATCATATCAATAAGATGACAAAAAAGGGAAAAAAATCCCATATGATTAGCTCAATGAAAAGCATCTGCCAGACCCATAACCTTTCAGAGATAAAAACACTTAACAGACTAGGGATGGAAAGGAAGTTCCTCAATCTAACTGGGAAAGTGCCAATGTTAACACCATTCTTTTATTATTTTAACATTTATTTTGGTGTGTGCGTGGGGGGGGGCACACTGGAGGCATGTGGAGGTCAGAGGACAACTTGAGGGAGTTGGTTCTCTCCATAAAGAGTCCAGGGATTAAACTCTGGTCATTCTTTGTGGCAGTTAAGTACCTTTACCTATTGAGCCATCTTGCTGGCCCCCAATATCATTCTTACACAGTGAAAAACTGGTATTTTCCCACTAAAGAAGAACAGAAGGATGTCCTCTTTTACTATATGTATTCAGCATTATAACAGAGACTCTAGTCAGGGCAATTAAGCAAGAAAAAGTTGTTTATTAGCGTTAATGAAGAACTTCCCCCCAGTAAATGCTGAACAAACATGAGCTTGTGGGTGGTTGATGTGGTTATGGCTGGAGCTAGGATTCCATTCACAGTGGCTCCTACTGACTGATTTTTCATACTAACCAATTGTGCTGGATAGCTTTAGTGTCAATTTGACACACTTGGGTTGAAGGAGCCTCAACTGGGGAATTGCCTTCATTGGACTGGCCTGTGGCCATGTCCATGGGACACTTTCTTGATTGTTGAGTGATGTGGGAGGGTCCAGCCAACTGTGGGTGGTGCCACACCTGGGCAGGTGGGCCTGTGTTGCACAAGAAAACAGGCTGAGCAGGGGCCAGTAGAGCAAGCCAGTGAGCAGAGTTTGTGCTCCAGCTCCTGCTTCCAGGTTCCTGCCCTGAGTTCCTACCTTGGGCTCCCTGATGACCTGGGAGATGTAAGCTGAATAAACCCTTTCCTCCCCAAGTTGGTATTGGTCAGAGTATTTTGTCACAGCAATGAAGACAGAAATTGGTACTGAGAGTGGGGTACTGCTGTGACAGACCTGACCCAGTTGTTTTTGGGAGGATTGTCGAAGTGTTTGGAACTTTGGGCTGGAAAAGCCATTGAGTGCTTAGAGTTTGTTGCTGTGGAGCTTGAACAGTTATGCTGAAAGAGTTGTGATCAGTGGAGGCCTGGCTTGTGAAGCTTCAAAGGGAAGCAGAGACTATCAGGGCTGTTTATACTATGTTTTGAATTGAGAATCTGTGCATTCTGGTCAGCTGGGGCTGAAGAACCAGCTATGATTAAGAGACCAGAACCTGAAGTAAAACCTTTGCTTTACTGGGACAATTGATGCTGGTTAGCTGGGGCTGAAAAATCAACTGTAAGTAACAAGAGACCAACATCACTGTGGTGAAATCTGGGAGGTATTTCCTTAGGATCAGCACACAAAGGAGACCCGAACCTCCATCTCTAGCTGGAAGCAGGACTTAGTAATGTGTAAGAGTCTCCTGCACAGTTCTGGTGTTGAAAGTGTGAAGGGGTCACAGAGAGCAGCTGAGGCTTGGCACTCTGAGAGGCCAGGAAAGGCCATTTGTGAAATTGCAGCCTCAGTTGCAGTGAAGACCCCAGGATCAAAGGGGTCATGGAGAAAGTCTGAGGCTTTGCACACAGAGAGGCAAGAAGAGGCCATTGGTGAAGGTGTAGCCTCAGTTTCAGTGGAGACCCAAGCTGTTTGGAGATGCCAGGACCGTGGGACAACCACCAAGGACGCAGTAGGTGTGGAATGGACCTGGCCTGGGTCTGCGAGATGAGCTGTGTGTGCTGTGGACCACAGAGTCAGAGAAGTAGAACTGTCAGAACCCTTTGGAGCCCAGAAGATCGTGAGTGAATCCCAGATGTCCAGCCTTGAACTACTTTGCTGGACTTTGGTTTTGCTTAGGTGTGCCCTATTCTTCCCTTTGAAATAAGACAGTACTTGTTTTGGATTTTACAGAAGCCCACAGTTAAGAGACTTTTAAAAGAAACTATGAACTTTTAAGTGTTTGGATTTTTTTAAGGACTGGGGTTTTTAAGGTTGTACTATCTTATGTTTTGATATTAATGTTAATATCGTGTCTTGGGGACAAGAATTGGAAAGGTTATGGTTTAATGGTGATGTGTTTGTGTATCAAGCTGACAAGGGGCCAATTGTGCTGGATAGCTTTAATGTCAAGTTGACACACCTGGGTTGAGGGAGCCTCAATTGGGGAATTGCCTTCATTGGACTGGCCTGTGGCCATGTCCATGGGACATTTTCTCGATTGTTGAGTGATATGGGAGGGCCTAGCCAACTGTGGGTGGTGCCACCCCTGGGCAGGTGGGCCTGTGTTGCATAAGAAAGCAGGCTGAGCAGGGGCCAGGGAGCAAGCCAGTAAGCAGCGTTCCTCCATGGCCTGTGCTCCAGCTCCTGCTTCCAGTTTCCTGCCCTGAGTTCCTACCTTGGCTCCCTGATGAACTGTGACCTGGGAGATGTAAGCTGAATAAACCCTTTCCTCCCCAAGTTGGTAGTGGTCAGAGTATTTTGTCACAGCAATGAAGAACAAACTAGAACACCAATCTACTAATCCCTGGCTTCTGTCTTCCTCTATAGGCACTGGAGTTGCCAAATGGGTCTGAAAGCAGCCATGGATAGCCATGAATGCAGCCCAACACAGTCATGAATTTACTTAAAATTCATCTTAGCCCATAGATCATAGTCATATGGAGAGAGAGAGAGAGAGAGAGAGAGAGAGAGAGAGAGAGAGAGAGAGAGAGAGAAATATCTTTTTTGTAATTCAATTGCATAGTTCTCCAGTATGGACTGTGTAGATGACAACATGATGCCTCAATGTGAGGGCAGGTCAGGCTGAGGGCAGGTCAGGTGTGACTTGCTTTAGTTAGACTCAGTCTTGGTTCCCAGGGCCTATTAACAACATCCTCAGATTTATAAGACTGGCCCTAATAGAGGAAGCAAGCGCTCTAGTGTCCTATCATAAAGCCTTTTAGCTATCCAAGGTTATACCAACACTATCAGACAGGAAGATGCTTCAAGAAGCATTCAAGCCAACCCTTTACCTCATCCCATGATAAACCAAAGCCCAGATATTACTAAGTTGTCAACAGAACAGGACTTCCTGGTGGGGTATCCTGGATTCCAACCCTAGTCCCTGTGTAGAATACAGCAGGCTATCTACAGGCCTTAGGCTTTCTACCAACATTCCAAGTATATGGCCTTACTAAGGCCTACATCTAGCCTCATTTTTATATATATAATTTTTGTTTGTTTTGTTTCTTGAGACAGGGTCTCCCTGTAACCCCAGCTGGCCTGGAACTTGCTATGTAGACCAGGCAGGTCTGCCTTTGCCTCCTGAGTGCTGGGATTAAAAAGGTATGTGCCACCATACCAGCTCCATTTTTTAACAACATATCTTCTCACTCCTGAGACTCCACCAAACATCCAACATTCTCTTCGGGTTCCTCTTGCTAACCATTCACCTGTCTGTAGTCTAAATACTGAGACTGTATCCACCTGGAGAAGACTATGTAGACAGTCAAAAATCCCTGGCACACCTGACACACAGGAACACCTACTCCAACTACCTAATGTGGATTCAACAAGATAAAGACCTTCTCCCTTTGTCCTAGAGTAGATCTGTCCACATGGGACAGGCCACTGTCTCCACCTAAGCTCACCCTCCTGAGTCTGCTCCGGGGCAGATGTTAAATAAAATTGCATTTGGAAGAAATTTTATTGTGTCAGACCAAGGAACTGAAGCCTTCTGTGCCCAAGGGAACAGAATTGATCAAAAATATTACATATGACTCATGTCATTTAACCCTCTTATCAACCCCTCTTATCTTACCTCAAGGTAAGAAACTATCTTACTTTACATAGGAAAAAAATATTTCCTTACGTGCCCAGGAACAACAGAAACAGTAGCTCTGACCTCATTCAATGGACTTAAGAGTACCCTAATAAGTTACAAGGGATCTGTGAATTCAATGGAAGATATGGGAAATGGCTAGAAGATGAAGGTAGTGTGTACTGCAAGTTGAATGTGGCCCCATCTGCTGAATCTATAAACTTGTGGTCATTAAAATCACAGATTCCAAAGTCACTTTATCATTTATACAATTAAGCAAGCTTATATTAGTCGAGAGGCCTGTGCTGGGTTTAATCCCCAGCATTGCCTGCAAACTCAGGAAAAAGGCATGTGCATGGAAGGTGAGTATGAGGAAATTCTAACTCTTCATATTTGCAGATTTTAGGCTATTGGGGCAACTCATTTTATTTAATATAATTTAGATAACTTTTTTGAGTTGGGACCAGTTACTGGATTCTGTAAATCCGAGATGTCACATAAGAAGGAGTTCATCCACTCAGATAAAATGACCAGGCAACCCAGGCTACCCCATCAGAAATTATTAGTAACAGTTTCTATGGCTCTTTGCATGCAGTTGTTTCCATAACCAACTCATAAAGGCTTAGATCAACACCATTTGTTTGTGTCTTTGTTTTGGTCTTTTTGAGACAGGGTCTCCCTGTAGCCCCAGCTGTCCTGGAACTCACTATGTAGACCAGGCTGGCCTCGAACTCACAAAGATCCACCTGCCTCTGCCTCCCAAGTGCTGGGACTAAAGGAGTATGCCACCACACCAACACCATTTGTTAAAATTATTTTTATTTTATGTGTATGAGTGTTTTGCCTATTTGTATGTAAACCATGTGTATGCAATGCCCAGAAGCCAGAAGAGGGAGTTGGATCCCCTGGAACTGGAGTTTCAGACAGTTAGCTAACATGTGGGTGCTGGGAACCAAACTTTGGTCCTGGGCAGCCAGTGCTCTTAACTGCTGAGCCCCTCTCCAGCCCCTCAACATTTTTTTGTTGTCGTTTTTTTGGAGACAGGTCTCCCTGTATCTGCAGCTGGCCTGGAACTCGCTATGTAGACCAGGCTGGTCTTGAACTCAGAGAGTTCCGCCTGCCTCTGCCTCCTGAGTGCTGGGATTCAACATCATTTTTCAGTCAGGTTTTTATAGCCAACATCTCATGTCATTTTACGTTTAGTTTTCTATTACATATAAAGGAAGTAGAAAAGAAAGTTCTTAATTTATATAAATCATCTCTTCCTACAGAGTATCATATGGAAAGAACCACCAGACTTCTTTCCTGGACACCAGCATTGGAGTAGTTCTGCTCCAGTAGGAACTGCCCAGCAGCAATCACTTTCACAAAGAAAGGGAGACCGGGGACACACACACACACACACACACGACACTGACTGAAAATGTTCATGTGAGGCTCAAGATAGGCTCTCTCTTGGAATCCAGAGTCTTTAAAAGCCAGGAATTTCTAATTTAGAGCCTATGAATGATTCCAAACCTCTTGGAAAGCAGTGTGTCAGTGTGAACTAGTGTTGTCAAGGTGACCATATCTAGTCTACAGATTCCAGGAATTTATCCCAAGGAAGTAATTCAGGTGAAACAAAGGGCTATGCCCTATATAAGTATTCAAGATTATCTATGGTAGAGAAAACTGGAATGAAGAGTACTAAGGGATTATCAATAAGGATGGTAGACAGGCAGGAAGCTGAGGAAGGAGTACCACTGAGTAACTAAATAGTGAAACCCTGTTTCAAAAAGAAAAGAAAAAAAGGTATTAGACAGGGGTGGGGGGGGTGAAAGATTAGGTTATTAGAGGCAAAGTTACAGTCTGGAAGGACAATAATTGGATACAAATAGTTTCACACAATGATTATGGTTGTAATGCAGTAAAATGATACATGCATTTAGAAATGGTAAGTCTGTTACTTTGATAGGATTTTTTTTTTTTTAAATATGTGTGACTGCCATGGGTGTTTACGTGCACCCATGTTGTGCAAAGTCCATGGAGGCCAGAAGAGGGCATCGGATCCCCTGGAACTAGAATTATGGACAGTTGTTGGCCATCATGTGGGTACTGGGAATCGAACCCGGGTCCTCTAGAAGAGCAACCAGTACTCTTAACTGCTGAGCCATCTCTCTGGCCCCAATAGACAGGGTCAATTTTTTTTTTAAAACATTTGATGTGGTAACACTGTAGTTTCAATAAAAAAGGAAGAGCTTATATAAAGCAAAAGTCAAAGTCATCACAAATAAGCAAGGTAGACAGAGGGATGGCTCGGTGGATAAAGTGCTTGCTATGCAAGCAGCAGATCTGAGTTCACGTCCCCAGAATCCACATAAAAGCTGGCAGTGGTGGCACATGTCTATAATCCTAGTGCTGGGGAGGTGGAGACAAGTGGCTCCCCAGAACTTACCAGCTAGTCAACCTAGCCAATCAGTGAGCTCCAGGTACAGTGAGAGACCTGCCTTAAAAATAAGATAATCGGGGCAGGGCATGGTAGCACATGTCTTTAAATCCCAGGACTTGGGAGGCAGAGGCAGGCGGATCTCTGTGAGTTCAAGGCCAGTCTGGTCTACATAGTGAGTTCTGGGACAGCTGGGGCTACAAGGGAGACCCTGTCTCAAAAAGACCGAAAAAAAAAAAAAGATAATGATTGAGGAGGATACTAGATGTTGACCTCTGGTCTCAACACATACAGGACCCATATGTGCACAAAACCGCATACATGAACATGTACATACACAAAAAGGAGGCTGGGCTGGGGTATAGCTCAGCAGTAGAGTGCTTGTTTAGCGTACATCAGGTTCAAAGTTTACTTCCTGACACCGAAGGGAAGATCATCACAAATAAGAACTAGAGTAGTCCCCCCTTATTTAATTTCACATCCCGCAATTGGAGTTATCCTCCTGTTTCAGTTATCCACTGATAACTGAAAATTCCAGATGAACAATGCACAAGTCTTAAATAACTTATATTACAGCACAGTTATAATTGTTCTGTCTTTATTACTATTGTCTCTTACTGTCCTTGATTTAGAAATTCAGCTTTGTCATAGACATGTATGTTTAGGAAAAAATGTGCGTAGGAAAAAACAATACATAAAGGGTTTGGTACTATGTGATCCCAGGTAGCCTCAAGGAATAATATTACTATTATCAATGATAAATAACATATTCAGAGTTTATTGTGCGTTAGGCACTATTTTAGGTCATTTCATGACTATTGCCTAAACCTCTCATCTCTGAGGTAGATACTATTATTCTTATCATTTTATAGGTGAGAACACTGAGGCACAGAGACAGTAACAACCTGGTCAAATCTCACAGCTGGCTAGTATAAAAGAGACATCCTCACCAGGCATGATGGCTCACGACTTTAATCCTAGCCTAGAGAGGCAGAGGCAGGTGGATCACTGTGAGGTTGAGGCCAGCCTGGTCTACATAGTGAGTTCCAGGCCAGCTGGAGCTACAAGGAGACCCTGTCTCAAAAAGGGGAAAAAAACAAAAACAAAAACAGGCTGGAGAGTTGGCTCAGTGGTTAAGAGCACTGGCTGCTCTTGTAGAGGACCAGGGTTCAATTCCCAGCATCCATATGGTGACTAACAACCATTTGTAACTCCAGTTCCAAGGGAATCCGATGCTCTCTTCTGACTCTGTGGGCATTGCATGACACAAGTGCACTTACATACATGTAGGCAATATACTCATACATAAAATAAAAATAACGAATTTTTTTTAAAAAGACAAAAAAAAACCTGTCTCAAAAAAGACAAAAAGCAAAGCTGGGTGTGGTGGCGCACACCTTTAATCCCAGCAATCCAGAAGCAGAGGCAGATCTCTCTGAGATCAAGCCCAGCCTGGTCTACATAGTGAGTTCCGGGCCAGCTGGAGCTACAGGGAGACCCTGTCTCAAAAGAAAAAGAAAAAAAGAAAATTTAAAAGACAAAAAAACCCAACCAAAGAAACAAAGAATGCAGCATGAAACGAAGGTGTCTAGACTTGTCTCAAATGGCGCCATGAATTACAAACCCAAGGAGCAGAACTCTAAATCCAGTGGAATTCTGGGCTTGCCCCTGCCCTTTGCAGACCATGAAACTGTTCTAGTGCCTGAAGTCCCTCAGCCCTCTGCTGCCTACTACAATCCCAAACAATCCCATCCACACCACCACTCTCTCAGCACCTCCCACTCACTCAGCCTTCATTTCCATTCTTCCACTACCCTGTTGGTAACTGGATACAACCACTGAAACTTCAGCTACGTGACAGCAACTAGAAGAAATCACAAGCTACTTTCAGCAACAGAGTCCTGCCCTTCCCAACAAGGGCGACTGTTCAAACATGCTAAGGCAAGGTTGCCAAAATCAGTATGAGGAAGAGCCCATTCATTTCTGACACTGGCCCTGGCTCAGACCACCCATTTCACTCCCTGCCTCTCAGTACCTCTGAAAACCAAGTGTCCTAGTTGTTTCTTCATTGCTGTGACAAAATACTCTGACCAATGCCAACTTGGGGAGGAAAGGGTTTATTTGTCTTACATCTCCCTGGTCACAGTTCATCAGGGAGCCCAGGGCAGGAACCTGGAGGCAGGAGCTGGAGCACAGGCCATGGAGGAATGCTGCTTGCTGGCTTGCTCCCTTGGCCCCTGCTCAGCCTGCTTTCCTATGCAACACAGGCCCACCTGCCCAGGGGTGGCACCACCCACAGTGGGCTGGGCCCTCCCACATCACTCATCAAGAATATGCCCTTCAGACATGGCCACAGGCCAGTCCAATAGAGGCAATTCCCCAATTGAGGATCCCTCAACCCAGGTGTGTCAAGTTGACACTAAAGCTATCCAGCACACCAAGGTTTCCAAATCTGGCCAAGACTATCCACTGTGAAAGTAGCTTTGGAGAACAGGGGACAGAAATTTGTTCATGTCTACCTCCTGGGCTTATCTGAGTGTTAGCAGCTACCTATAGTAATTATAGTAGTTTTTATAGTAGCTACCTATAAAAGTTGGCTGAATAGCAAATGAGTCCATATCTGTCCTCTTCCTTGGGGGTCCTATTGATTTTACTATGACAACACAGTTCTACCCCATGTTGGCCAGGCATAGTCTCTGTTCAGGCTGCCTGGAAGGCTTATCTGAGTGTTAACAGCTACCAAACCAACAAGTCCCCATGTTCCTATAACACAATTGCCAGCTTCTCTGAGTCCCCCTTATCTCAGAGTCCTTTCCTGTTTGTTTGTTTGTTTTTTTCCCAAGCTGGTGGTATCCTGTCCACCAATAGCAGCTCTGTGGTTTCAGGATGTCAAAGGCAAAAGGCCATTATGCAAAACAGGAAGAAACTTTTAAAGAAAATTTTAAAGGCATTTTTAGAACGCACCCTGTCATAGAACAGCCCCTGTAAGACCCCTCCCTGGAACCAGGCCCATATGGCGGGGCAGGTAGGAGCCTGACCTCACACACTGGGTCAAGCTGGTATGGCTGAATCCTGTCCCCTCCTTCAATGCAGGCTTGCCCTAACTCTCAAGGCTCAGTGCCAAATGACCCCTGGCAGATTCTCAACACCAAACATTCCCTCAGAAGAGAACCTAGCTCCACTGAGAGAATTCAAAATGCAGTAACTTCAGAATATACTCCTTGGGAACAGATGGGCACAGCAAACTAAGGCTTTATTGATCTAATCCACTAAAGTCCCCACTGAAAGCCAGTTTCGGTTGCTGTCCCAGACTTTTCCCCTAAGAGAATTCCCGGAAACCTAAAGGATTCTCATTCCAGGGCCCCTCCCAAGAACTCAGGAACACGTGGAAGTGGAAAAGCTGTGTTGTGTGTTTCAGAATCTGACTTGCCGCTCATTCCCACCTCTCCACTATGTCCCATCTCAATGATGTCAACAGCACTGGGTTAGCCCACTGGTATTCATCCAGCACCCAGCCCTGGAGCCATATTAGACTAGGTAAGCCTACCCAAGGGATTTGGCAGCTAAGGAAACAAACAGAGAAATTACTGAGAAAGCACCATCCCCAAGGATTCTGTTCATTGCATTTTTCTTCTCAGTCATATCCCAAGGTCTGGGCTTCAGCCTGTCACTGTCCTAGGCGCTTCCTGAACCTAGTTCCCTTTTTAATCAGAATTCTAGACACATCATTCCACAGTAAGTTGATACTCATTTTTTTTTCTTTGTTGCAGAACTGACCCTCAGAGGAAAAAAAAAAAAAAAGGGAGGGGGGTAGTTTTATGCATAAGACTCACCATACACACCAGAAAAACAAAAACTATGTATGTGTTCAACCATAACAGAGTGATAAGAAAGTCATGGCATATTCAGTTGGCAGGAATAATACTACTTTTGTCATCTGTTGGTTAGTTTTATTTAACTTTCTGGCAATGCTGGAGGTCAAGCCCAGGGCCTCACACATGCTAGCAATTTAATGGTAGAGTATCAATACATTAACATCCCCAGTCTACCTTTGTAACTCTTTGAAAGGTCCAAGTCTGTCACAGAATCTTAAGTGAAAAAGGATAAACATCAGGTTATCTACATGAATTTGTATCAGTCTATTCTTCCTTTGGTAAAGATATCAGCCATACTAGATGTGGTTCCAAGACACCAGCAATCCCAGCAACTGGGAGGCTGAGGCAGGAGTTCAAAACCTGGGCTACCTAGCAAGATGTGGTCTTAAAAAGTATCAGTAGCCAGGCGTGGTGGCACACATCTTTAATGCCAGCATTCAGGAGACAGAGGCAGGTAGAACTCTGTGGGTTCAAGGCCAGCCTGGTTTCCATAGGGAATCCAGGTCAACTGCGGCTACAGGGAGACCCTGTCTCCAAAAACCAACCAAAACAAAAAGTATCAGCAATATTCTTAAACATGTAGAAGAAAAAGATGAGCAGGACAACATGCTTATCTAGGTGATAAGAATGTGGGTATGCTTTTCTCTCTCAACTTTGGGAATTATTTTCAATGTGCCATTTCTAGAGTTATGGAATCAAGCCCAGGACCTAATATATACTATACAAGTGCCCTACCACTAAGTTACATACACCTGCATTACTTTCCACAAAAAGAAAGGTTTCTCCCACCTTCAAAAAAGGACAGCCCTGACTTCTCTGTGAGGTAAATATTCTCCTCCCTCTGGGCTGTGAAGAGGCCGCGGGGGAGTTAAGAGAAGCAGCTACACAACACACCCAGAACAGACTTGAAATCACTGCCAAAGAATTCAGCAACAGCCAATGATATAGCCCCTGGTCTCCATTTGTATAGGGAAGGGGCGGGCTGAGGCCAAGTTGAACGTGGAACCTGAAACACAGTGTGTGACTCACCCTTCTGTCTTCTAAGGGCGAATCCCTTTAGGCCACGTTCACCCAGAATCAGCTCCAGCTAAACCTGGTTCCCCACCCCCAAGCCACTACTACCCTCCAACCTGGAGGCCTCTGACTTTCAGAACAGTTCCTTGAGCACTCTCCTCAGGCTAGAGGCAGTCTCCCCTCACTCTGCACAGACTCAAACGAAACTCCACAACTGAGGTCTTTCTAGTCACAGCTGCAGTCAGCTTCCATGAGACCTACCCAGTTTGGGGACAGGAAAGCTGACTCTACAGAGTTCATGAAGTCCAATCCCTAACACACCAGCTGTGCTAGAACCAATGTACAATCATCACAGTACTAGACTCTCAAATGATTTGAGCCAAAAAGATTATCACTCCAGGGCTGGGGTGATGGCCCTTGCTGTGCAATCATGAGGCCCTGTAAAAAACGGATCTGGTAGTGTTTCTGTAATCCCAGTGCTCTTACAGTGAGATGAGAGGTGAAGAAAAGAGAATTTCCAGAAGCTCATGGGAAAGCAACTATGGTGTAAGCAGCAGCAAAGTGAAGAGAGACCTTGCTCAAACAAGGTGGAAGGCAAGGACCAATACCCAAGAGTACTGTGGTAAGCATGCACCCAACACACACAAACAGATACACATGCACACACACACACATTTTATATATACACACATGTGATTAAAAAAAAATTACCACTCCACTAGATAAGAAAATTTGGAATTTCCAAGTGAACACTGACTCCAGCAGAATTTCAGTCTCTTTCTCTTGGCAGGAACAAGGTCCAGAGGCAGTGGGTAAGTGGAGTGTGGAAAAATGACCAGGTCTGACTAAAGAATAACCAGGCCCCTTTCATAGAGATCCACAGTCCAGCAGAGCCCAAGATGAGCCTGCTGCCTGTGCTCCCAAAGTCTGAACGGTCCCCAGGGTGGAATCTGTGGGAGGGCTCGGACTGCCTTGGCATTAACTGCCCCATCATTCTCAACCCCTAAATTAGCCTGGAAATCCCTACCCTGCTGCTACCCAAAGACCATAATACCCAGGCAGATGGTAGTTGATGTCTCATTATAACCATTATAAAGCAGCAAGTTAAGATTACCCAGCAAAGCTAATGGATGGCTTCAGAAAGAGGAAAATTTTTCACACAATCAATAAAACCAGGAGGAAGAACCCTGGTGTCAACCCTGGGTTCTGAAAGAAAGTAAGGGGGGAGGGAGTGTTAGGGAAAGGCCATAATACCCAGGCAGATGGTAGTTGATGTCTCATTATAACCATTATAAAGCAGCAAGTTAAGATTACCCAGCAAAGCTAATGGATGGCTTCAGAAAGAGGAAAATTTTTCACACAATCAATAAAACCAGGAGGAAGAACCCTGGTGTCAACCCTGGGTTCTGAAAGAAAGTAAGGGGGGAGGGAGTGTTAGGGAAAGG
>NW_008346082.1:2406643-2412159 GCF_000622305.1 Nannospalax galili | reverse complement strand
AGAGAGAAAGAGAGAAAACAGAGAGAGAGACAGAAAACAGAGAGAGAGAGAGAGAGAGAGAGAGAGAGAGAGAGAGAGAGAGAGAGGTTTCCTAGACATCAGTACAGCTTTATTAGGACTCTCTTTTCTAAATTCTAAGTTGCTACAGGGGAGACACATTTTGCTTTCTTTTTTTTTTTTAATTTTATTTACTTTTATTTTATATGTATAAATGTTTTGCCTGCATGTAAGTATACCAGGGATGTGCAATGCCCACTGAGACCTGGAATTATGGATGGCTTAGCCAGTGTATGGGTGTTGGGAACCAAACGTGGATTCTTTGCAAGAGCAGCCAGTCCTCTTAACCTCTGACCTATCTCTCCGGCCCCACATTTTTTTTCTTTGTGGATCTAGTACTCAACACAGTACACATCACTGTAACTGAATTAAATTACCAGATGTCTTAGTCACTAGAGACAGCCATACAAGACTTTTCAGAGGGAGGAATACATAGACACACCTTGTGAGGATCTTCTTCCCAAACTCTGTGCTGTATCTAGCCATTCTGAACCTCTGTACTAGGTCTCTACTGAGCATTAACCAGAGGGAAGAGTACTGCAGTCTCCTCCTGGGGTGTTATGCCCAGAAACTGTGGTTTAAGTTAAATCCCACACTTGGCTCTGTTCCCTGTGCCCCAAGAAGCTTCTACCTGCACATCAAAAGAAAGCCCTTCTGGAAAAGGTTTCCATACTTGTTCAAAACTGGGAATTATTTTTCTCAGTGCTGGGACTGAACCCAGGGCCTTGTACATGCTACCACTGAGTCACACTCCAGTAAGTCCAGAATAAATTATAAGCAGGGGTCACTCCTACTGCCATTACGCTATTTGCGAGAAGTGACCAGGTTTCAGCATGAAAATGATCCAGGCAGTCATAAAGGGGGCTTCTGAGTGACCTTGGCAATAGGTTTCCCTCTTCTGACTGCCTGGGTACCTGCCTGAGATGGGAAGAGCTGAAGCCTTGAAATGCTTTTCCCAGTTTAGCTCTGCTCCAGATAAGTCAGGGTACGCCTAATATGACGGTCAGAGTGTGGAATCTGTGTGTACATCACTAAATTATTGCCCCCAGCGAAAAGCAACAAGACAAACTGGCTTAAAGAGTTACTTACCTAAACCCAAAGCTACAAGATCTGTACCCATGTGGGTATATCTGTGCACTGAGGATGATACTACATCGTAAATCAGAAGAGGATGAGGCTCCAAGAGTCATCCTAGAATGGGGAGATCCTAGACAGCTCACTCCCAGGCCTCAAAGTACAGGTTGTACTGGGCAGCGTGCTTGTGTCCACATGTGCACACATGGGGAAAAGCAGCAGCAGGCTAGAGAGAAATGCCGGAGAGCCAAGTGCTCAGCAAAGACCTAGCAAATACTTCATTCCAATGCACACAATACATGGCAGAGGATCAGCTAACAGTGCCCACAAAAGCTAGGGAAACTGGCACAGGAAGAAGTGCTCTCTTAGGCCTTGGTTACCCGTTTGCTTCTAGGTAAGAATCCTGGGCCCACAAGATGGCTTGGCTGGCAAAGGTTCTTGCCACCAAGCCTGACAACCTGAGTTCCACTTCTGAAACCTGTATGGTAGAAGAAGAGAACTGACTCCCACAGATTGTCCTTGACCTTTACACATACACTGTTGTACACATGTATACACATATACACGAATACATACATGTAAAAGAAAAGAAAAATAATCCTCTTTTTTGAACAAATGAAGAGGATCTCCTGAAAGCACAGGTAGGCAAGAGGGACTCTTGAGGTTTAAGCAGCCCAGAACTCACTCCCTGTCCCCTCGAAGGAGATGTACTACCTGAACCAGGTCCCAGCTGAGCCCCACAGCCAGTCCTGCCTCTTCTCACCAGTCCAGCCTGATATAATACCCACCACCCCTGCCAACACACCCTGTAATGTCTGTGCCACAGCCAGTCAAATCATGATGAGCTGTGCCAAATCCGAGCAGATAAAACATTCTGGGAAAAGATAAACATTCTGGGAAAGAACCGCAAGGCTGCTGCTCCTCCCATCTTGGGCACACATCCAAGTCAGAAGAGAGAGCCTCATTGCCAGGGTCTGTAGAGTAAACAAACGGTGCCCAGTCACCTGAGGGCCTGCAACAGGGCTAAGAAGCCTGAACTACCTAGAACTCTGTGGACAAGTTGTATGGCTCCTCAGGAAAGCCAAACTAACCCATGCAACCCACACTGGGGTGAGGGGGGGGGCGCTCACAGTAGTGCACAAGAGGGAGGAGGTTCCCCCACTAGGGCTTCGAACACTACAGCCTGCCTCCAGTCACACATATCGCACAGGCAGGATTCTGGCTCTGATCTATCTAAAGTCTATTCAGCTGCTCTGACAGCTTAGAGACAGATCAAACAGTGACCCACCAGCAGCCAGATCTAGTACCTTACCACCTAAATGCCACCAGCTATCAGCTGACAGGGATCCAAGCATCTGACTTAGACCTCTGGATACCAGAATTAGAGCCAAGTTGGGGAAAGGAACTGCAAGTAGTGAAAAGGCCACCGCTCTAACCCCCACAGATGCTTTCTCCCACGAACCTCAAAACCACTCGCCAAAGCTGAAACCTGCCCAGGGAAACAGATGGGCTCAACTCCCCCCACCCACACACTCCCAAGCAGACTTGCAGCTTTCTTAAGATTCCTCTTGGCCAGAAACTGCCCTCCAAAAAGCTGCATCCAACCATTCAAACCTAAGGGTTCGATTAAAAAAAAAGACAAGACTTCTACCCTCATTTCTGGGGTTGTGGCCTCAACAGCAGCCTAAACATCAATCTTCTGCAAGTCTCATGAAGGCCGATGGGCTAGAAAAAGGCACAGGCCTCTCCCCCGACCCTCCAAAATGTTCTCTCTCAGGAAGTTCTTCTGAACTGCCAATTTCAAAATCAATTTTAACACCACCAGTAACTGGTGACAAGCTGATCACCAGCAACAATTACCAAACCAAACAAAGTGAAACTACAGTCACCACTATGTCTCTCACATTTTAGCAAGAAGACCCTATACTCCAGACAACAATTAACTATACACTTGAGTACTTGTTTTGAGACAGAGTCTGTTGTGTTCCAGGCTTCTGATCCTGCTGTCTTCACATCCTGAGTGCTGCTGGGGTTACAGGTGTGCACCAGCACCATACCCAGTTTTACATGGGGCTAGGGATCAAACTTCAAGCATCTGAGGCAAGCACTCTACCAAGTGAGCTATGTCCTCAGCCCTGGAGTACTTAATTTACTAATTAATTAGTCTTTCTTTCTGCACAATGCCCAGGCAACAACCAAAAACAAAAGCATAAAGCCTAGACACTGTGGTCTTTTTCTTTTCTCTCTCTCTCTGGTCTCTCTCTCTCTGTCTCTCTCTCGCTCTCTCTTCTTTTCTCTATGTTGTTCAGAGCCATATCAGTGAGAGTCTAAGAAGATATTTCAAATCAAGTACTGAGCACCTACTATGCAATAATCTCAATTAGTCCTAAAAATAATCTTGTGAGGTGAGCGTGGACAAACCCATTTACACATGAGGAAGGAACTCTATAATATGCCTGAAGTCAGACATTTAGCAGTAGAACAAAGATTCAACTTCATGTTCCACTTCCTAGATTAACCACCAAGTCCAAAGGAATTCAATTTTCTGCTCATGTTTGACCAATTCCAAGAGGTTCCTCCCAAACTTGATATGAAAATACTGAAGTAATTACTGGAGAAATTGAGCAAGCGACCATAGGAAGGCCTGCTCTGGCAGGGCTCTCCTGGAACGTGACAGAACTATTGGCAGGCTATGGGCCTGCTTGCTGGGGGCCCCTCCTCTCAGAACATTCTCTAAAACCTGGCATGAGAAATGAGCAGCCACCTGTCTGGTAACCCTGGAAGCAACCTGTGGCTGCCACGAACCTGCAAGCTGGTGGTCTATAGGTCAAGGAGCACTCCACCCTGGCCCCACTGATAGCATTCAGAAATGCTAGCCCACCTGTCAGCCTCCCAGTCTAAACCGGAAACACTGTCAAAGTTCAGGGCTCAAGTCGGCTGGGCAGGTAGTGCTAGGGAAGTGCCCCCTACCCCAACCTGGTTACATGTTAGCCCTCCAGCCCCCTTGGCACACAAGCCGTTTGCCCCTGGGGTAGGGCCTGCTCACTGTGGTTTGAGGGAACTTTCAGGATTGAAAGATGGAAGGCCTCGTGTCAGGGATCTACAGACAAGAGGCAACATCACAATTCTAACTTACCGAAAGTTTATTCTTATTCATTAAATCCTTAGTCACGTTTCATTTACTCTTTCAAAACAACTCCCTAAATAGACACCGTTTGTTATCTCCACTTACCAAAAGGAAACCTTAAAGAGAAGTCCCTTGCCCAAAGGCGGGCTGCGTGGGGGCGGAGGCAGTGGGAGATTTGCTCACTGTCAATTCCCTAAACGCAAGGAGGAAGTCTGCGCCGTCCAAAAGTTCCTACCAGTGTTATTAAAGGCAGAAAAGGCAAGCCTGTTCCCCGCAGCCTTGGAGTTGGCCCTACGCAGACCCAAACTCTAAAACTTCCTGAGCTTTAGGCCCCAGCAGGGGTGTTTCCAGGGCCTTCTGTGCTGCAGGCAGCCACAGCCACTGAGACCATTCTCAAGGATACCGGCCAACCTCCCTCCACCCGCCCCATCCTGTCTCGGGAATTCGTGCTCAGATACGAAGAAGGGAGGCCGTCAATCCGGAAAGGGATCGTGGGGAATGCCCCGGGGACCCCTGATGGGGAAGTCAGGGGGAGTCCCTGTCCTCGGATCCCAGTCTTACCAAGCAGCGGGGACTCCTCCGGGCAAGCGGCCAGCGCCAGGGCGGTGGTGCGGGACACTGAGACCGAAGTCAAGTTGCTCGCGGGAGGGGGGCCAGAAACCGCACCAGGGCTGGAGTCGAGTCCCGGGCGAGGCTGAGGCGGCCGGACGCCTGGAGGCCGGAGCTTTCCGGAGGGCTTCCCGTTGGCGGCGGCAGCGCCGTTCATGCCGCCCTGCAGTGGCGAGGAGACTCCCACCAGCTGGGGCAGGCGGTTCAGGTCGCGGCCGGAGAGGTAGTAGACGAGCGTGACTCCGAGGTGCACCGCGCAGACTGCCACGAGCAGGCGGCAGGCCCGCTGCAGGGTCGCGCCAGGCATCGCGGCGCTGCCGCCCAGGAGCGGCTCCCGAAACCTCATCTTCCCGCCGCTGCTTTAAGAGGGGGTGGGCTAGGGGCTAAGAGGGCGGCCCGCCCTCAGGCCGCCTGCCAGGCGCTCCCGGTCCACGGCGACCGAGGGAGGGGCCGAAGGGGAGGCGAGGAGGCTCAGCCGGCAGCGGGAGGCGGAAAGCCTACACTCGGAGCCGCGGGACTCGGGAGGAACTCGGAGGGCGCCTCAGGCGCGGGCGGGCACGGGGCGGGGCTGCTGGCGGGGGCGGGGCCGCTGGAGGGGCGGGGGCGGCCGCTGGGGTTTTAGACCGCAAGGGAGGCGGCGGCCGGAAAG
>NW_008346082.1:2403816-2406543 GCF_000622305.1 Nannospalax galili | reverse complement strand
CGGGGCGGGGCTGCTGGCGGGGCGGGGCCGCTGGAGGGGCGGGGCCGCCAGCTGGGTTTTCAGACCGCAAGGAAGGCGGCGCCTGAAAGGCACGGGTGGGGCGGGGCCGTCGGTAGGGGCGTGACCGAGAGCCGGGTTTCCTGACTGCGATATGGGCGGGGCCTGAGGGAAGGCGGCTGAGGAGCGGGGCCTCGAGCCGGATTTTCGGAACGCGAAGGGGAGGGCGGGGAGTGAGCGGCCTGAGGGCGAAGCTTCGAGAGGGTGGGCGGCAGGGCTGAGCTGCTCCGAGGGGTTGACGCTCGGCGGTCTGCCAGGTCGGCTGCAGCTGGGGATGGAGCCCGGATCCCACGCCCAGTAGCGTCCCGCTGTTCACCCCAGCGTTCACCGTGGGGCTTAGGCCTCTCCAAACTGTGCTTCTTCCACCAACCAGCTGCCTTCGGGCAGCCCCTTCACTTCTGGGGTACTCGAAGAGTGGGGTGCGGGCCTAGGACAGCAGCACCGGAGGCCAAGAGAGCGCACCAGGGTAGCCCTGCGTGGTGGTGAGAACCGGGAGCGGAGACCGGTCGTCTAGGAAACCGGCTTCGACGCTCCGCGAGGGCCAATTCGGATTCTCTGAGGCTTCCAGAGATCGGATACGGCTGCCCGCGAGGCGGCTGGCGAAGGGGAGCCGGCGAAAAGACAGTGGCCGCGCTGCCTTTCTGCTACCCCCGAGCACTGTGATATATGTCGGTTTAGGGAACCTCAGGGCCCAGCCCAGCCAGGTTCTGGGTGCAAAGAGTATGTTCAGTGCATGACACATCCGAAAACACATTCTTTGAGAGTAGCAGAAATCTGCAGTAACTCCCACGCCGATGTGGAGGAGAGCAACCGGTTTTACATCCTACCCTGGACCGGAGCACAGTTCCATGGAGTAAGAATTGTCCCCCTTTTGCAATCATTTCAGGAATCCGGGGGTAGTCAGTTTCGGCACGCTGATGGCAAAGGCAGAGAGGATTCAGGATTCAGTCTGGGGTCAGCCTGGGCTACACAGCAAAAAAGAGTTCAAGGCCTGGGAGGTTAAGAAACTTGCCAAGATCGCACAGATGATGAGAGATGGAATTGTACCCCCCAAACCCTCACCACACACTCGTGTTTTACCTTGATTCGAAGCTAAACTTGAAGGTAAAAGCTAGAGAACCCTATGGGTGCGAGACAGGCACTTGAAAACTTGACCCAGAGGCCTCTGACTTCACCCACTTCTTGAATGACCTCAACGCAAAGAAGGACTCCTGGTGGTGCTGTAATTTTTGTGTCCAGGAAGGTGAGGGCTTTCCTGAAGGAGGACTCGGAGACAGGCTGTTAATTACCTCTAGCTACTACTGTATTTGGAAAGTTTACTCGTTACCAGTATGTGCCATGAAATGTGTGTTGTTAATGTTTCCAGTGATTTTTGGCCCAGATTTTGGGATATGTCTTGTGGCCCTAACAGTCTCCTGGCTTCTAGAAATGACCATCTTAATATATAGGAAGAGGAAAAGGGAAAACATTACTACAGAGTTACATCTTCTGGGGAGTTGGGGAAGGTGACTCCACAAGCCTATACATACTAGTGGGGAAATTATAGTTGACCAATGAGCCAGGCTAAGGCCTATTAGTCCCCCATCTGAAAAAGGAGCAGAGGAAAATGGGGATGAATCTTTCAAAGGTACAAATGATGTCGAGGAGTCCCAATTTAGAGACTGTTAGGGCCACAGACCTATCCTAGAAACCTCTGGGCCAAAGAAGGAAGAAAGAAGGGAGGGATGGAGGAAAGAGAGAAGGGGGGAGGAAGGAAGGAGAGAAAGAAAGGAGAAAAAGAGCACTTGGTAATTGTCTATCACTTAGGAAGATAACATAATCCATTGAAACCTCTTCTACACACCTGCCAGTTTACATTTCTGATTCACCACGGTAAATCAGAAGAACTAGTACTTGGCACACAAAAGACAATAATTTCACAGGTTTACTGCAGTATAATACAACCCCAAACAATTTGATAGCAATTTTTCACAGCTACATAGTTGACTGAGGATTTTGAGTCATGTGGTGTCAGACCAGGCACTGACACAGCTGGAAATTCCAAAACAGCTGACAGTACTCCTACATGCTCCTATGCGCTAGTGATTGGTGCTAGCTGGGGGCTGGCAGCTCAAGAGGGGTTTAAAAAGTTTTATTTAATGAGTGTATGTGAGAGAGATACTTACAGCTGGGCTTATTTATGAAATCTGTATCTGTGTGCATGCAGCAGAAGTGTGTGAAGACCAGAGGACAACTTTCAGAAGTTGGGTCTTTACTTCCACCATGGGATCTGAGGATTAAATTTAGGTCAACAGGTTGGTGTGGAAAGCACTTTTACCTGATGAGTCATCTTGCTGGTCCCAGAGCATCACTTCTTAGAGCATTCTTTTGGTAAAAACAAGTTTCAGAACTAGGTGTGGTTACACAGGCCTGTAATCCCAGCAGTATTCAGAAGGTGAAGACAGGAGAGTCTTGAGTTTGAGGCTAGACTGGGCTACATAGAAAAACTCTGTCTCAAAATAAATGATTTTTTTAATATAAAGCCAGACATGGTGCATATCTGTAATCTCATAACTTGGGAGATAGAAACAGGAGGGTAACCCTGCAACCAAGTAGGTTCTAGGATAGCTTGGGCTACAGGAGACCCTGCCTCAAAACAAACAACAAAAAGTTATTGAGGAAGTCTAGACT
>NW_008346082.1:2384262-2402268 GCF_000622305.1 Nannospalax galili | reverse complement strand
TTTGGTCTTTTCAAGACAGGGTCTCCTGTAGCCCCAGCTGTCCTGGATTCACTATGGAGACCAGGCTGGCCTCGAACTCACAGCAATGCGCCTGCCTCTGCCTCCCGAGTGCTGGGATTAAAGACCTGCACCACGACACCCGGCAAATACTGACTGCTTAATGGTAGGAGGGGCAAGGAATTTGCAGGCATCTTTAAAGACTACAGTTTTCCAAGTAGCCACAAATTGTTAATAATATTCTCACATGCAAAACATGTAGCATTTTTTATAAATAATCCTAAAACTCACCCCACCCCACCCCAACACACACCAAAGGCTTCCTGTTCAGGTACAGAATTTCATCATCTAAACCAGTTCCAGGTATAGTCCCTCAGTTTCAGGAACCTATAAATTGTAAGTTTATAATTTATAAATTGCTTTCTTCCTCTTCCTCTTCCTCTTCTCTGCCTTCCTGAGCAATTCAGTCCAGAAGTCACCAGATAGAGTTGAACTATCATAGGCAGTCCAGATGGCATGAACAGGGTGTTAAAATCCAACCAGGATGAGGAGAAGGGTGGGGCTGGGTGAGACAGACAGCAGGCAGACACAGTAAAAACACTCAAGCAGAGGAAAAAGGGCATCGGTGGACGGTCTCAGAACTGGAGCATGGTAGGAAAGCTTTTATGAAGTAGGGCAGTCCAAAACAGGGTGTGGAGCCCATAAGGGGAAAGTAGATGGTTAAATAGATACAGATGAGAGTCACTCAAGTCTCCAACTGTATGTCAAAGAGGGAGTTAACATATATAGGCAGAAAACTAAAATCGTTTGATGCTTTATTTAAATCTGAGAAATTACTATGAATTCATGACTTTCAATTTAGAGCTATTACTTGATTATTTACTTTCAAATTGCTAGGGATTAAACCCAGAGCCTCATACATGCTAGGCAAGGACTCTACCACTGAGCTATCCCTGCCATCCTCTCAGTTTAGAGATAGATAATGAAATTGATATAGATGTCAACAAATATATTTTGTAAGCTGGGCATGATAGTATTTGAATGCAATCCCAGAACTTGGAAAGGGGAGGCAGGAAGATCAGGAGTGAATATGATTGTCTAGGAACAAAAATGAGCACATTTAGCACCCAAATCATGGTTTCTAAAACCCATTCTACAATTAAAGAACTTAAATATTTTACATGAAAAGGCTAGCTCCCTGATGGACCAGAGAAATTACAAGATAAGTCTGTGATATCTTAAACCAGAAAGTAAGGGAGTTTCCAAATGTAAAACTACGTAAAAGGGTTCAGACACCAGTTCAAAGGGCTCCACAACAAGACAGAACAGTTTAGGCATGAAAATAAATATTGACAGAAACAGTTTGTGGTCAGTTGAAAAATAGAAGCCCATAATGACATAAATAAAGAGAGTTTGGTAAGGAACATTGATATAATTTCAAAGTATTGCCTCATCAAGCACTAATTCCAATAGGAAACAAAAGCAACCCAAATGGTTGTATATTTTATAAAATAGCCATTTCCTGGGGCTAGAGATTGCTCAACAGTTAAGAACACTTGCTCTTCTTTCAGAGGATCTGGGTTTGGTTCCCTGCATCCATATAGCGCTCACAATGGTCTGTAACTCCACTTCCATGTGGTATACTTACACTTACATACATGCGGGCAAAACAGTCAGATACATAATTTTTTTCGCCTTTTTGAGACAGGTTCTCCCTGTAGCCCCAGCTGGCCTGGAACTCACTGTGTAGACCAGGCTGGACTTGAACTCACAGAGATCCACCTGCCTCTGCCTCCTGAGTGCTAGGACTAAAGGCATATGCCACCATGCCCGGTCATAATTTTTTTTAATTTTTAAAAAAAAAAAATTGTCCTCAGGTCTTCCAAAATGTCAGCTCCATGACAGTCAAGGAAAAATTGGAAAACTATCCCCATTCTAATTGAAGGAAAATGACAACTAAATTTAACACATGACTCTAGGTGCTAAAGTTTATTACTGGGACATCTGATGAAACAGAGTGGGGACTAAAGGTAGAATCGATAGTCAGGTATCAATGTTAATTTTCTGATTTTTTGATTACTGTATTGTGGTTATGTTAAAAATACGCACTTAGCACAGAAACCCACAACTGACCAATGTGCAGAAAACAAGAGGCTGCAGACTGCTCATCCCTGAATAGGACACCTCTATCAAACTTCTGCTTCCCAAGGTTCAGAAATCATTGCAAAAGAAGGGGTGGAAAGATTGTAAGAGCCAAAGGTGGTGGATGACCACAACCAGACAGCTGGTGAATTACTCATATGAACTCAACAATGGTGACAGCATGTACAAGTCCCATGCAAGCCCAAACCAGACAAAACCCCAGTATAGATGTGGGGAAGTGAGGAAGAAATCCCAACCCTACCTGAGGAACTATTGGTAACTGATGGCTGCTAGGAGGTGGAAAGTCAGTCTCTTTCAAGGATGCAACTCTTGGTAGGTTAACCAGGCTCCGGTGGATGGACTCACACTGAAGGATATTTAGGGATACAAATTAGACTCTATAGGCCTCCATATATATATATATATATACTAGAGTACATTAAATTGGGTGAGGAACAGTAAGGGGAGGAGCAGGATCTACATACCATCAAAATATATTGTATGAAAATCATAAAACTTTAATTTAAAAAATTTAAATACACAGATTTGGAGGGTAAGGAGTATGGAAGTTATTTTCTTTTGAGGGGAGTCATTTCCTTGAGTGGTGTAGCCACTAGTAAGTTACCCATGCTCCAATAAATAACACATGTGTGTTGCACCCTTGCTCATGCAAGCAACTCATAAAAGCAACAAAAAGGTACAAAAGCAGGAGAGGAATTTGTTGGGAAAAGAAGAGGTTCAGTGGGAGGAGGAGGGGGGTGAGAGAGGGCACTGAGGAGTAAAAATGACCCAAATACATTATATATGTGTATGAAATTGTAAAGATTTTTTTAATTAAAAAAATTTTGGGTGAATACAGAATCATATCAAACTTACTCTCAAATAGTCAAAAAAAACAATTCGTATTTAATTTACAACTCCTCTGTAATTTATCTTCCTCCACATCCAGCATAGGATGGGAAAATAGACAATAGGCAAACCACAATAGACACTCCCATTTAGAAAGGGGGTTATTAAGAGGCACATTACAGCCATTAGTAAATCTGAAACCCAATCACGTTCTTGTTGACAATTCCCCAGGCTCTGGCTCCTGGGGCAGCAAATGTGGTTCTCCGTGGCTCTTACCTCTAGCCTTTCCACTCCCAGCCAAACTCTTGGCTTCAGAGGGTACAGTTGCTCCTTTGAGTCATTCCTCCTTTTCCTAAGAAGTAGTCTTTGTCTGCAACCAGTATTTAAGATGATCCATAGGGTGCCAGGTGTCTTCTTTTCATTTGGAACCCTCTCTATTTCTTGGTGTGTGTGGGGGGGAGGGGTATGGGTGTGGGTGTGTGTGTGAAGGGGATATTTTCCATGAATTTTACTGCATTTTACTCCATTAGATAAAAAAACACAGTAAAAATCAGAAAAGTCGCTCCCTCCTTTAGGCTGGGCTATGAGTCAGAGTGCTGAGGCACAAACTCTTAAGGTTTTTATTTTTGTTTTTGGTTTTGAGACAGGATTCCATGTACCCTAGGCTGGCCTGGAACTAGCTGTGTAGCTAAGGGTGACCTTGGACTTTCCATCATGTCTTGCCCTTAGCTCCTGAGTGTTGTGATTACAGGTGTGCACCACCACACCCAATTTCTTTTTTAAGATTTATTTCTGTGTATGTGTCTGTGCGAATGTATTCCACGTGTGTGCAGGTGCCTGAAGAGGCCAAAAGAGGGTGTTGGATCCCCTAGAGCTTCAGTTACAAGTGGTTGTAAGCCACATGACGTAGGTGCTGGGAACTGAACTTGGGTCCTCTGGAAACACTCTTAACCACTGAGTCATCTCTCCAGCCCCCACCACACCTAGTTTTACGTGACACTGGGGATTGAACATGGCATTGTGCATGCTAGGCAAATACTATACCAACTAAGCTACATCCCCAGCCTCCCTTAGGATTCTTTTTTTACTTTTTGAGATAGGGTCTTGCTTTGTAGCTTGACTGTCTATGAATCATTGATCCTTCTGCCACAGCCTCCACAGAGCTTGTGAGTAGGTGCCACCACACTCTGCCCCTTCTTAAGTTTTAAGTTCCTTTGAGCTTTTTTTTTTTTTGTCCTGCCTCTAGAGACAATCTTGGTTGGGCCCTCTACAGTTCCTCTAAATTTTGCTGAAAACTGTGTTTCTTATTCCTGTTGTCATGAATGTGCTATGCCAGAAAGAGACAAACACATTTGTGTCTTTCCACATCAGAATTTATTTAATAATAATAAATTCACCAGGTTTATCAGTTTCAATGACAGCAATTTTTCATATTTGGTAGGCTGACCACAGCATACGTAAGTTCTTTTATTCTAATCCTAATTACTAATATTAACTCTCATATTACACAGTAAATATATCTATATGTCCCTATACCTCTATATGGGTTACAGAATTAATACAGGCTAAAGAGGCTATCCCAGAGTTCAAGAAGTTTCAAAAGTAGACTGAGAAACAGTCTGTATGGATAAGATAATGGTCCAGATCAGTGCCACAGGAAAGCTGCTGCTAGAGCTGCTGGAGGTTTGAGAGCAAAGCTTCAAAATTTATCTGCAAAGTCAAATGATGAACCAAATTGGGTCTGGGGCAGGAAATAGCAAGTCAGGTCCAAGTCCAGACAGACAGGTGGACCTGCAGGCAGTCAAGTTGGCTGCATCAACAGCAGGAGCCCAAGTAGACTCCAGGAGTCCTTGATCTTAGAACAAACATCAGGTATCAGATGACAAGTGGGTGTGGGGCCATGCCATTGCAGTGTTAGGTGTCCATCACTCTATGGGGTGAGGAAGTTACACCCTTTCTTTGGTGTGATGTATATAGTAAGTTCTTGGCCTCATTACCTTGATATGATTTTAATATACCAGTGTGCCCCCACTGTTTCAATTCTCCTCAGCAAATTTATAGGATGAACTTCTTTCTAGTCCCAAGAATAAGTCATTTATCAGTTTGTGCTGGATGGGTAATGTCTGACAGATGGTGCAGTTTCTGGGTCTACCCAGGGGCTGGAAGTCATCCTCTTCCCTCAAAATGGAGTCAAAAGCTGCTTATAAAATGGAGTCTTGGGCTGGAGAGATGGCTCAGCAGTTAAGAACACTGACTGTTCTTGCAGAAGACCCAGGTTCAAATCCCAGCACCCTCATGGCAGCTAACAACTGTCCATAACTCCAGTTCCAGGGGATCCAACAGCCTCTTCTGTCTTCCAAGGGCAATGCATGACATGGGTGCACTTACCTACATGCAGGCAATACATGCATACACATTAAATAAAAATAATAAATTTAAAAAAGAAGTCTCTTAGAGCTATATTCAGCCTGAAAAAAACAAAACTAGTTTTATACAATATAGAGTAACTTAGAGTGAGGCATAGCCTAAGAACAACACTGCATCTTTATAGAGGCTGCTGAAAGGAGTCAGTTGGAACTTGGAATATTATACTTAGAAATCCCCATGCCAAGTCCACATATTCAGTTGGTATGCTTTCTCCAGTTAAGGCATGTTACCAGTATATAACTTAGGTGCGAGTAACCTCAAGTAACAGTTTCCTCACCGGGCTTTGATATTTTTCATAGTAATCATTTCTTTCTTGGGCTTTGATCCTCGTGGATAATCTTCAGAACCCTGCAGGCTTCCTAGTCCCCAAGTCAAGTGTTTTACTTTAAGTTTTCATTACAGAAGCCTGCTGTTTCTGGGTGCAATTTCTGTATCCATTATCTACTGGAAGGTTTGGCAAATTATGTTCATCTACTGAATCTGGCCCACCACCTATTTTTGTAGATGAAAATGTATTAGAACTCAGCCATGTTCTTTTGCTTATATGTTGCCTATGGTTACCTTCAGGCTTCAGTGGCAGAGTTAAGTAGTTGTAACAGAGAGCATATGCCTACAAAGCCTAAAATATTTATTGCACTATCTGATCTTTTGCAGAAAACATTTTCCAACCTTTCACTTATTTCTATGAAAAGCAAAACCAACCAAACAAAAAAACCTGCCCCAAAATTATCCCCCCACCCCATTCCCTATACTGTTGGTCTTGAATTCTCTATGTAGCCCAGACTGGCTTCAAAACTCTTGACAATCCTGCCTCAACCTCACAAGTGCTGGGATTATAGGACTCCTGCCACTATATTTGGTCCCAAAGTGGGTTTTTAAAACAATAGCATTATATAATTTCCTATGATTCTGTGGTTTAACCAGCTGTTGTTCGGTTTTATATAGTGTTGTCTAGAATGATGGACTGTCTGGAAGGCACAAATGACCTCACTCACATGGCTGAAAATTGGTGCAGGTTGCCAGCTGTTAGCTCAGCTCAAACTGTTAGATTGGTGTCTTTCCCCTGTCCCCCATGTGGGCCTTCACATGGCTGCTTGAGCTTCCTCACAGAATGGCAGCTAGGGTCCTGGGGTAAAGTGGGTAAAGTACTTGCTATGCAAACATAAGGACTATACAAAAGCCAAGTGTAACAATACTGTGTGTCTAAAAGGCTGGAGACTGGTGGATCCCAGGGGCTCACTGGCCAGCTGGTTAGATTCAGATTCAGTGAGAGATCTTGCTCAAAAAATATTATGAGAGAGGGGAAGACACCTAGCTTCGATGACATATGCACACATGGGCAAGCACATCCATGTGAACATCCACACATACACTACATACACACACACACACACACACACACACACACACACACACCACTCAAAAACAAGCAAAAAAAAGAAGAAGAATGGCAGCTAAGTTCTAAGAAGGAGCATTGGAGGGCTAGGGATGTGACCCAGTTGGTAGAGTGTTTGCCTGGTTTGTAGAATGTCCTGGGGTGTTTGGTTTTGGTTTTGGTTTATGGTCCAGGACTCTAACCCAGAGCCTCTTGCATGCTGTATAAGCATTCTACCACCAAACTGTACCGAGTTGGGGATACCGAATCGTACCCCAGCTTTAATGCCTTCTATAAACAACATTCACTTCCTTTGCTTTGTCTTGTTTGCTTTTTTTCTTGAAACAGGATCTCACTATGGAACCCGGGCTGTCCCCAAACTCACTCCCTTGGTCTTTATGTTTGTCTTTTGTTTGTTTATTCTTCTGCTTGTTTGTGGGGTTTTGGTTTGCTTTGATTTGGGGGTTAGTTTTTCTGAGACAGGATCTCACACTGTAATCCATGTTGGCCTGAAACTCACTACATGTAGCCTAGGCTGGCCTTAAACTGTATCTTCCTGCCTCTGCTTCCTGAATGCCGGGATTACAGGCATGAGCCTACCTAGCTAAAATTCACCTTTTTTTTTTTTTACATGGATATATTGTGAGGGAATAATACACACGTGGAAATCAGAAGACGACTTGTGAGAGTCAGTTTTCTCAAGCATTTCGACCATGTGGGTCCCAGGGATTGAACTCAGGAAGACTTGGCAACAAGCACTTTTATCCCCTGAGCCATCTCGTTGGCCCATAATTACTTCTTGATATTCACGTTAAACTGAAAAACAGGGATAGAAGGCAGAGTCCTAGAGCAATGGAAATACTCCTACATGTTGATGTGAATCCTTGAAATAAAATCATGGGCTAGAAAGGGCTTTGACTGCAAAACTGGCCTGCCGTGGCCACTGTTGGGAGTGATTACTCAACACCACCACTAAAAGACTATTTGTGCTGATGCTGCCATGAATAATTTCAACACCATGTCTGCCTCATGGCATCACTTCCTAAGAATTCAAGTCTTTAGTGGGTGTGGCTGAGCCCAATTCACATGCTTGGACCCATATGCCAGATAGAAAAGAATCGTTTCCTTTCTACATCCATGGTAGGATCCAGGGCACTGCAGCCTTACAGTGCTGTGCACACTAGAAAATTCTTCCAAATAAGATGGGAGATTATTGGGGCTAGAGAGATGGCTCAGTAGTTAAAAGCACTTACTATTCTTGCAAAGTTGGATATTCTTACTATTCAAGCTGAGTTTGGTTCCCAGCATCCATATCAGGCAGCTCACAACCACCTGCAACTCCAATTCTGGGGGATCTGATTCTATTTTCTGGCCTCTGAAGGCACCTGCACCCATGTGCACAGACACAGACACACAACATCCTCATTAAAAAATATATGGATTACATGCTAAGTAGACAAATATGACAAAAGTTCACTACAGTCCTTTGGCCTCTCTCTCTCTCTCTCTCTCTCTCTCTCTCTCTCTCTCTCCTCGCTCCTCTCTCATTTTTAGACAGGTTCTCCCTGTAGCCCCAGCTGGCCTGGAACTCACCATGCCTTCTATTCTTCCTCTAAATTATAGACTGTCCAATTATTTTTCCATTTTATCCATAAGAATATCATGCTAGAGATTAAGAGCCTTGCCAAGAACCAATTTGCAAACAGACTAACATATGCAGCTCTGTGATCTGTCAGTTCAGGGACCTGTCAAGAGAGGAAATTTGTCTTTGTTCTGGCTTTTTCTGAGAACATTCCACTTCCTTTATAACTTTCAAAATCTAGTCTCATATAGGGTTTGCAGAATCAACTTTTTCTCCCTGATACAACTGGATCTAGAGTATCCCCAAAAGGACCATGTGTTAAAGTCTTGGTCCCCAGCTTGGTTCTCTTGGGAGATGGTGGAAACTTGAGAAGGTAGGGCCTACTGAGAAGTCTTCAGGTCATTGGAGGTGGCCCTTTAAGGGGATTATATGGGACTCTGGTCCCTTCCACTTCCTCTCTTTTACTCCTGGCCATGAGGTAAGTGGTTTTGCTCCTTGATGCTCTTCTGCCATGATTTGCTGCTTTGCCTCAGACCCAAAGGAATAGGCCCAGTCAATCATGGACTGAGAGCTGAGTGCGGAATTTATACCTGTGATTCCAGCCTTGCAAGATTGAAGTGGAAGATCATGAGTTCAGTATCATCCTCAGCTACACAGTGAATTCAAGAGTAGCCTAGGTTACATGAAACACTGTCTCAAAAAACAATATGATAGGGAGAAACCTCCAAAAATCTGAGCCAGAATAAACCTTTCTCCTTATAGGTTGATTATGTCTGTTACTTGTTATACTTGTTCAGTTGACCAACATGTTCCCTGGAGTGGCCAGGTATTGGTTTTGTCTGCCTTATATTTATTATTCCTTCTAATAAGAGACTCCTCCCCTTCTCCATGTGGTTGGGACAGGCTAACTGTGGGTTTTTGAATGAACCAGGTAAATTAAATTAGACAGAGTACTATATTCCTCTGGAAACAGTGATTAATTCAGTGGACAACACATGGCTCAGGAAAACTGATAAGCAATGCCCACTTTTCCTTAGAATTTCCGCTACCATTACTAGCCTGGAGTGAGTGATGTATTAGATTTCTATGATTCCAGGAACAAACTACCACAGACTTGATGGTTTAGAACAACAGAAAATTATTCTTCCACAGTTCTGGAGGTCAAGTCTGAAATCAAAGTGTCAGCAGGGTCACCGTCTTTTTGAAAGCTTTAAAGGCTCCTGTGCATCTTCTAGCTTCCAGTGGCTCTCTATAATCCTTAGCGTTCCTTGATTTGTAGCTGCATCACATTAATCTCTCCCACCGTCTTCATATAGACATGTCTCTGCGTGGTTCTTGTGTGCAGTACTTTCCTCACTGCTGTGACAACATATATGATAAAAAGGAAGAATTTATTTTGGCTCACAGTTTGCGAGTGCAATTCATTGTGGCAGGGAAGGCATGGCGGCAGTAGCATGAGGCCACTGGTCACATTGCATGTGCGTACAGGAGGCAGAGAGGCAGGAATGGTGATGCTCAGCTTGCTTTCTCCTTTTCATTCAGTCTGAGACTCAGATATGTGTTTCCATGGAAATTCTAAATCCAACCAAGTGAACAAAATTAACCATCACAGTCCCATCCCTTATCAACTTGACACCTAAACACATTTGAATCCTAACAATTCTCTGTTCATGTAACCTCAATTTTTCCTCCATTGCCTCTTTTTTAAATTTCTTGTTCTTGCTTTCTTGCTTGCCTTTGTACTTTTTCAGACAGGGTCTTGCTGCATAGCCCAACTGGTCTTGAACCCAAATCCTCCTGTCTTGCTCCTGAGCTCTGGGATTACGGATGTACACTATACGCCCAGCTTCACCTTTCCTATAAGGACACCACTAACACAGGGTGACACCATCTTAACTAATTGCATCTGCAAAGATTGTTGTTCTAGTTTGTTTCTCCATTGCTGTGACAAAACACTCCAACCAATATCAATTTGGGGAGGAAAGGGCTTGTTTGTTTTACATCTCCCCAGTTACAGTTCATCAGGGAGCTCAAGGTAAGAACTCAGGGTAGGAACCTGGAGGCAGGAGCTGAAGCACAAGCCATGGAGGAGCTGCTTACTGCCTTGCTCCCCTGGCCCCTGCTCAACCTGCTTTCTTATACAACACAGGCCCACCTGCTCAGGGGTGGCACCACCCACAGTGGGCTGGGCCCTTCCACATCACTCAATCAAGAAAATGTCTCACAGACACAGCCACAGGCTAGTCCAATGGAGGCAATTCCCCAGTTGAGGCTCCCTCAACCCAGGTATGTCAAGTTGACACTAAAGCTATCCAGCACAACTGTGTTTCCAAATAAGTTCAGTTCCGAAGCTTCAAATAGACATAAAATTTAGAAACTCACCATTTAACCAACTACAGCCCTCATGTGGAAGGAGCCTACCTGAGAGTGAAGCCAAAAGGAAGAAGTGCCCTGCTTTGCCATGTCCGACTCCTGGAGGGTCAGCCTGTTAAAAGTTACATTTTTAATTTTTATTTTACAAATATGAATGTTTTGCCTGCATATATGTAAGTGCACCCATGCATGCAATACCTGTAGAGGCCAGAAGAAGGTGTGGGAGTCCCTGGAATTGGAGTTATAGACAGTTGTTAGCTTCCATGTGGGTGCTAGGAACTGAACCTGGGTCCTCTGCAAAAGCAGCCGGTGATTTTAACCACTGAGCCATCTCTCCAGTCCCCTCATTTTTTGTAATTTTGTTTGTTTTATGGGGTTAGTTTTTTTGAGACAGAGTTTCTCTACATAGCCCTGTCTGGCCTATGTGGATCAGGCTGGCCTTGAACTCACAGGTATCCACTAGCTTCTGCCTCCTGAGTGCTGAAATTTAAAGTATGCAGCACCACACCCTGGCCCCTTGAGGTGATTTGAAGTAACAGCAATAAACTGACTACCTTTCTTCCTCTGGCAAAATTAGAAAAGCATTTGCACATGACCAGTACTCCAGATTTCTTCCTGTCACACTCATCCTCCCAAATCCTTGGACAGGGATTGAGCAATTACATTTGGAAGCTCTCTTAGTGCCTTGGATTTACTTCATTTGGCTAGAAAACAAATTTATTTTAAGTTGCTAGATGATTGATATCTTACAATGCCTTCAGCCACTCTTCTTTTTTTTTAATGTTTATTATAGGAAATTTGGAAGGCATACAAAGTAGAGAGAGGAGTGTAATTCCCCACTTTTCTATCACCTCAGCAGGTAAAGACACCCACTGCCAAGCCAAGCCTGAATTCAATCCCTGGGTCCCACATAGCAAAAGAAGAGAACCGACTCCTCGAGGTGTCCTATGTGCTGGATAGCTTTAGTGCTGGATAGCTTTAGTGTCAACTTGACACACCAGGGTGGAAGGAGCCTCAAATGGGGAATTTCCTCCATTGGACTGGCCTGTGACCATGTCTGTGGGGTATTTTCTTGATTGTTGAGTAACATAGGAGGGCCCAGCCCACTGTGGGTGGTACCAACCTTGGGCAGGTGGTCCTATATCATATAAGTAAGCAGGTTGTGGGCCAAGAGTAAGCAGCATTCCTCCATGGCCTGTGCTCCAGCTCCTGCCTCCAGGTTTCTGCCCTGAGAGCCTACGTTGGGTTCCCTCAGTGATGGTCTATGACCCAAGAGATGTAAGCCAAGTAAACCCTTTCCTCCCCAGCTTGGTACTGGTCAGAGTGTTTTGTCATAACAATTGAAGGCAAGCCATAACATCCTCTAAAGTCTACACACGTGTGCTGCCCCCCAACAAACAAAATTTAAAATGTAATAAAACATTTTAGTGAAAGTACTGCTTTACTAGGTGAAGGAGGAATTCTGTAGCATCTTTTGTTCATTTACTTGTATTGTTTGGATTATTTGCTTTTTTGAGACAGGATCTCATTGTGTGTCCCAGGCTAGCCTAGAACTTACTGGGCAGCCCAGGTTGATCACAAACTTGAGATCCTCCTGCCTCAACCTCACAAGTTCTGGGATTACAGGCTGAACTTACGCAATTCTAACAAACTCTTCAGTGATTCAAATACTGTAGCTCTATGGGTCACAAAGTAACAAGGCCCTAAATCATATTGCAGAAAGAAAATGACAGGGTGGTGGTAACGGCTACATGACTCAAGAGCTGGCTTATTGAAGAGCTTACCATAATTACCCAAATTGATTACTTTTTTCTTCTGTAGCCCAGCTGTCCTAGAACTCACTATGTAGACCAGGCTGGCCTTGAACTCACAGAGATCCACCTGCCTCTGCCTCCTGAGTGCTGGGATTAAAGGCATGCACCACTACGCCTTGGCTCTACCCAAACTAATTTATAAAACATTCCAAGTACTGAAGGAGACACAAAATAAATTTTATAATTTTGGGAACGACAGAGCCATAGTTGTCTGTAGCTCAGTGGTAGAACACTTGCAGGCGTGAGGCCCTGCTGGGTTCAGTCATAAACACCAAAGAGAAAAATGAAAAAATTCTCAGAAGTGGAAGCAGTTATAGGTCAGGTCTAGGAAATGTGATAAGGAGTATGTCTAACCAACACAAGATGCTTCCTTTCTTTAAAAGCTTGCCTTTTCTCAGGAAAGGGCCTACAGAGCCTTCTTTGATATTTATTTTTTGTACTGCTTCACCTCACCTACCAACTACAGATGATTATACGAGGGGTGAGCTGGGGGAATCAAATGAGAATTTGGATGTGAAGTTCAGGATAATCTGTAATTGGCATGATTGGCATTTAGATGATATAAACATTACCCCCTTCTGCCTGTGCACAGAGAAGCAGAGAAAGCTGAAGCAGACCACAAAGAGAAGTCATGTGGGCACAGAAAGAAAGAGAGAACACTACCCACATTCCTGAAGGTTTCTTGCCCCCATTTCTTTCTGAGGCCTAGTAACCTTTCTGCTCATGGATTCTGTGCCTCAGAATCTAGTCTTCTGGCTGGGGATGGAGCTTGGTGGTAGAGTGCTTGCCTAGCAAGTAAAAGACTCTGGGTTTGATTGCTAGTGTCACACACATTATATAGCATCTCCTTGTATTAAAGTCTTCCAGGGGCTGTACAAGTGGGTTTCAGGTCTTCAAATATTAAAGAGTGATGAGTAGAGTCACACAAGTGGGAACACAGTGTGTGGAGAAAAAGATCAGGCCTGAGAACACAAGTCAGTATGGGTCCCTCAACAAAATAGATTCTGTTAAAACCACCCTTGTCAGAAGGTATCTTGTTTTCATCAAGCACTGGGGGCCAGCATCCCTGCCCATGAGATGCTTATAGTTGGCCCTCCCAAGTATCTGGGAAGAGCTGTTGCCAGCTGGCTGTTGCTCTGCCCATCATCTTATAACCAACATATCACTTTCTGAGTCCCCATACTGGGCATGTGAGGCTTAGAGAGCTGCAAGTAGGTCCTGAAGTCCAAGTCCTTTATGTTACAGACAGTTGACCAGTTTGTCCTGGTCTACCAAGAACCACCCCACTTTTTAAGACTGAAAGTCCAACATCCAAGAAGTCTCTCAGACTCAAGAAAACTGAGATGATTACACCAGCTACCAAATTCCCAGGGCCTCAGTGGAAACCTGCCTGAATCATTCCAAGCCCAGGATCACCAAAATTCTAAACCCCCGTCCTAAGAACTGTTACAGAAATGAGTATTTTTATGTACTAGGGACTGAACTTGGGGCCTTGTGTACACTAGGTATTCTACCACTAGGCTACATCCCCAGCCTAATTGAATTTCTTTGAAACTGATTCCTGAATCCACTACATGTCTCCGTGAGTTTGTACCAGTATAGCAGAGGCAGATTAAGAGCAGCATGAATTCTTCTTAAAAAAAAAAGAAAAAAAAGAGCTGCATGGATTCTACTGTGCTCAGCTACATAGGGAGTTCAAGGCTAGCCTGGGCTACATGAGACCCTGTAATTTAAAAAAAAAAAAGAAGGAAAAAACAGAGGTGAGGCCTCCGACTCAGTAACTGGGTGACCTCAGGCAAGTAATCTAACTTCTCAGAACCTTACCTTATCTAGGTACGCTTCTGTTTTGTAAAGTTGGAGTTCAAACCTAGAGCCTCACACATGCTGAGCAAGTGTATCACACACTGAGCTCTACCCTCAGCCCTTTTCAGTTCCTTATCTGAAAAGTAATAAGAATAACATACCCGCACTGGTGTTACGGAAATACTGTCTGGGACTTCTCCCTAACCTTCCTGATTGGGTTAGGACCATTGTGTCAGGAGGCCCCTTGCTCCCACCCAGACCTGGAGGCCATGTGCCCCTGCTTCATTGTTGCCTAGGGTTACAGTTTAATTTTGAAGATACTCCAACAATAGAAAAGTCAGCAATTACTTTCATGCCTTTATCTTGCTCTTGTCGCTGCATCTTCCTCCCATCAGGGGCCTCTCCACCTGCTGCATTCGAGGTGCAGTGGGAGGATGAAGGCTGTCTCCAGAAGCCTCACCTAATCCTGTTCTCTCTGGCTACTGAGGCTGGGTGTGAGAGCAGGGCCTGGTTTCTCTTGTTTCTATACTGAGTCCCTGGAGGAGAAGCTCCTAGTGCCAGTTGGAAGGACCTAGCAGGAGAGGAAGGCAAGAGACTTGAGCCGCCTGGTCAGTCCTCTGGCTTGGACAGACACTTTATGTCTCTACCCTTGAAACTATCAGTTGGCCTACCTGGTCCCTTCACCTGCTTTCTCACCTGCCATACTCACACCTGCCAGCCAGCACTAAAGAAGGACGGGGAATTCTAAGATGTTACAAGAAGCATAAGCATATTTTGTGTGTATTTGTGGCAGTAGCTACAAAACCCTTGCAGCTAGCTGTACCACCTGACCATTGTCCCCTGAGGTAAGGTCTGTCTACCTACAAAGGTAGCCTGGCCCATGTGGATTTCTTCATTGCTGTTCACCCCTGGGAAGTGTATAGACCAGTGTAGGCTTTGTATGGCATGTTGACGGCAGGCCCCAAATCCCTGGTGCTGGGTTTCGGGGCATCCATGGATTAAAACCCAGAGCAAAGAGGTCTCACCACCTCTCTTCAAGCAAGCTGTACCTGGCCAGGTCTCAAAGGTCTCTTATGACTATCCTTTCTCTTGTCTTTCTCCACTTTGATAAATGTCCTGGGATTAGCCCCTCTGTGTTTATTGGATGAGCAATTTGTGTCTGTCTGAGAAGCTATGTCTGAATAATATTTGGCACGAGCTGAAGAAATGTGATCCACCACATTTCTCTCCAGCCAGCTCTCTGGAGCCAGCTGTCTCCTGCCAACAGGCTTACAAAATTCTACAGCTGAGTCTGGCAGCATAAACAGGTTTGTAGGTATGGAGTGAGGGTCGGGGAGGTATCTAGGGTTGAGCCAAGGAGAGAGGGGCTGAGCATCCTTAGTGAATCAGTTGGTGATTTTAGAGCCCCTGTAATAATTTAAAGACATCACAGATGCCCATGGTATGACAGGCCCTGGAGACAGAAAACCAGGCCCCCTTGTATCAGGAGCCTAGGTGGTTACCTGGGACCAAAGTTCTAGGTATGAATTATAGCCAAGGAGAGTCAAGGGAGACCAGTATCCAGATTCCAGATATGGGAGAGCTATTAGCGCTAAGCTCTTGTTTGTGCTTGTGGGGAAGGGTGGGGTAAAAATGTAGGGAGACTATTTAAATGTTTCCTATTAGTGTAGGTCCCAGAACTGGGGAGGACAGAGCTTGCAGCTGTGGCTGAGGGCCCAGGTGTGACAGGCTAAGGAATGTAGAGGAAGCGGGAACTTGGTACGTGGGGGTGGGGGCTGCCAACAGCCTCCACCACACCACATCCCCCTAGGCCTTCCGCTGTGTCCCCTCAGCACCCTCCCTGCTCTTTTCTGAGGGCCCACATCATTTCCCTTACTCAGATCTCAGACTTTCTTCTACCTCTTTCTCATTCTTTGTCAGAGATTGGAGGTAAGGCAGGACACTATCCCTGTGTCTCTAACAGTGACACAGAGCTCACCACTGAGGAGACACATGACAATGATTTCCTGAGGAAAGGAGTGAATGAAAGAGGCTGGGAGTGAGCTTAGCCATTGGTGGTCACAGATTCACAAGAAGAGAGCAACTAGCAGGTTAGACAGAGGTAAGCATACAGGAAATGAACCACTTCAGGAGTGAAAACATGGTCGGGCATGGTGGTACTGGCGCCAACACAGGAGGCTGAGAGCAGAAAGGTCGTGAGTTGAGTTGGAGGCTGACTAATGAGACTGTCAAAAACACAACAACAAAGAAACAGGACTCGGTGAGTAAAGTAGCTGCTTCACAAGCATGAGGACTTGTGTTCCAATCACTAACACCCATGTAAAAACTGGGCACAGTGGTGTGTGTCCGGAACTCCAGAGCTGAAAAGGACAAGGTGTGACAAGAGGACCCCTAGAGCTTTCTGGCCAGACAGTCTAGCCCAAATGGTGAGCTCCAGGTTCAGTGAGAGACCTGGTCTCAAAAAATAAAGAAAAGAGCAGTAGATGAAGACACCCAACAATAACCTCTCTCTCTCTCTCTCTCTCTCTCTCTCTCTCTCACACACACACACACACACACACACACACACACACACAATGGAAATATTGCCACAGTAACACCATCCTCAAGGTCTGTGCTGAGTAAAGGCCTGGTATGTATAAAGCCAGTTCTTTATGAAAACTTGAGGTACCCAAGCAGCTGTACAGCTGTGCAGCCATCCTGTTGAAGGACAAAGGAAGTTTCACATGGTTCCAACTCAACAGTAAACAGTTTGTTCTACACTCCACAGGACACCATCTGTCTCTCAAACAGAAAAAAAAAAATGTACCCATAAAGAGGTAGGAACCATCTGTGCTGGAGCAGAGGCCTAGAGACTGGGTTATGAAAGTTTAGAAATGGATGAGGTTAATTTCACTTGAAGCTGTTTAAGAAGGTTTCATGGGGACAAGGTGACATAGACTGACCTTGGAACAAGTGTGCTCTTACACAATTTTTTTGCTTTGTTTTTAATTTTTTATTTACTATTTTTAAATTTCTTGTTACATTCATTTATGTAGATGTATATCTGAGTGTGGGCATGCATGCCACAGTGTACATGTGGAGGTCAGAGGACAGCTTGTGGGAACCAGTTATTTCCTTCCACTATGTGGGTCCCAGGGTTTAGATCCAAATCATCAGTCTTGGTGGTAAGTACCTTTACGTGCTGACCCATCTTGCTAGCCCCTATTTTCTTTTGAATGTACTTACCCATTTTAGAGGGCTGCTGGTGGAGCCCAGGGCCTCACTCATGTTAGGCAAGTGTTCTTATGGCTGAGCTACACACTCCCAATCTGATATCTGCTGCAGACTCGGAATACTGATCCCTTTATACTTTCCCTGAAGCCAGGAGCATCCATGGAGTTCTTTTCCACACAACTCTCCTGTCAGACTATATGGGACATCATATGAAAAATTCATCTACCATCCTATACCTGGGGAGGTCTATATAATGGAGATGTGCAGGAATAAGAGGCAGAAAAGACAGGAAGAAGAGATACAATGGTGGGAAAATAATGGTGGGAATGATGAGGCGTGAGGGCTGCTTAGACCTGTGGCAGGATTGTGAACAGTGAGTGACATGTTCGAAAAAGGACTGAGGTAGGCTGAGGAATTTGGTGTTTGAC
>NW_008346082.1:2335187-2384229 GCF_000622305.1 Nannospalax galili | reverse complement strand
AGAGAGAGAGAGAGAGAGAGAGAGAGAGAGAGAGAGGAGAGAGAGAGCTGTGTTCAGGAAGTCATTCTGACAGTGGCACTGTGGGGCAGGCTGGGCTGGGAGAAGCTGGAGGTGGGCAAACCAGCCAGACAACTGTCTCAGGCAACAAGTGAGAATGCCTGTGAGCTCCTGCAGCACTTGGCAAAAGCATCTGTTTGACACTCATCTCACTGCCTCTCAGAGCTTTCTTTTGACAGCCTGACAGCACCACAAGCCTGTGGCTTCCTTGATAGCAGACTGTTTGCTGCCTCTCCGGGGGCCTCTGAGCTGACATGGTTCTTGGCAGGTGCTCATTATATATTTGTGAAGTTACTGAATAGGGCAGTGATAAAAAGGACAACGGGCGTACAGAAGCGGGTGCAGATTCCCCGGATAACATCCTGTAGCAAATGCAGATCCTGAGGCCTGGGCCTCACCGCAGCTGCCTTGGTGTTTGTGCAGAAGGGAAGGAGCCACAGCTGAATGCAAGTTGCTCTCATGCTGTGTGGAAGGGGAGGGAGGGCATGCAAAAGCTTTGGGGTGTTCAGAGAGGTGGCCAGCCAGATGGGAGACCTTATGATCTGTGCTATCCTAAGGTGCCTTAGGAAGTGTATTAAATCTCTTTTAAATTTTTCTGATTTTTATTTTATGTGTATGAATGTTCTACCTGCATATGGGCCTGTGTGTACAGTGCACATGGAGGACAGAAGAAGGCTTCGGATCCCCTAGACCTGGAGTTACAGATGGTTGTTAGCTGCCGTGTGGATGCTGAGAACTGAATTCAGGTCCTCTGAAAGAGCAGCCAGTGCTCAGTCAGTGCTTAGCCATCTCCAACCCCTAAAGCTATTTTTCTATTGCATCTGACAGAAACTCAATATAAGTGAGGCTTAGGAAGAATGGGTACTTATTGGTTCATAAGGTACATTCCAGGATTGCCCCAATCAGAGAGTCTAGCAGTGTTGGGCTTAGTTCCACCTGTGATGTCTGCTCCTTGCCACACACCAGCCTCATTCTTGCAGCCTGGCTTCCTCCACAGGCTGGAAACGTGTGCCAGTACCCTGGTCTCCTATCAGAGAGTTTCTCTACCAGAGAGGGACCAAAGGTTTGCGATGTCATGTACCAGTGTCAAAGATCTGAGACAGGCTCTATTTGTTACAGGAGTTGGCTCTTGGCCTAAGACCAAACCTTAGCAGTGGCTAAGGAAGCAGGGTTATGTAAGATGGAAATGGCTCCCATCAAAACCTGACAACTGGGATAGGAAAAGGGGCATTTCCCAGAGACAGAGCCAACTATAAAAACATTGAGTCTTCTGCATATATTAACTATTTTACATTGTTCCAAGAGTTGTTATTATTGTGATGTTTATTAGCCTTGGGAATTATTACCTCAGGAACCCCAGGCACACAGTGAGTTTAGTAACAACATAGATCACCTACTGGTAGTAAAGACTTAATAAATAACTAATAAATGACTGGGCAAACACGGAACTAGGATTGGAATCCACTCCATCTGTCTCCAGGCTGTATGTTTTCCCATTATGTTATATTGCCCATTCATTATGGAAGGAAAGAAAGCAAGGTATCGGACTGTGTAGAAGAGACAGAGATTTCTCCCAGGAAAACCTAAGGGTTAGGTTGAGGAGCCTATGGAATTGATTGATCCAGCCATGGCAATCAGGAGTAAGAAGCCAGCATCAGTCTCACTGAAGATGCCACCCAGGATCAATCTCACTGAAGATACCTAAAATGGGATATTTCATTTTGACTTCATCTTTCTTCCATCTTAATTTACTTAAGCAGAATTTGACAAAACCAAGAAAAAAATATGAAAGAACAATTAGGCCCGATTTTCACCTATTATAAATTTAAGCAGTCAGTAGAATAAGAGCCATGCTGGCAGTGGTGGGAAAATGGCTTGCTTCCAAATGGCTGGTAACAGGGTAAAGTGGAGCAAGCTGTGAAAAACAATTTATTTGGTCACAGGAGTCAAGTGCTAGGAAAGGTTTCTTTACCTTTGACCTAGTAATCTCAGTCTTCAGAAACTGCTGAGAGTCACAAAACCCAACCCAACTAGTGCCTTGTGCAAGAGATATATGTAAAACAGTGTTCCTCAGAGAGACTGAGATTAAATGGATATGAAAAAATAGAAAACAAGAACAAATGCTACAATGAAAATAGAAGTAGCAAACAAATAGGGGTTGCAGTAGTAACATTGACAAGGTTGACTTCATACACATAAAAAACAAAAACAAAGACATAAAAAAATACTTTATCGCCGGGCATGGTGGTACATGCCTTTAATCCCAGCACTCAGGAGACAGAGGCAGGCAGATCTGTGTGAGTTCTAGGCCAGCCTGGTCTACGTAGTGAGTTCCAGAACAGCTGGGGCTACAGGAAGACCCTGACTCAAAAAAAGACCAAAAAAATCTTCATCGTGATAAAGGCTGAGTGCTACGATGAAGCTTTGTCATAAATATCTAGGCATGAAAAAATATAGCATCAAGGCCAGGCATGGTGGCACACGCCTTTAATCCCAGCACTCAGGAGGCAGAGGCAGGCAGATCTCTGTGAGTTTAAGGCCAGCCTGGTCTACATAGTGAGTTCCAGCCAGCTGGGGCTACAGGGAGACCCTGCCTCAAAAAAGAAAGGAAGGAAGGAGGGAGGGAGGGAGGATGGGAGGGAGGGAAGGAGGGGGAAAAGAAACAAAGAAAGAAAGAAAGAAAGAAAGAAAGAAAGAAAGAAAGAAAGAAAGAAAGAAAGAAAGAAAAAGAAAGATCAGAATTCATCAGAATTCATAAAGCAAAAACATTGACAAGTAATACATGGAGAAATGGATGGAAATACCATTAGTAGTAGAGAATTTTAATTCAACTCTCTTAGTCTATACCTGATCAAAAAATTGCAGACAATAAAAAGAAAATGGGGATATAATTTATTAATTAGTAAGGTTGACTGACTTAAAAGATATCAAACTCCAAACCTTGAAAATCAAGATTATACTGTTTTGGGGTTTTGTTTGTTTAGCTTTGAGACAGAGGCTCACTATGTAGCCCTGCTGACCTGAAACTTGCTGTATTGACCAGGCTGGCCTCAAATTCACAGAGATCCAACTGCCTCCTGCCTCCAGAGTGCTGGGATTAAATGTGTACACTACCACACGCCACTGAAAATAGATTATTTCAGTAAATGTTCATGATCACTTGCAAATGACCACGTCAGTCCTCAAAAATAAAAACAGGGGCTGGAGAGATGGCTCAGTGGTTAAGAGCACTGGCTGCTCTTACAGAGCACCTAAGTTCCATTCCCAGCACCCACATGATGGCTAACAACCATCCCTAACTCCAGTTCCAGGGTATCTAATACCCTCTTCTTAGCAGGCATTGCACAACACAGGTGCACTTACATGCATGCAAGCAATACACTCATACATATAAAATAAAAGTAACAATTTTTTTTTAAGTTTTAAAAAATAAAAGCAGACAATACTCTGAGCCAGGCGTGGTGGCGCATGCCTGTAGTCCCACCACTTGGGAGGCAGAGGAAAGTGGATCTCTGGGAGTTCAAGGCCAGCCTGGTCTAAATAGTGAGTTCCAGGACAGCTGAGGCTACAGGGAGACCCTGTTTAAAAAAAAAAAAAAAAAAAAAAAAAAAGCAGACAAAACTCTAAACCTTTAATATTTTTCAAAAAGTAGAATAAGTACAGATAAGTGATCAAAATGACCAGGATGAGCAGTAGGAAAAACAGAAAAGTTGAAATAAAAAAATGAAAAGTAATAGAAAAGTTGAAAATTTAAAAACTACACGCTGGTAAAATAATACTCAGGCCTTAAAAAGAAAGGAAGGGGTTGGAGAGATGGCTCACTGGTTAAGACCACTGGCTGCTCTTGCAGGGGACCCAGTTTTCATTCCCAGCACCCACACAGCACCTAACAACCATCTGTAATGCTGGTTCCAGGGGATACAATGCCCTCTTCTGGCCTCCATGGGCATTGCACAACACAGGTGCACTTACATACATGCGTGTACTCATACACACAAAATAAAAATAATAAATAAAATATTTTTTAAATAAAAGGAAGGAAATTCTGATACATGCATAAATGAAGCTTGAGAACATTATGCTAAGTGAAATAAGCCAGCCACAAAAAATAGATACTATATGATTCCACTTTTATGAATTACTTAAAAGTCCAATTCAGAGACAAAAATTCTCTAGGAATGACAGTTGCCAAGTGCCATCAATAGGAGAAATTGAGAGCTACTGTTTAACCAGTACAGTTTTGGTTTTGTGAGATGTGAAAAATTTGGAAACTGGTTGTATAATAATGTGACTATATTAAACACTACTGAGCTGCACGTATGAAAGTCATTGATGATAAATTTTGTGTTTTGTGTCCTGGGGCTGGAAATGTGTCTCAGTTAGTAGAGTGCTTGCCTGTCATTCACACAGTTTAGAGTTCAAGCCCCAGCACTACATAAAACTGGATGTGATGGCTAGGAGGTAGTAGCAAGAGGATCGTACATTTAAGATCATCTCAAGGTCACCCTGAGGCAAAACAGAATAAAAATCCTCTACCTGAAAGTTAAGACAGTCTCTCCTTACCACCGTGTACATCTATAGTCCTAGCTATTCGGGAGCTGAGGCAGAAGGTTAGCAAGTTCATGGCTTGCTTGAGCTATAGCCTCTGTCTCAAAATGAACGATTAAAAAGAGCTAGAGATACAGTTTAGTGACGAGTAGTAAAGTACCAGCCTATGTGAAGCCCTGGGTTCAGTCACCAGTCACACACACACACACACACACACACACACACACACACACACGAAGGAAAGAAAAGAAACTCTTAGTTCTCAAAGTACAAAATGAAATAATCTAAAAAGCAAATCAGAGGAATACACATTTTATAGATATTTTTATTACAATTATTAGTGCGTGCATGTGTGTGTGTGTGTGTGTGAGAGAGAGAGAGAGAGAGAGAGAGAGAGAGAGAGAGATAGGGTCTCCCTATAGCCCCAGTCAGCCTGGAACTCACTGTGTAAACCAGGGTGGCCTTGAACTCACAGAGATCCACCTGCCTCTGCCTATCAAGTTCTGGGATTAAAGGCATGTGCCACCATGTCTAGCTGTAGGGGAGGGGGCATGAGTATGCCATAGTGCTCGAGTGGAACTCAGAGGGTAACTTTGTGGATTTGGTTCTTTTCTTCTTCCATATGGTGGCTGGAGATTGAGCTCAGATCATCGGGCTTCATAGCAAATGCCTTTATTGGCTGAACCAGCTTGCATGCCAAGGAATGAGCATTTTTGTGTTTCTTAATATATCTCCTATCACTTTCAGGTGAAGATTCAGAGTTAATCTTCAAGTGCAAGCTCCAAGACTGACATGTTTACTACACTAAAAAAAAAAAAAAGTTGCTTTCCTTCTTACCCTTATTTAAGGCATACTATGGCCTGCCCCCAGAGGTTCCTGTGTTGGAGCCTTGGTTCCCAGTGTGGTAGTAATGAAGTAGCAGGACCTTCAAGAGCTGGGGGTCTAGTGAGACCTAACTCTGTCTAGCCACTAGGCAGAAATGACCTCTGCAGGGATGAACGACTATTTTGTAGGACTAGATCAGTTCACTGGAGAATAGCTTCTTACACACCCCTACCTCACTCCACCCCTGTACTGGGGATGGAACCCGAGGCCTTGTGCATGCCAGACCAGTATTCTACCACTAAGCTATATCTCCAGGCCTGGTTTGTTTGAGACAAGGTGTTACTATGTAGCTCAGTCTGAATTTACATTCCTCCTGCTTCAGCCTCCTGAGTACTTGGATTACAAGTATGCACCACTATGCACAGAAAAATAGGCAAGGCTGACATCTTCCCTGAACTCCTATTTCTTTCTTATTTAGGGGCAGGCAGCTACTGGGGATTAAATCTGGGGTCTTGTAATTGCTAGAAGAGCTCAGTACTGCTGGGCTACGTTACCAGCTCTGTGAATCTCTGGGTTTTACTCACCTTTTCTTTAGGCCCCACTGCCTCTACCTATTCCCGCCACTCTGACACCATTTACCATAGGCCCACACCAGAGCCAAGCAGATGCTGGTGCTGTGCTCTTGAGCCTCAAGAACTAAACCCCTTTTCACTTATACTTACCATTAGATACTTTGTTAGAACACAAAATATATTAAGACAACAAGCTTGCATGGCAAACCCTGCATCGGTCCCTGGAGATATCAGAAAAGGGTTAAGTTCATCTCTTCCTTCAGGAAGCAACGGACTTGGGGAAGACAGAGCCCTGGAGGTATTCTTGGAGGGGGAAGAAGAAGGGGTAGGGCTCTACCCAGAACAGGATATTGGAGCTTGCGTTTAAGGAAAACCATTGTACTAGAACCAAAGGACTGTGAAGGGCATTGCAGAGGAAAGCAAAAACATGAAGCGCTGTAGAAAGAAAACTGCAAATCCTGTTCTAGGCAGACCCCACTAACTAGTTCCAAGAAACAGAAAAGGCCAACAGTGAGGCCCTTCTCTCCAAATTAAGCCCTTCCTTTGCCTGTGGTTTCTATTTTGTGTCTTAAGTAAATCATTCTCCTCCTCTCTGAAACTTAGTTTCATCATTTGTGAAATAGAACCAATAATGCCACCTGTTTTTGTTTTTTGCTGTTGTTTCTGTTGTTGTTATTTGTTCGTTTTAGGATCAAATGAAAAAAATGTATCTTAGGGATTTTGAGTCTTGAGCTGAGTATGGTACAGCAGAGGCAGGTGGATTTCTGTGAGATCCAGGCCAGCCTAGTTCACACAGTGAATTCCAGGCCAGCTGGGGCTAAAGATCTAAAAAAAAGAATTTTGAGATTTTGAGTCTTAGGGTGGTGTGGTGGCACATGCCTATAATCCCAGCAACTTGGAAGACAGAGGCAGTAGGATCAGGAGTTCAAAATCAGCATCGGCTACATAGCAAATTCTATGGGCTATGTGAAACCTTACCTCAAAAAATAAAATAAAGTAAAATAAAATAAATTAATCTAGAGCTGTGTGTATCAGGAGCATCTAAGCCTCACTAGCTTGCAGCTGGACTTTGAGTGCCCAGCAGAGAAAGGACTTCAGAGGAAGAAAAAATATGAAATTATGGAATGGAGCTAACACAGGGTCATTGCTGCTTCTTATAAGGCTGGGCACTGGTTTCCCATAAGGCCATGCACAGTGACAAGAATACAGCAAGTATTAAGCTCCTCCAGGGAGTTAGTTCTCTGTAAACCTTCCTCTCTGCCTCAGCCCTCCCATCCTGAGATCATTGTTCAGAGTTTTTCCCCTGAGGAGTACTGAGAGCTGCCAGAGTCTCCCCAAGTGAGTGGTAATAGAACAGAATTAGGAGCTGACTGAGTTATGGTCTTAGCGTTTCTATTCTTGACTTCTAAGCTTTTATGGAGCTTGGAGAATCGAGCTACATTTAAAAAACCCACATATGGAAAACTCACCATTAGGAACAAAATTAAGTTAGAGTCCAAAGTCATGGCTGTCATTAGGATAAATTCCAGATGGCTTAAAGATTTACATGTAAAACATGAAATCACAAAAATAATAAAGGAACATAGATGGATATTTACAATTTTGGAAGGAAGAGGAACAATGAAAGATCATTCTAATTTAGCATCAAAAATAAATTTTAAAATGACACCAACTAAAAAAAAAATCATGCATCAGCAGACTGTAAAAGTAGAAAGGTTAAGAAAGATCTCTAAAGTCAGAGTTAATGGGTGCAGGGAAAGACAGGCCTGGGCTGTTCCTTGGAGTAGTTAATTGGGCAACTTCATTTGGAGGATCTGAGGCAATCCTCCTCTTCCTCCTCTTGGCACTGGTCCTGATCGGCCAGCTGTGGTAGGGAGTTATTTACTCCAGACAGAGTTAGTGAACACCTCAGGCAACAAGTACTCCCACTCAAGAAAGAAAACTGTCATACTCAAAAGGCAAGACAAACCCTCTTTATCCAATAGACATATCCTACCTGTCGATCTATCTATCATCTATCTATCTATCTATCTATCTATCTATCTATCTATCTATCTATCTATCTATCTATCATCTGTCTGCCTATCATCTAAGTATGTATCATCTCCAACCAGCATATTATACTCCTGTAAGCTTGGTAAACAGAACAGTTAAGAACAAGAATGTAGGGCTGGAGAGATGGCTCAGGGGTTAAGAACACTTACTGTCCTTGCAGAGGACCTGGGTTCAATTCCCAGCACCCACATGGTTGATAACAGTGGTCCATAACTCCAGTTCCAGGGTATCTGACACCCTCTTCTGGTCTCTGTGGGGCATTGCATGTATGTGGTACACTTTTACACATGCAGGCAAAATACACACATACAATAAAAAATATTAAAATATATTTTGAAAAAGAGAGCAAGAATGTATAAGTAAAGCCAGGTATGGTGGCCCATGCCTTTGAGCCCACCAGAGGCAGGGAGATCTCTGAAAGATCAAGGCCAACCTTGTCTATATAGTGAGCTCTAGGTCAGCGAGGCAACAGGGAGACCCTGTCTCAAACAACAACAGAAAAGCAATCAAGCAAAAAGAATGTATAAGTAGAGGGTGAACAGGGGCTGGAGACATAGCTCAGTGGTACAGTGCTTCTCTAGCATGCAACAGGCCCTGGGTTGGCTGCCCAGCACCACAGCACATATCAAAAGGTCTAGAATTATAAGCATTTGAGTAAAATGCTGTGGGAGAACAGAACATGCCACCCCAAAATATGTCATTTTAGCATAAGGATCATTTTGTCCTAAGGGCAATTGAGAAAAAGTAAATATAAGACGCTGTTCTCCCCACATTTGGCCAGAGAAGGACATAGGTTTGTAAGACAAACGAACTCCCTCTGTCTGAGAAAGGACAAAGATAACCATGAAGACTACTTTGGAGCTTAATTAATTCGGAGATAGACACAGAGGACTATGGAATCTAGCCTTACTAACCAGCTTTATCTACATTTATTTGTCTTCCTATAGTGATAGTTTGCTGTCTGCCCCCCCACTTCTTTAACCTTTTTCTCTCCCCACAACCCAACCCCCATACTTAGAGAAGGAAAATTTGGCCAAGCTCAAAACCAGACTTTTGCAGAGTAGACAACACATTATTATGTTTTCTTCTCTCTGGAAGAAACATGTATAAAAGCTTCCCTTCAGGAATGTGCCTGGTTTCAAATGTAAGCCTCAAGAATGCTAGCATTTGCTACACTAAAGATCTAGCCAGGAAAATGGGAGGAAGGAGTCAGTTAGCATTGGGGACATGGAGCCAGGACTAGGAGGCTAGAAATTTGGGTTTGAGCCCTAGCTCCCCTACTTCCAGCTTGTGGTCCCAACAGGTCACTTTTTCTTTCTGAGCCTCTGTTTCCTGGTCAGTGAAATGGTAGCACACTTGTCTGGCTCTCTGGATAGGCTAAGAGGATAAAACAGCAAAGGCCTTACTTTCTAAAACAAATGTCATGAATGCAAATTCCTTTAAGGACCAGAAAGGCAATGCGGTTTTGTAAAGTGGCCAGCATAAGACACAAGGGACTGGTAAGGACTCTGGCTTAACAAACATGCCTAGGAGACAAATTTGACCTTGACTCACCAGTTTGTGGCTCCTGCTCTAAGCAAAAATAAGAGTAATTAGAGCAAAGAAGCTCTTGAAATGGATGTAAAATCCAATTTTTTTCTCCCTGCTGTGGGTTGAATTTTGTCCACAAAAAGTTCTTTTTAAATAAAACACATGTTGAACTCCTACCTCAAAAAAACCTGTGACTTTATTTTGATATAGGGTCATTACAGATGTGATTACTTTTTTGGGGGGGTTTTTTTGAGACAGGGTCTCCCTATGGCCCCAGCTGTCCTGAAACTCACTATGTAGGCCAGGCTGGCCTTGAACTCACAGAGATCTGCCTGCCTCTGCCTCCCAAGTGCTGGGATTAAAGGCATGCGCCACATGCCCGGCGTGATTACTTTTAAGTTGAAGTGAAGTCACACTGGAGTGGTCCCCTAATGCCTGGCCATAAAAGATACAAGACACAAGGAAAGGCCACATGAAAGTGGAAGCAGAAATTGGAGTGATGTGTCTACTGGCCAAGAAACACCAAGGATTGGGGTCCAGGTGTTAGCAAAGAGAGAGAACAGATTTTCACTCAGAGCCATCCAGAGGAACCAACCCTACTGATCTCTGTCTTTTTTAAATGTTCAGTGTTGCACATTAGTTTATTGTGTAGTATTATTTAGCAACTCATTCTTTATGTGAAGGCATAGCATGCATGAAGTTACATTAGTGTTGTTCATTTATTCATCAGGCACCACTAACGTCTGCATTATTTAATACAACTCATTCTCAGCACTTTCCTTACAAACAACTCTATCTTTCTGGTTCTTTCCGCATGACTTTTCTCCAGGGTGTCTTCTTCTTCACATGCCTTGACCATGGCCTTGACCATTGGTTCTATTGATTTATGATTTCCTTCTCAGAAGTAGGAAGGCAGAGTCCATTTTATAAAACCCCATTAGATTGCCTTCCTCAAACATCTACTATATACACAGCTACTTATTTTCTGGTCAAAGTTGAGGTTCTTGTCTACCATGACAAGGAAGGCATGATGCCAGGAACATGAAGCATCTGTAGTCAGGAAGCAGAGAGCTTTGGTAAACACTCGCCTCAGCTTTTTATGCAGTCTAAGACCCCAGCCAGACTATGGACAGGTCCCTGATTATCTGGATTTCAGATTTCTAGCCTCCAAAATGAGAAATTCCTTTTTTGTTTGTTTGTTTTGCAATGGGGTCTCCCAGGAGCCCCAGCTGACCTGAAACTTGCTATGTAGACCAGGCTGGACTTGATCTCATAGAGATCTGCCTGATTCTGCCTCCTGAGTGCTGGGATTAAAGGTATGTGCTCCAAGCTGACCTGAAATTTGTGGCAATCCTCCTACCTCAATCTCATGGATGCTAGGATTACAGGTAAGGCCGCTGCACCTGGTATTTTGTTTTGGTTTGGTTTATTGAGGCAGGGTCCCATGTAACTCAGGCTTATCTTGAACTAATCTCTTTCTCTCTCTCTCTCTCTCTCTCTCTCTCTCTCTCTCTCTCCCCCCTTCCATCAACCTATTAATGAGTTAATCACCTACTCTAACTAGATTTAAGCTGAACAAGATCCACAGTGGCAGGGAAGAAAGATTTGTTTAAAAAAAAATCAATTGCCATAAAGTTAAAGTGTGATGATAAGTGTTACCACTATAAAAAAGATAAGGCCAGGCTGGCAAGATGGCTCAGTGGACAAAGGTGCTTGCTGCCAAGCCTGATGGCCTGAGTTCAATCCCCAGAACCCAAAGTGGAAGGAAAGAATTGATGCTCAAAAGTTATCTTCTTATCTCCACATGCATGCCATTGCATACATGTCCACTCACATTCAAACACACACGTATCAGTTACATATATACACACACTAATAATAATAAATTTAATTTAATTTAAAAACATTTTAGGGGCTGGAGAGATGGCTCAGCAGTTAAGAGCACTGACTGCTCTGCTCTTACAGAGGACTTGGGTTCAATTCCCAGCACCCACATGGAGGTTATGACCTGTCCTTAACTCCAGTTCCAGGGGAATCCGAAGCCCTCTTCTGACCTCTGCCGCAATGCACGACATGGGTGTACTCACATACATGCAGGCAATATACTCGTACATATAAAATAAAAATAATAAATAAAATATTTTTTTAAATACATTTTTAGCCAGCCATGGTGGTGCACACCTTTAGTCCCAGCACTCCAGAGGCAGAGGCAGGTAGATCTTTGTGAGTTTGAGGCAAGCCTGATCTACATAGTGAGATCTAAGCCAACTGAAGCTACAGGGAGACCCTGTCTCAAAAAAAAAAATCTTTTTTTTAAAGAAAGATAAGGCTGGGGTTGGGGATTTAGGTCAGTGGTAGAGCGCCTGCCCAGCAAGCGCAAGGCCCTGGGTTTGGTCCTCAGCTCTGAAAAAAAAAAAAAAAAAGACAAAATAAAGAAAGATAAGGCCAATGACCCATGAGACCTAATGCAGTAGCTCCCAAGCTGAGAGTGCTTATAATGCTTCTTTGTTTTGGTTTGTTTTGATTTGGTTTGGTTTGTTGTTTGTTTGTTTGTTTGTTTGTTTGGAGGGGTGTTTTTGACACAGGGTCTCAGTATGTAGCCCTGGTTGGTCTGGAGCTCACTATATAGACTAGGCTGGCCTCAGACTCACAGAGATCCACCTGCCTCAGTCTCCCAAGGGATTAAAGGTGTGCTCCTTCATACCTGGCCCTCTTTGTTTTTCATTTAAAAATTTTAAGACACTGTTATTCTGTAGTTGAGGCTGGCCTGGAACTCACTTTATAGACCAGACTGTCTTCAAATTCATGGCAAGCCTGCCAAGTGCTGAGATTGCAGGTATGGACCACCACACGCAACTCATACACTGCCTCTTTAACAAAGAATAATTATTAACTTATGTTAATTGGTCAGATGAGAAGAAAGGAAGAAGGGTGACATGTTAGATGAACGTGGAAAGCAGTCAAGAATGATGCCTTTGGCTGTACGTGGTGGTGCACACCTTTAGTCACAGCACTTAGGAGGCAGAAGCAGGCAGAGCTCTATGAGATGGAGGCCAACCTGGTCTACATAGTGAGATCTAGTCCAGCCAAGGTTACATAGTGAGACGCCATCTCAAGAAGATGAGGAAGAGGAGGAGGGGGGGGAGGAGGAAGAAGAATGCTCAGAAGCTGGGTGTGGTAGCATATGACCTTAATCCCAGCACTTAGGAAGTAGAGGCATGAGGTAGGAAGAGATCATGGTCATTCTCAGGTACATAGTGAGTTCAAGGTCAGCCTGAGCTACTTGTGACCCTGCCTCAAAAAAATAAAAAATGCTTCTCAGGTGGGAAATGGTGGCACACATCTGTAATCACAGCACCTGGAAGGCAGAAGCAGGAAGACTGCCACAAGTTCAAGACTAGGCTGGTTTCCATACAGAGTTTCAGGCCAAACAGAACTACATCTAAAGGTCTTATCTTAGGAGCTGGAGAGATGACTTGGTGGTTAAGAGCACTGGTTGCTCTTGCAGAGGACCTGGGTTCAAGTCCTAGCACCCACATGATGGCTAACATCTGTCCATAGCTGCAGTTTCAGGGAATCTGACACCCTCTTCTGACCTCCAAGGGTACTGCACAACATGGGTGTGCCTACATACATATAGGGAATACACTCAAATTCATAAAATAAAAATAATTTAAGGCTGGGGGTGGTGGTGTACGCCTTTAATCCCAGCACTTGGGAGGCAGATGCAGGCGGATCTCTGTGAGTTCAAGGCCAGCCTGGTCTACAAACGAATTAACATTACAACTCAAGACACTTGAAAAGCAACAACAAATGAAACTCAAACCCAGCAGACAAGAAGAAATAACAAAAGTCAGAGCAGAAATTAATGAAACAGAAACAAAGAAAACAAGGACTTATTCAGTGTTGAACTTGGAGAATCTTTGGTGCTTATAGGCAGACATACAGGGAGAGATGACCAACAACACAGTGTCTCCACAGCATTCTAAGAACTCTAGTTCTACTATTTCAGGAAAACAGAAGATCTATCAAAAGTTGTCCTAGTCCAAGTTCCCTAGAAGACAAAGCCTGGGGCTAGGATTATAAGCTCACACTTTCAGACGAAGGGCAAACCCTGAGCCTCAGAAACATTGCAAAATGCCCAGAGTAGTCGGAAACGGCTGGCAGCAGCTTGTTGGCCTTAGAACTCCACAGTGGGCAGCCATGTGTATTTGCATATTGACCGACCGTTCTGTAAGTACTTCACCATCTGGGTCCTTTATAATGAACTGGACATTTATAAAGAACACCGACTGATTACTCATAGTCCTAGAGTCTGGGAGGTTCAAGGCCAAGAGCTCCCCTCTGGTAGAGGCATCCTTGCTGAGGTGCCAAAGGGAAGATGCAAGAGACCTGGGGGAAAGCAAGGGATGGCCCTCCATCCTCAGGCCCTGCTGCAGCATGTATCCCTTCATGACCCAAACCCTTGCCATGAGGCACACCACTCAACACTTGTTCTCGGGACTGAGCTTCTAGCACATACTTTGGGGGATCGCATTTAAACCTATAGAAACCCCAAAAAACACAGTCATAGCCAAGAGACAGTCAAGGCTGCCAGCTCCAGAGAGGATTTTTCTGACTTTTCTCTGTTTCCAGGACCAGAACAACCAGAGTGAGAATGGTCTGAGTTATTCAACACCATCCAGGGCTGCAGCACGGCTGGTAACCTTGGCCTTCCCTACCTGAAGTGCTGATGCTGACTCAGAAACAAGGAGTGTGGGAGAACGGGAATAGGAAGCATCGCTGAGGGAATGGAGGCTGTAGGATGAATTAGGCTCAGTCAGAGCCAGTGCTGTGAAGTGCTTCCTCTCAGGATTCTGTTTTAATTTTAAAAATATTTTATTTATTATTTTATGTGTACGAGTGTATTGCCTACATGTAGGTAAGTGCCCCCGTGTCGTGCAATTCCTGTGAGGACAGAAGAGGCCTTCGGATCCCCCAGAACTGGAGTTATGGACAGTTGTTAGCTGCCATGTGGGTGCTGGGATTCAAATCCCAGTCTTCTGCAAGAATAACCAGTGTTCTTAACTGCTGAGCCATCTCTCCAGCCCCAAGATTCTGTTTATTTTAAATCTATTTTTTTATTTATTATGCATGTATGCGAGTATGCTTGGTGGGTGGGACACAATGACACACATGTAGAGGTCAGAGGGCAACTTTGTGGAATCTGTTCTTTCCATCTTTACATGGGTTCCAGGGATTGAATTCAAGTTGTCAGCTTGCAGTTAGCTGCTGAGCCATCCCCCAGCCAGCTCCCTCTCAGGACTCTTCATACCAGTATGCCTCAGCCTTTCCCCTCTGCACCCTCCCTCTCAGCTCTGTTGTTGCTGCAGTAGCTGAATCCAGATCTGGAACCAATGTATCCAACAGCACCACACATCTGTGGCACTAACGTCAAAGCAGACCACAGTTCATCTTCTGGAGAGGAGGAAAGACCACACCACATGTCCTTGTTTCTCTCTTAACCTAGAAGCTACCCTACTGCTATGACTCTGACCCTGAGCTTGTTTTCCTGATCCACATTCATCTTTCTCTCCCCTGGCATCTCCTCAGCCCAGCTCTGCAATCCCAGGCTTAGGGCTCCCTTGTCAACCTGTGTTCTGCTGGGGGGGGGGGGGGCGGCTCCGTACCTTTTCATATCCCTTGCACATATTACTCACTTGCATCCTCCATCCTCTCTCTTTTTCATCTTTCTTTCCTTTCAAATGATAAAACTGCTGTCCTGGTCAAAGATTTATTATGCCAGGAACCCTCCCCAGCTTCCCACAGTGGTGAAATTAGACAAAGGTTGGTCACTTGTGGGAAACTGGAGGACATAACTCAGATTTACACCATAGCTGTGGGAGCCAAATGGCAGTGTGAGCCTATTACAGAGGTCCCTCCCTGAGTGGTTGACTCTCAGTGGAATACTCTGGAATACGGCAACCTCCATAAGGAGACTGAGGAGTGGTCTGACTGGCAGGTGGGCTCAGTGGTAAGGGCTTGCCTAAGCATGCACCTGGCCCTGGATCCACCCCCAAAATCACAAGAAAATAAAAATAAATTCACATCTGTAGGAAGTGTCCACAGAATTTAATGAGCAGCACTACCTCTCCAGCTCCCCATACTAGACGCCCCATCCAAACCCAACTCCCAATGTTTGAAAACAAAGCTCTCCTCCTCTTTTTAAATTTATTGTTTCTTTATTTATTTATTATTTATTTTTAGACAAGATCTTGTTATATAGCCCAGGCGGACCTCAAAGTTAAGATTTTTCTGCCTCAGTCTCCCAGTACTGGGATAACAAACATGTGCCACAGTACCTAGACGCTTACTTTTTCCTCCTTCCAACTGGCATGTCCTAGGTGAGGAGGAATAATTCAGCAAAAAGTACACGCTTCCTTCTGGAATCTGAGCAAGGCACTTGAGGGAAGTAGACACTGCAAAATCTGAATTCTGATCCTGTCTTTTGGGTATGTCTTTAACTTCCTTGAATTGTTACTTTCTTAATTATAAAATAAGGATTATATGAGCTGGAGAGATGGCTCATTATAATTCATTTTAATTAAGGCTTTAAAAAATTAAGTGGAATCATGTATGCATGGTTCTGGGCTTTTATTAAGTAAATTACTACAGTGCTTGGAGATAGGGCCTCTAAATAACTTTAAAAAATTTCAGGAGCCAGGCATGGTGGTGCCTGCCTTTAAAGTCCCAGTATTCAGGAGGCAGAGGCAGGAAGATCTCTGTGAGAGTGAAGCCAACCTGGTCTGTATATAAAGTTCCAAGCCAGCTGTGGCTAAAGGTAGACCCTGTCTCGAAAAGACCAAAAAAAAAATAAAGAAGGAAGGAAGGAAGGAAAGAAGAAAGAAAGAAAAAGAAAGAGAAAGAAAGAAAGGAAAAGAAAAGAAAAGAAAAGAAAAGAAAAGAAAAGAGCTGGAAACAGCTCAGTGGTCAAGAGTATGTACTTACAGAGGACCCTAGGTCCCAGCACCCACACCAGGTAGTTCTAGCTCCAGGGTAATCCCATGCCCTCTTCTGGCTTCTTCAGGCACCTGTTCTCATGTGAAAACACACACACACACACACACACACACGCACAATCATAAATGATCAGATAAATTTTTTTTAAAGCTCAAAAATAAAAGAAATTTTAACTTCTTTTTAAAGTCAGTAAAAATGATCATGCTGTCTGTGTCTATTGCTCTGGTATTTACAATACCATTTATACCTGTGTAATCTCATCTGATTCTAGAATATGGCATCTCCAACCAGACAGAGCTTGAATGAGTGAATAAATGAATAAATAGGTGATTTGAGGAGCTACTTGGCAGAGAAAAACTGAATTATGGGAAAACTTGGGGATTACATCAGGAAGGAATTTTTCTCAGCTTCTAGAAAGCAGATCTAAAGGAACAGCAGTTTTAATGAAATAGGGACAGAGTTTGCTCTCAGGAAAGGTTCGGCTGGCATCAACTCCATCCACCAGGTCTCCAGACTAGAATCCTTCTGCCTTCTACTCTGCTATCATTCCTTAAGATCATGAATGAAAGGTGACTGCCAAGCTCCTCCCAGGGAAAATGAGGAAGAATGAGGGGAAAGAGCATAGCGCTGCTGGGCTAGGTTAGCCCCTTTAAACAGCTTTCTCAAAATCCCGCCCAGTCGCTTCCACTGACTTCTCATTGGCCAGTGCACTTGCCGGGAAGACTAACAAACGTAGTCTTGCTAGCCAGGCATATTGCTACCTCTGATACATAGGTAAGGAAGGTAAGGGATGGTAGCTATTAGAGAAAAAGCTAGCATTTTCTGCCAAAGGAGGGGGGCATGGATAAAAAGGAGGAACTGATACACAAATTATGATCAACGTACCAAGGCTGACTTGGATTTTACATTTCACCCTTTACAATATCTCTACCTGTAATCCCAGCACTCAGGAGGCACATACCTGTAATCCCAGCACTCAGGAGGCAAAGGCAGAAGGACCATGAATTTGGTTTGAACCTTGGACTATTTAGAGAGTTCAAGTCCAGCATATGTTATAGAGCAAAACCCTGGCTCAGGAAAACTTAAAGGCTGACAGTTCAGTGGTAGAGTGATTTCTTAGCATATATAAGGCCCAAGGCATAATTACACACACACACACGCACACACACATAAGTAAAAATAAAAAATAAGCGGGCTGTAGAGATGGCTCACCAATTAAGAGCACTGGCTGCTCTTGCAGAGGACCTGGGTTTGGTTCCGGCACCCACATGATGGCTAACAACTGTCTGCTGTAATTCCAGTTCCAGGGAATTCAATACCTTCTTCTGACCTCCATGTGTATTGTACGACACAGGTGCACTTATATGCGTGCAGGCAATACATTCGTACACATAAAATAAAAATAAATATTTTTTAAAATAAAAATAAAAGATAAATATTAAGGAAGGAAGAAACCAACCATCCAGGATTGTCAACTGGCCTAACTTAGCTGAAGTGTTGGTCTCTGCAGGTGCTGGTGTCCTGGTGGAGTTATCATCATTTCCCTTTCTTCATCCCTTGACTATTCTCCCCATCTGTAGCCTAATTCCCAGCTCCCTTCACCCAACTCCTTCTTGGTCCTTCAGTTCTCAACCTAAATGTTCTCATAAGCTTATCATATACTGTTGGGAGCCATGCTTTACATAAGCCCGAGCTTTACCTGTAGAGTCCTTGTTTAAGGCCTTTTATCCCACCTCTAGTAGAAGGTTCCTAAAGGTAGATACCATGTCTAGTCTATTCACCACTGAATTTGCATCTCCTTGCACAAGACTGAGGTCACAGCAAGTACTTCACAAATATTTCCAGAGTGAATAAATACATAAGGAATCTTCGGATTGTACTTAATAAAATTCTACCTAAATTAAGGCAGCACGGTGGTTCAGGCCTGAAATCCCAGCACTCAGGAGGCTGAGACAGGAGAACTGACAAGAATTTGAGGCCCTCTTGGGCTGTAAGTGAGTTTCAGGCCAGTCTTGGAACAGAGTGAGACCCTCTTGCAGAGGACCCTGGTTTGATTCCCAGCACCCACATGGCAGATGGCAACCATCCATAACTCCAGTTCCAGGGCATCTGACATCTCCTTCTGACCTCCATGGCCATTGTCCACGACACGGGTGCACTTGCATACATATGGGCAATACACTCATACACATAAAATAAAGCTAATAAATAAATAAATAAATAAATAAAAAGCAAAACAAATCAAGGGACAGAGGGGTAATCACAGCCTGGCTTCAGGGTGGAGTAAAACTAGACAGTCGGGTGCCACTGAGAGTCTCTTCATCTTTCCTTCTCTCTCACCAAACCACCTACTTCTACATGGTGAAGAAAATATGGCTGCCCAGGGCACATAAGCATTGTATGCTACTGGGCCACAGAGCCAGACGGATATTCACTAGCTCTCTCTCCTTTCTCTCTCCCCTCTCCCTTCTCCTCCCCCCTCCCCTCTCTTCTCTCTTTCTCTTTTTCAACATTCCCATGGAGAAACACTATTGTTTCAGCATGAATCAGTTCGGTGACCCCGGGTCAGGGTCATATTGGGACAACATGACAGCTCCTACTACAGTTTTGTGGTTTGAGTGTGTGAGAGTTGATTTCTGGAAAGGAGATTTGGAGAAGACCAAGCAATGGGTGTCTTTTGGTGTAAGCCACCAACCCTTAGCCTTAGCCCTGGCTCCTTTGCCACAGTTCTAGCTCCTTGTTGTGAGCTGCTGGATGTGGGTGCTACATCCAGAATGCAGGTCTTCTGCAAGGGCAGAAAATGCTCTTAAGACCTGAGGTATCTCTCCAGCCCTAGTATCTGGCTTTCAATTCTTTATTCATTCCCCTGAATCCTTTTTCTCCAACAATGCCAGTATTCACCCATACCATGGGCACTTGGGCTTCACAGGAAGGAGAAGGGCTTTTCTGGCTATAGTGGAGTCAGAAGAGTTTTGCTGGACAAGAACAAAACTCAGGGACAGGTGGCCTTCTCCATAATTTTGCCCAACCAGCACTCTACTCCTCTTACATCTGGCCATCATACTATATAAGGGATGAAGTTCCCCAACTAGTTTGGCCTCAAACTCACAAAGCTCTGCCTGCCTCTGCCTCTTGAGTGCTGGGATTAAAGACGTCCACCACCAGCTGGCAAGATCTTCTTTTAAATTTTTTTTATTTTACGTGTATAAGTGTTATGTCTGCATGTATATAAGTGCACCTGTGTTGTGTAATGCCTGAGGAGGTGAGGAGAAGGCATCAGATCCCTTGGAACTGTAGTTATAGGGGATTATTAGCCACCATGTGGGTGTTGGGATTCAAACCTGGGTCCTCTGCAAGAACAGCCAATGGCTCTTAACTACTGAGTCATCCCTCCAGCCCCAGCTAGAACTTTTTTAAAAATAAGATCACACTTTTAGTCAGGCATGGTGGTGCACGCCTTTAATACCAGCACTCAGGAGGCAGAGGCAGGTGGATCTCTATGAGTTCAAGGCTGGTCTGGTCTACATAGTGAGTTCCAGGACAGCTGGGGCTACAGGGAGACCCTGTCTTGAAAAAGACAAAAAAAAAAAAAAAAAAAAAAAAAAAAAAAAAAAAAATAACATCACACTTTTAATCCCAGCACTCAGAAGACAGAAAGAGGCAGATCTCTGTGAATTTGAGGCCAGCCTGTTCTACGTAGAGAGTTCCAGATCAGCCAGGGGTACACAGTGAGACCCTGCCAAAAAAAAAAAAAAGGGAAAAATTAAAATAAAATAAGGTCACATTCATGGGTACAGGAATTATGATTTAATTTATTCTTTAGGCATGTCTATTCAACATACCACAGCTATCTTGAGAACAACACTGACCTTAGTGTTGTAGAAGCAAGAATGAAAGGTACAGCTCCTCAAAGTCACTTCAGCAGTCCAAGGTGTTCTTACCAAAACCTCTACTCAGATAAAACCAGGATTCTTGACTTCATCACAGATAAGAATTCCAGGGTGAGTCATTGTGAAGTAGAATTAAGTAATTAAGAAGAGATTTTTATCTCTGTGAGTTCTAGGTCAACCTGGTTTACACAAAGAGCTCCAGGCCAGCCAGGACTACTAGTGAGAGAGTGGGGAGGGGGAGGGGAAGGAGGAAGAGGAGGAAAAGGAGGAGAGGAAGGGAGAGTTCAACACATATTTAAGCACAGGTATTGGGTGTTGTTAATTATAAGGCACTTAGAAAAAGGAGAGCACACACGTTATGTGATGGACTTTTTCTGGGAAAAAGTTACACACACCTACTCATCCCAGAAAGGGATCCATAATTGACCAAGTAACCCTTGCACCAAAGTCCTACTTGATGAACTAATGAGTTTTTATTGGGGTTACTAACAGGAGTGTGGGTGAAGGGCAACAATGGCTCAAAAGCAGTTGCAAAACCAAAATACTCTCTCAGGAAGCTGCAACCCTAGAGCTCTCTGCACAACTTGCAGGCAGCTCTACCTGTCAGAAATTTCTCCTCTACAGCTCAGCTGGTCAGAGCCTCATCCCCTAGCAGTTGCTTACTGCTTTTATAAAGCTCAGGATGGGCTCTTGAGACTCTTTCAAGTTTCTATTTTCTCAGATATATGACTTTTTTTTTTTTTAACTTCCTGAGTCTCATGATTCTCCCCGTCCCTCTAGCAAGGAACATTCCAGTGTGGAGGAAACTACTATACACCCAAGTGTGGGCCTGAGCTTCTCAAGAGAGCCACACTTAAGGCCATCCTGATCTATATACATAGCCAGAGCTACAAATGAGACCCTGTCTCAAAAAAAAAAAAAAGCCATTTTACAATTTTGGTGGCCTCTGAAGTTACATTATTCACAGGGTTTCTAAGGGACCCCATCTTTTTTAAAAATAAATTTCAATTAAATTTATTATCATTATTATTGTTTGTACACAGGAGCATGCCCATGTCGAGATTGGAGGACAATTGTTGGGAGTCATCCTCTCCTTCCACTGTGTATTCCAACTCAGGTTATGAGACTTGTACCACAAGAGCTTTTACCCACTGAGCCATCTCATTGGGCCTTGTAAGTGTGTATGTGTGTGTGTGTGTGTGTGTGTGTGTGTGTGTGTGTGGTCTATGCACAGGTGTGTGTGTGAGAGAGAGAATGTTCAAGAGGAGGCCAGAGGAGGCTCTTGAGGGTTGTACTATATCACTCTCCACTTATTCCCTTGAAACAGTCTCTCACTGAACCTGGAACTAGTCTGTCAGTCAGCAAACCCAAACAACCTTCCTGTCTCCACACTCCCACAGTGTTGGGGTTCCAAGTGCATGGGTGTTTGAATTCAAATTCAGGTCCTCATGCTTACAATGTTGTGGGGTGCTTCACCAGGGAAGACCACTCAGACAAAGTTTTGCGAAATGAAAGTCGTTATTGGCCAGGGCTACTACACAAGGGTGTCAGGAACCCAAGTGTGTAGCACCGAGCCATCTCTAGGGTAAGCTTTTATACAGAGAAAACATAACCAAGGGTGAAAAATTCTTGCAACTGTGACTGTTGGAGAATAGTCCCAGTTACCCTGACCCAAAATCCTAAAACAGGCCTAAATGTACATCCTCTAACCAGTTTAAGGATCCAGGAGGAGGGGGCCTCTACATACTGGTCCACATTGCCCCTCAGGCAGGCCTTTGTAACACTTTATTTTCCTGGTCTCCATGGCTCACTACCCTGCTCACGACCTTAGCTAGGCTTCTACTCCCCTACTCATGGCTCTGACAGTAGGACAACAAGTAAATACAATAAAAATCATGCTCCTAAGAAAACAATATCATCTCCTAGATGAGTCTAAGATTTGACTCATGCCCATAGAACAAGTGGGGAATGTGGGCACCTTCTTGACCATAGCTGCACCATGTTAAAGTTTAGGCTGACTCTAGTCAGTGAGAGACTTTGTCTCAAGGAAATAAGTGGAGAGTTAGATATAGTAGAACCCTCAAGAGCCTCCTCTTGAGCATCCTCTCACACATACTTGTGCATAGACCACACACCACACACACACAAACATATACACATTCACACATCAGTGAGATGATACAAGTCTGGGTCATAAACAAGCCCTAGAGGTCTTAGAGTGTGTGATCCATCAAGTGGAAAGGGGATAGCCCAGAGTTGGTACCTCTCAGGGAAGTGGCACTGAGTGATGCAAGCCTGGATCCAGAGAAACCTGGACTTTGATGCTATGACATTCTCTCCTAGAGCTGGAAGAACCCAAGGGAAGGAACTATCTCTGGGCCCTGGAAGCCCCAGATCAACCCACTACCAGACGTCCTGGCAATGCTGTCTCTGAGAACCCCAGCATCCTGGGCTTTTCCCCCAAGTCGTGGTAGCCCAGCTAAGACTTCAGAGCTGCAAACCAGTCATGTCTGGGCAAAGCTGACATCAACAGGTCCACTGGGTGGGGGTGGACTGGAGCTGGGTCAGGAGCCAGGTTGGCTCACCCACAGAGAAAAGGAGGAGAAGATAAGGGAGGGAGAGTCAGGAGCAGCACTACCAGGAAGGCAAGGATGGGGAAGGGAGTCCAGGGAACCCTGACTCAGGACCGGAAGCGCATATCACGGGGAAGAGTGAGATGTATCCCACTCCCTGCTCAACACCTAGCATTGACACCCCTGCTTGCACCTCATGTCACTCTCTGCCATGCTTAAGTCTTCCACAGAACTACTTAGATTCCTTCAAAGGCCAGGCTAATTCATTCCCATGTGCTTTAGAGTAGATAGTTTTCTGCCTGAATTGCTTTTCTATGATTTATCTACCTGGAAGCTTCCTGAGAAATACCACATTTTCTATTAAGTATTCACCAAGTTAAACAGAACTGTACTCTGACTGTCTGTCAAAGTCCATAGATGTCTAAGGCATAATAAAAGGTCCAATTGTAGTTTATTACAGTGTGCTTAAATTTAAGTGCACATCATAATCACCTAGATGATTTATTGACTTGGATTACTGGCATAGATTCCAAGTTTCTGATTTTGAGCTAGGCATGGTGGTACACACTTTAATCTTAGCACTCTGGAAGAGTAGTGTGCACTCTTAAATCACTGAACCATCCCTTTAGCCCCTATTACAACATTCTTTTTTGCAATTTATTTAAAAGGCATATTATCACTATGTTCTCACCTTTTATAGCAAATGTTAATTGTTCTGGAATTCTTGACTCTCAGCTGGCAAGAGGCTTCAACCAAACTCTGGGATGAGAGGCTCCTTTCCCTTTCCATGTCCCCATAATTTTCTCTGTCATTCTATTCTTCAGAACCAAAGTTCCTGGTGATACCAATGTGACAAAAGGAGAAATTGCTATTGATGAAAATTTAGCTGACTCCTTTAGTGTATTTCCAAGACCTGCCCATCATATAAGGAGACCACCAATGCCTTTTCTTTCTCAAAGCCCTCTGGATTGCCAGTTTGGCATCAGGTCATAGGATTGTTGTCACCCTCTGTACTCCTGTATATAGAGTACACGTTATCACAAACACTTGTCACCTACTAACAAACTGTGTACAAGCTACTCAGAGCAAGCCATACTGTCTATGTCAGCCAGAGAAGGCACAGAACTCAGTAAGTTCTGAGATTCTTGCTCTGATAATGTATCACATGAGCTCAAATAAGCATTTTAGAGACTGGAGAAGTGGCTCAGCAGTTAAAAGCACAGACTGTTCTTGCAAAGGACCTGGGCTTTGTTCCCAGCATCCACTTGGTAGCTAATAACTAGCCAGAACACCAGTTCCAAAGGATCTGACACGCTCTTCTGGCCTCTGTGGTCATTGCATGCATGGGTACACTTACATGCATGCAGCCATACATATAACTTACATACATCTATGTATGACACATTACTTACATATATATACCCATACACATAAAATAAAAATAAAATTTTAAAAGAGCACTTTAAATGAATATTTACTCTAAAAATGTATCTAGGCCTAGTGTGTTCCCCAGGGGTTCTAGTTCCTCCAAGGGGCGGGGCCTGCTATGGAGAATTGACTGTGGAGAGTTAGCCCCGAAAGGAGGGGCTTGTGGCACCATCTTGGGACTGGAGCTGCAAGCCACCAAGAATGTGCAGCATGGGGAATGTGCAGTGACCAGGCGTACACAAGGACAGAATGGCCTGGCACTTATGAACCTGGGGCAAGACTGCTGACCCTGAGGCATGGGCAAAAGCTAGCGGTGACTATGGGCGTGCTGCAGGAGCAATCTGATATGGCAGGCTCTGAGCCTCGGCACGGAGCTGAACAGCATGGAGCTAGGCACTCGGTGCTTGTTTCTTTGTAAGTCACTCCCCTCCCCCCTACAATAATAATAAATGCACATAAAGATATGTTATATGGTTTGCCTGATAGCACAAGAGACCCGGAGAGAACTCTGGTGACAAAACTGGCATAGTGGGCAGGATAAATGAACCACAGCCTTGGGGATGTTAGTCTGGGAAAGCAGTGTTGTTCCCGCTGCCTCTGTGGTGGGTCAGCTAGGCTCTGATTCCCAAATCCAGGAGCAGCTGCAATCAAACCCCATACACCTAATGGGGTTAGTGATAGTCACATGGGTTATACAATGGATTATAAAATCTGTAACTAAAAAGAGGCCAGCCATGCAGAGAAGTGTGGGCCACAGCTATGCTGTAAATGTGGGGGTATGTTGCAGATACGTGAAGATTTGTTAAAGGTTATTCAGAAGCTAGAAAACTTTTACCCCCAAACAGAAAGCCCAGAGAAGGAGCATGGCCACTTTGCATAATAAAAAATGTGCCCCAGGCAGGGGAAGCTGAAAAGGCTAGGAAAGACCTGGCAGATCCAGTTGCAGAGCTTGACACTTTAACTTGTGTAAGGTCCAAGGACTCAGAGGAAGAGACAGATAATAGTAAAAAGGAAAAATGACCTAAAAATAAAAGTAGCTAAAGATGCCCCTCAGATTCAACCATTGATACAAAAGGGGAAAAAAGCTAACTGTGCTGTAGCTAGGAAATATTCCATGCTAGAACTGTTAAAACTAGGAAAAACTTACAAGCAAGGAAGCAGAGAACCCCTGGCCACGTGGCTTGTGAGAGTATGGGACATGGGAGCAAATGACGTCCATCTAAGTCCTTCAGAAGCTTCATATCTGAGTTATATAACCACCCATCCATCCTTGCAATATAGGATGTTCAACCTAGGCCAATGCAGGGGGGAACAATCCTTAATAGGGTGGCTGGTTGAAGGCATTAAAGATATATGGTTGTCACCAAGGGAGACTAACATGATTAGCAGGGGCTGGAGGACTATAAGGGAGGGGCAAGCAGTACTGAGAGAACTAGGTATTAGAAAAGCAATATATGATGTCCAGTTCACTGGGCCAGGTAAGGTGTTCAGCAGAGATATGAAGGAAAGCTTAATTCAACTGAGACCTTGAGAATGATATGGGATTTTAATAGTTTTACTAAGCCCTTTGATGGGACAGGATCTTTGTAAAGTGAGAGAGTCTAAATGATTCTGACCAGCATGTAAAATGTGTCTGTGAAATAACAGAACACCCTATAAGAGATATAAAAAAGACCAGACAGAGGAAATGGTCCACTTGGGTTACTCAAAGACAAATGTGGCAAGACTTATGTTGAGCCCAAATTCCCAGAGAAAAAATGATAGAAAACCAAATTCGGCACTAAGGCATTTCTAAATTAAATAAGGTGCATTTCTCTTCTGATAAAGGATATACTAGGGATGGAGGCAGTTTTTCCCACCAAGGCTTCCCCCAGCAGTCAGGTGCTGTCAATGGAGAGATGACAGATATGGCTACAGTCAAGAGGCAGACGCAGGGCCTGACTGACTCAGGGAACCAACAGCAAGGACAAGCGGGGTGCATCAAGGACAGGAGAAACCCCTGCCTCCTTACCCCAGTGCAGTGTCAGGCAACTGGAGCCAACACCTGTATCAAGAATAAAAGAATCCAAAGGGATTCCATGTAAAATCCCCCAAGTGTGAAATGACTCCAAAGGGATAACTGAAAATGGTAAAGAGCTAACCAAATTAATGCCTTGTACTCAATGCTATGGTACCTAACAAGGATCTATGGAGAAAACAGTTAATACGAATGGACAAAACCTTTCCATGCTGTGTGAGACCTTGTCTATGATTGATTCAATATATGTCAACCTTCCTTCGAGTGTTTTACAGATGTGAAATCCATTTGAAAGATACCTGAAGAAGTAAAGGCCAGCTATAGTTGTAAGATTCTTGGGAGTATTATGGTTGGGTAGGATGAAGACGGAGACTCCCAAACTATACAACTGTTAAAAAAAAAAAAATCTACAGTACCAGGGGTGGGTTTCCGCCTATGAGCTGTTGGTCAGAGAGATCCTAGAGGTCCTCAAATTCACCAAGGCTATTGCCATTAATGTCGGTTGTACACTAGAAAGGTTGGTAAGGCCATGTTGCTGAAGACACTGCATGTTGTGAGCATGGGAGAAGAGATGAAACTGAGACTAAACCAAAACACTCCATGCACTGGATGGGTGACATTCATATTGCCAGAAGGCACTATGCAGATGGTTGGGGAAGAAAGGATCCCCTATGATTCTACTCAGTGATGGACCCCACATGCTGCACACTATGGACATGCCAAGCAATCCCTGCAAGTGTAATAATGGCTCGACCAACATACGTAAAACTGACAAATTTCTAATTGGATAAGGCCCGCTCCTAGGGGTGGAACACACATCTGGTGCTGTAGACCAGGTCAACGCCTTGTGTCGAGAAAGGCTACAGGCCCTAATGGGGAAGCCATCACAAGTATACTGTTTAATGAATAATGGGATATCTTCTAGGCATTTGTATTTACATTCATGTTTGTTTAAATGTATCTGCTTCCTTCCACTTGTCTTTATAGTAGAAGAAACACCACTGAGATAGATCAATGGCCATGGCTTAAAGACAAATAATGGGGAGGCCCAAGAAGTCACTACCTCACCACAAGACAAGAGAGATTGCCCTACACCTGTCACCCCCTCCAAGGCTCAGGGACTTTAGCAGAAGATTGGCAAAAAGATTCTAAGAGGAGAGGAAAGGGATGGACTGTGTTCCCCAGGGGTTCTGGTTCCTCCAAGGGGTGGGGCCTGTGCTGAGAATTGACAGTGGAGAGTTAGCCGCCAAAAAAAAACGGGGCTTGTGGTGCTGTCTTGGGACTGGAGCCTCAAGAAGCCAGGAATAAGCAGCGTGGGGAAGTGCAGTGGCTGGGCATACTCAAGGACAGAATGGTCTAGCACTTATGGACCTGGGACGAGACGCTGGTCCCTGAGGCGTGGGCAAAAGCTAGCAGTGACTATGGGCGGGCCGTGGGAACCATCTGATATGGCAGGCTCTGAGCAACAGCACAGGAACTGTACTGTGCGGAGCTGAATGGGCACAGAGCTAGGCACTGGATGCTTGTTTCTTTGTAAGTCACTCCCCCCCAATGATAATAATAAATGCACATAAAGATATGTTATATGGCTTGCCTGATAATGCAAGAGACCCAGAGAGAACTCTGGTGATACCTAGTAAGAAGCATATTTAGAGACTAAATAAAGATATGAAAAACACCACAGTCCCTCTGGAATGTTAAGAAATAGAAAGAAGAGCTAGAGAGATTGCTCATCGGTTAAGAGCACTGGCTGCTCTAGCAGAGGACCCGGGTTCAGTTCCCAGCACCCACTTGGCAGCTAACAACTTTCTGTAAGGCCAATTCCAGGGCAACCAATGCCCTCTTCTGGCTTCTGAGGGTTTGTACACAAGTTGTACACTTACATACATGCAAGCAAAACACTCATACACATTTTTTAAAGATTGGAAAAAAGAAGAGAAAAGAAACCTATCCAGAGACCACTCCCTTCTTTTGAAGGAATCTCTAGGTGAGGATACAGCTCACTGGCTAGGCGTGCTTCAGACTCCCGTGTACTTGTTTATAGTCTCTTCTAAGCTTTAACACAAGGCCAGTCCTCCCATATCAAAGAAACTGGAATTCAGCAGGGACTTTCCAAAGGAAATTTCCAAAGTGGGAACAGAGACCCTCTCCATTCAGAAGGGACAGAAATATAGAATCTGGGTCATGAAATTCCCCAGAGATGAAATAAAACACTTCTTAATTGTGAAGGACCTCAATAGACAATTCTCGAGAGATGGTAAGAGATTAACAAATGTGGACATGAATATCTAGCACCAACAGCAGCTAAAGAAAGACAAATAAGAGATTTCTCATGCCTGCATTTGCATAAATGTAGCACAGACACAGATACATACATACACAAATACACAAACACACACACACACACTTTAATTTTCTATGTGAGTCAGAATGTCCTGAAATGGCTCACATTGGCATAGCAGGACTTAACTGACACAGCCCTTCGGAAATCATTGGTCTTAGTGATACATAAAATCTTCATACTTTTTCTCAAGAAAAGAAGGACTGGAAACAGGATATAGTTCAATTGGTAGTGTGCTTGGCTAGCATGCATGAAGGCCTGGGTTCAATCCCCAGGACTGCATAAACCAGGCATAGTGATGTATGCCTGTAATCCTAGAATTTGGAAGGTAGAAGCAGATGGACCAGGGGTTCAAGATCATTCTCAGCTACCTTATAAATTTGAGATTAGCCTAGGATACATAAGATCCTGTCTTAATGGCCGAAGAGATGGCTAGCATCTGGCTGCTCTTGCAGAGGACCTAGGTTCAGTTCCCAGCATCCACATGGCAGCTCGTAGTCATCCTTAACTCCAGTTGCAAGACATTCAACTCCCTTTTCTGGCCCCAGTGGGCATTGCACACACATAGTGCACTTACATACATGCAGGCAAAACATGCATATACAAGCTGGGTGTGGTGGTGCATGACTTTAATCCCAGTAGCACTCAGGAGGCAGAGGTAGGCAGATCTCTGTGAGATTGAGGCCAACCTGATCTACATAGTAAGTTCCAGGCCAGCTGGGACTACAGGAAGACCTTATCTCAAAAAAGACAAAAGCAAAACAAAACAACAAAAATGCATACACATAAAACAAAAATAAATAAATCCCCCCAAAAAGAGTTCATTAAAAAAAGAGATCCTATCTTGAAATAGAACGAAAAAAGAGGCGGCTGGGATTTACCATCATTTTATTTCTATGGGAATCACCTGAAATACAAAAAAACAAAAAACATATGAATCACCAGCGCTAATCATGAAGAGGCTAATCCTTATTTTTCAGGTAATAGTAAAAAGCTGGAAACAGCCCAAAAATCCACCAATAAGAAAGTACACATTCATAGATTATGCTTTAGTTGTGCCCAATTATGTGTTCTGCAGGCTTCTTCCTTAGGGAATGTGTTAGCAGTGTTGTCTGGGGCACAGGCACTAGATCCTTCAGGAAAATACCTTGATTGAGTCCCTTGACACCGAAGCCTGGGTCTCAGGTTTTCAGGGTCAGAAACTGGCTTTTTTAGTGCATTAAGGAAAAGTGTTCTTTTGAGGACACTTGTTTGGCTAGTCTAACCATTGGTCTATTTATTAGTTCATGATGGATGATGATATCCGTTTCCAAACAGCACAACATTGTATATCCACTGGGCCAAGGCCTGTCATCCAGATGGTATTGGGGCAAATGTAAAGAAAAATCAGAAGATTTTTTAGTGAGCATCACGTGTGAACAAAAGGATGTGGACAGCCTTGATTTTTTTTCTTTTAATGTGTATGAGTGTATTGTCTACATGTGTGTAAATGCACCGGTGTTGTGCAATGCCTGTGGAGGTCAGAAGAAGGCATGGAATTGCCTGGAACTGGAGCTATAGATGGTCGTTAGCCACCATGTGGTTGCTGGGAATCAAACCCAGGTCATCTATAAGAGCAGTCAATGCTCTTAACCACTGAGTCATCTCTCTAGCCCAAGCAGTGATATTTTTTGCAAACCATGGTGAGGCCTAGTGAAATGTCACTGAACTGAAAGACAATAGTTTGTCTAATAACTAAAATGTTTGCTTCTCTTACTTCGGTGTTTCTCCCCAAAAGAGGAACAAGTAACCAGTTTGTTTTTCTGCACCTGCTTTTCTGTGCTCACTACTATTTTTAATAATGCAGTTTCATTCTTAGTACAGATAGGGAGTAATCCAGGTATGGAAGAAGCTAAACCAACCATCATCCCTTTGCTAGGCATATGACCGGGATTATGCTAATTTTCAAACTGTTGACTCTTAGCTCCAAATTCAGTGTCCATAGCCTGTGGGAAGAAAGAATATCCCTTCCTTCCTTCCTTCCTTCCTTCCTTCCTTCCTTCCTTCCTTCCTTCCTTCCTTCCTTCCTTCCGCTGTCCCTCTCTCCTTCCTTCCTTCCCTCCTTCTCTTCCTCACCTCCTTTCCCTTCCTTCTTCTGGTGTATTCTACTCTGCAGGATCCTGTAGCTTGTAACATCTGGTTCCTACAGCGTAGACAACTTCTCTGGCATCCAGCCACTGCAGTGCAAACATTGGGCTCATGAAATATAGACGGCTTCTTCAACATCTGATTACTCTGATGGTGGCCAATATATCCAAAGGCCGGTATTTCCCTATTTGCTTTCCCTATGTGGTTTTGTAGAAGAGTAAGTCTGGCAGACATGTCCCAGGCATCTAGAAGGTGGATTTCCAGCAAGGTCAACCAGTGTGGTACCATAGTGACTTCTCTACCATCTGATGAAGCAGAATGACATCCTCTCCAACAAAGCCTAAATCTCAGTCATGGGAATACAGGGTGGGGTTCTGCCCTGGATGCTCTATCTCAGCCCTAGGGGTAGAATCTGCTCCTTCAGATGCTGCTCCTTACTCTGAAGAGTTCTTATCTTTATTGACCAATCCCTCCTTACCCTGATCCTTGGTATAATTAATAATACTTTATCTTAAACCTTCCCTGCTCAAATTACTGGGTGGCTTCTCTTTCATGATTGGAACCTAACTGGTAGAGGAACTAAGATGTAAGACTGAGTCTTTCTCTCTCAGTGACTAAATTGTGTAGTGGAAGTACCAGGTGGCCATTTTTTCCACTGTGTAGACTAAAAATTGTACAAGAAAACTAATCTGGAGATCAAAAGAAGAGAATGAAGTCAGTGCTAATCTGGGTATGATGGTGCACACATACAATCTCAGCACCGAAGAGGTAGAGGCGAAAGATCAGGAGTTTAAGGCTAGCCTAAGTTACATAGCGAGTTCAGACCAGCCTGGGCTACATGAGAGCCTATTTCAAAAAGCAAAACAAAATAAAACAACTACAAAAAAGGAAATAGGTGCTGAAACTCCTTGGTTTCCAATAATTCTAATAATTAGTGTATCCCATCCCCAAATTTAAACTAGCTTTTGTGTATTTCTGTAGTTTTTTGAAAAATAGACCTAATATAGTCTGACTCTGAGAGACACTGTGCCTGCCTCTGTCTCTCAAGTGCTGGGATTAAAGGCATGTGCCACCATGGCCCAGCATAAATAAAATATTTTATATAGAAATATTTCAAATAAGAATGTTAAAATAGCAATGCTTAAGGCCTAAGTGTATATGGCTGAAAATGGCCTTTCTCCCCTCCCAGCTGTAAGCCTGCAATTTTCCAGGAATTTCACAAGCAAGACGGTTAAGTCCATTTACAGCAAAAGACAGATCTTAACCCCTTTGTGCAAACTTTTGTGACCATGAGTCTACCTTGGATGGAAGGAAGGAACAAAGGAAGGAACGAAGGAAGTGTCCTAGCTGCATTCCAAATATTAGAAAGTAATGAACAGAAACAGATTAAGGGAGGACCATAAGGAGAGAAATTTGAAAAGGAAGGAAGGAAGGAAGGAAGGAAGGAAAGAAGGAAGGAAGGAAGGAACGAAGGAACGAAGGAAGGAACGAAGGAAGGAAGGAAGGAACGAAGGAAGGAAGGAAGGAAGGAAGGAAAGAAGGCAACTTCAGAAGTCACCACAGTCATAAATGTGGCAACTGTGAAGATGCTTCACCATAACCCTCTTGAGAAGCCCACACCAGCACCTGGGGATGTGCTATCCTTTTCCTAGGCTCCTCTCTCTATAAATAATGCCCAAATTTAAAACTATGTTAAAAATCTCCCTCCCCCTCCTCCCTATTTAGGCAGGGTCTCATGTATCCCAGCCTGGCCTCAAATTTGCTATATAGATTAGGATGACCCTGTATTCCTGATCTTCCTGCCTCTAGCTGTGAAGTGCTGGGATTACAGGTGTGGACCACTGCGCCCATTTTTTAAATGCACTTCCTGGGAAGCATTCTACCAACTGAGCTACATCCCCAGCCTCCTCCCAGCCCCCAATCTCTTCCTAATAAACTCCAACTCTGCTTCACACTCTCTGAAACTGTTTTCTGTGATACAATCAAGAACCACGACTTTACCTGCATAGAGGTCTCTGAAGAGACCTCCTCAGGCTGCTGCAGGGGGCATGAGGAGCAGTGTCTCTGGACCCCACCCCATTGCCACTGACAATTCTATTTTGTAAATTAGAGACTGCTCCAATTCATAAGTCATAAATAAAAGTCAATTAGATCTACAACTAAATATCTTAGAATTTTTCTTTTTTTTTTTTTTACAGTGCTGAAAGATTGACCCAGGGCCTTTAGCATGCTAGGCAAGCATCTGCCACAGAACTACATACATTTCCAGTCCGTAATTTTGTTTACACCACAAATCATAGGGGATGACTATTTTCCATTCCCTTCAGATCCGCCTTCACTGTCTCCTACTTGTCCTCCCATACTGAGAGGTAGACTGCAGGATGCTTAGCTCTTGGCCTTCCTGCTCAGTTCTGCTCATCAGAGATGCTGGAAGGAGACTTGAGATCCTGAGATATGTGGAGGTGTTTACTGCCACAGTTCCCTCCCTGCCAGGCCACAAGCAGGCCTCAGTGCATTCCGCTGCCTAAAATTCTTGACCAGCTGTCTCTCACAGACAATTTTTGCTGCTGTTCTTTCAGGCTTCCTGGGAAGACATTGCCATCCCAGGACACTGGTCCCAAGTGCTTCACAGTTTCCCATCTGTTTGTTACTTTAGCCTCACTGGTCCCTCTGTAAACAGTCCCCTCATTAAACTCCTCCAAGACCTTATAGATTTTCCTTGAGCCTCAGCCAAGGGTAAACAGCAGAGGAGGGGAAATGTAGAGAAGTAAGAGAAAGACTGGGCTTCCTGATAAGCATCATCAAAGGAGGTAGAAAGACAGAAGCCTGTTAAGGCTGGCTGTTTAAACAAGTGCTTCAGATTATTCTGTAGTTAAGCCTTTTACTAATTTTCCTTGTTAACTGTTGTGTGTCTGGCAGGGAAAGGGATTGTGAAAGAGACTACATCAGTGAAAGATGAAGAATTTAGAAATCCCAGGGGCCGGTGGCCTGGCTCAGGAGGTAAGAGCTTTTGCTACCAAACCCCAAATCCCATTCCCTGGGACCCATGTAATATATAACAGGCTGAATTGTGAGTCTATAGGGCAGAAGCTGAAGTTCCAGTTCTTGTGACCCCTTGCAATGAATTGTGCAGAGACACATGGGTAGTTGCAAGAAAGGAAATAATTGTGTGTGTGTGTGTGTGTGTGTGTGTCTTTTTGAGACAGGGTCTCCCTGTAGCCCCAGCTGGCCTGGAACTCACTTTGTAGACCAGAGTGGCCTCAAACTCACAGAGATCCACCTGCCTCTGCCTCCCAAGTGCTGGGATTGCAGGCAATCCACGCCCCGCTAGAAAATCATTATTAAGGGAGAGCACACAAAGGGAGAAAAGAGGCTAAGCAGGTCTCTACTGACCCTTTGTGGATCGATCATTAACATATGGATCATTTAACCTTGTTTAAAAAGGAAAAGAACAAGAACAAGGGGCTTGAAAGATGGCTCAGCAGTTAACAGCACTGACTGCTTTTGCAGAGGACCTGGGTTTGATTCCCAGCACCCACATGGTGGCTAAAAACTGTATGCAACTCCAGTTCCAAAGGATCTGACACCCTAACACCCTCTTCTGACCTCCAAGGACATTGCGCAACACAGGTGCACTTATACACATGAAGGCAATATGCTCATACACATAAAATAAAAATAATAAAAAGAACAAAAGCAAACAAAAACCCAAGTGTTTCCTTTCCTCAGCTGCCGCCAAAGTGCTCTGTCCTTACGAAGAAGCCAAGGCTGAGTTGGGGTGAGGCCCTCACTTCATCTGGTGACTAGCACCCGGCCAGCAGTCCATGTTTGCCTGCATCTACTCCACCCTCATCCTGCACGAGGTCACTGTGACAGAGGACAGATCAATGCCCTCATTTAAGCAGTTGGTGCCAGTGTTGAATCTTTTTGGCCCGGATTCTTTGCAAAGGCCCTAGCCACTGTCAACATTGGGAGTCTCATCTGCAATGTAGGGGCTGGTGGACCTGCTCCAGCAGGTGGTGCTGCCCCCTCTACCGCCGCGGCCCCAGCTGAGAAGAAAGCAGAAGAAAGATGATTCACAGGAGTCTGAAGATGGCATGGGCATCAGTCTTTTTGACTAAACCTCTTGTTAATATGCTCAGTAAAAAGCTGGACCCAGCTGGGTGTGATGGCTCACACCTTTAATCCCAGCACTTGGGAGGCAGAGGCAGGTGGATCTCTGTGAGTTCAAGGCCAGCCTGGTCTGTGTAGTGAGTTCCAGGCCAGCTGGGGCTATAGGGAGACCCTGTCTTAAAAACACCAAAAAAAAAAAAAAAAAAAAAAAAAAAAAAGCTGGACCCAAGACTTTATAATGGGGGCTGGAGGGGTGGTTCAGCAGTTAAAAACATTGCTCTTAGCTGCTCTTAACTGCTCTTGCAGAGGACATAGGTTCAGTTCCCAGCACCCACACTGGTGACTCACAACTATATGTAACTCCAGTTCTAGGGAATCTAACACTGTCTTCTGGCCTCCTTGGGATCCTGTATGAACTTGATGCTAATAAACTCACTTAAGCACACACATATACACATAAAAATAAATTAATAAATGTTTTTTTAAAAAGTTCATTATGTATTAAGTGAAAAAGTAGAACATGATGTATGGCCATTATGAGCTCAGTTTCATTAAATGTGAACAAACATGAATGGGTCAAAACATGTAAAGAATTTTTCACCGAAATGTGTAGCAGTTACCTTTAGAGAATAGATTTAGGAGCAAGACTATTTCCCTTTTTAGGCAGAGTTTTGTTTCTGAAGAGAACACACATCCTGTTCTGCTTACTTTGCCAGGAACAGACCAGACTGACCTTAGCAACTCCCAGCCAAGGAAACAGCCTCCTCTGATACGGCTTGGCCTGGCTAGGGGCAGTGCTTTAGCAGACTCTCATTGTTAACTCTTTCTCCAGAAAGGTAGGGAGAGCCAAGACACCATGCACACCTGTAATGCAGCACTCTGAAGGATTGGGAGCTGAAGCTCAGAACCTGTCCAAAGAAAAGAAAGGAAGGGGGGATGGAGGGAGGGAAAGAAAGAGCAAGCCAGTTTAGTTAGAAACGGGTAGAGACAGGTAAGTTGAAATCCCTCTTTCCCTCCACGTGAACTTATTCTTGCCTTTGGGCCTTCTGTCTACCTGAGATGCTTTCTCCTCCCACCCCCATCCCCACCCCAACCATCTACTACATTCCCATCTTTCTTCTGAGTTCTTGGGTAGACATGCAAGAGGTCTACATCCTGGTGGCTACTGGGCACCGGGGGACACGACACTGGGGGACACACAGCTCTCTGGAAGATTAACTGGTCAAAAAATAAAAATCCCAGGTCTGGTTGGAACCTTAACTTTCCAGTTTTGCCAAATCACTAGGTCACAGGACCACCCTTAGGCAAGTAGTTTCACCCTAAGTCATGCTAAAGAAATGGGCAGAATACCTTTTGCGTTAGTTAATTCCTGCCCTGAATCCCCTGAGTTGCAGGCAGAGATGTGGCTCTTCCTAAGTTTTGCCCACTTTTCTGAAGTATGTATGGAAGCATGTAGCCAAGACTACCAACCAAGACAACTCCATGAGGGACGGCAGTTTATTTGAGAGCAAACAGACTGCTGGGCTGCCTTTCAGGGAGCAGAGAAACAGCAGCCAGCAATGGGGAAGTCAAACATCTTTTATAGGTGCTTGGGTAACTTTCCATAATGTAGGCTGAGCAGTTTAGCTCAGGATTGGTTGGTCTCCTGATAAGTGGAGGGACTTTCCCGGGCTAAGTTTGGACCTGCTCTTTTAGAATATTGAGAACTGTGCCACCTAGGAGTTTGCAAGGAACCTAACAAAGTAATCTCTTCTTTTTCCCCTTTATACCTCTTTTCTAACCACAATTTCCTCAATTCTTTCGGCTGCCCCAACATCTGTATTTCATTTTTTTTTATTTCTATTTTTTTATGTGTATGAGTGTTTTGCCTGCATGTGTGTAAGTGCACCCATGTCATGCTGGGCCTGTGGAAGAAGAGAGTGTTGGATCCCCTGGAACTGGAGTTAGGACAGTTGTTAGCTGCCATGTGGGTGCTGGGATTTGAACTCAGGTCTTCTGCAAGTAACAGCCAGTGTTCTTAACCGCTGAGCCATCTCTCCAGTCCCAATATTTCTTTACTTTTTCTCTAAAGCTCCCTTCCCCTCCCCACCATGTGGCTACTAGTAATCTCATGTATGTCTGACCTCCATGCCCACTCTAAATCAGCATGTGGCTTTAATGGCTTTTCTCCTGCTCCCCTCCACTCCCCTCCTCAAGGCACTTACTGAAATTTAGGACTTGTCTGTCCTGTGGATTTCTCCTTAAATTCTAATAAAATTGTCCTAAAGCTACCATTTGAGTCCATTCTTTTAAAAAAATTATTTATTTATTTTATTTTCTGTATATGAGTATATTGCCTTCATGTGTGTATGTGCACCTGTGTCGTGCAATGCCCTCAGAGGTCAGAAGAGGATGTTGGATCCCCTGGAACTGGAGTTAAGGACAGTTATTAACTGCCATGTGGGTGCTGGGAATCGAACCTGGATCCTCTGCAAGAACAGTCAATGGTCTTAACTGTTGAGCCTTCTCTCCAGCCCCTTGAGTCCATTCTTAAATTCATTTATAAGACTAAGGACCCCCTAGGGGACCTTGATCTCCCCTGTATCAGTATCTCTCTGTTTTGTTTAGTTGTGGTTATTTATATTACGGTTTTCTGTTTCCTTCCCAGTTAGCTACTTCCTTCTTGGGCTAGGGACCCTTCACCCATCACAGACTCTAGTCTGTGCAAAAAAACTTCCTCTGGTCTTGGATCTTCAGGGGCCAGCCTGCTCTCCTTACAGCCTCAGTGCTTGTCCCAAGTGTGTCCAGGACCAAGCCTGAACAAGGATGTGGCCTATAAGAAGGAAGGGCTTGCTCAGCCTCCAGTGCACACACCCTGAACATCTCTGTTTTGATGGGTCAAGCTGCCCCAAATCCTCCCCACAACTCCCCTTGCACCTCGTGTTGCAGGTCAAGGAAAAGAAACCAAAAAATTCTTCATAAAGAGCTGCAGGCTCCCTGACCCTGTGGCTGGTCACATGCCTGATCCTAATCAAGGGTGGTGTCTCTAAGAAGGTGTTACAGGTTTGAATATAAAACAGCTCCACTTGGCCCCAGTGAGTGAAGATGTTTGAGAAGGTTGTGGAATCTTCGGGACATGCGGCCTAGTTAGCAGAAGTGCATGACTGAGGGAAGGCCCTGAAGGTGATGTCTATTTCTGGTTCTGGTCCAAAGTCTCTATTTCTTGATCTTCCAAGATCTGAACAGCGATTGCCACAAGCTGACACCAGCACCACAGATTGAGCCCCTCCAGCTGCCATGCTTTCCCTACCATGATAGGCTAAACTGCATGCCCTGAAACTAGTCCAAAACAACCTTCTCCTTCCTTAAGTTGCATCCACCAGGTGTTTTGTCATAGCAATGGAGAGTAACAAGTAGAAGAGGGTAGTGAGAGCAACTCTTTCCCTCTGTAATCATTCCCTCCCAGCCACTGTAGGAGGCTGGGCCAGAAGGACCACGGGCACGGCCCTGTTCCCTGTGCTTGCTCCCTGCATACCTATATGCTACCTATCCTGCTAATCAGTCATTTAGAGGTCAGGGCCAGGTCCTGCCGCTCTTCCCTTGTGTTCTCTTCCTGTTCCACTTGTCTGGTGTGACACAAGAATCTCTAACTTAACCTTTGGCCAAGAAACCATCCCACAATACATTGTTTCCATTCCTGTCAGGCTAAGCGCTTTTAAAGCAGTACCTCTCAAGCAAAGTGCATATGGATCACCTGGGATCTCTTGATGTTCAGAGTCCTACCTGGTAGGTCTAGAGTAGAACATTTTCCACAAGTGCCTGATACTGCAGTGATGCAAGGGACCAAGTCTTGAAGTCTTGTTTCAGATGAGATAGTGCCTGTTTTGTGAAGATTATCAGACCCCCTGGTGTAGGAATGAATCTTCCATCTCATGATTCTCAGATACTCCCGGTTGTATCTTGTCACGGTTGGACTCATCTGAATCTGCCCATATCCCCCTGCTAGTATAGGGGCCACTAGGACAAGGACTCTTTGTGACCTTAACCCCTAGCATGGTGGATGCTCAACAGCTTGATGAATAAATGTATGAATGGCCCTTGAAGGCTATTTACAAAAGTGTAGGTTATTAATATCTAAGGCAACATTTCCCAAACTGTTCGTTAGGACATGAATTCCAAGGCTTGTTAATAGTTATTTGTTATAGGGGAGTGAGAAGATTCTATAATCACTTGATCTGGGAAATGCTGGATTAAAAAAAAAAAAAAAACACCCAAAGAGCTCCTAGTAAACTAATGGTGGCCAGTATCTACGAGAGATCCAAGACATAGCATCAGCCTCCTTCTTTGACCCCAGAGAGCCTCTCTGGAGAAGTATCAGGTGGGGTGAGCGTGCTGAGGGGGTAGACAACTGCAACTGAAGTATTATGGTCAGGCTGAATTGACAAGTTGTTGGCTCAGTGAAGAGGCCCTGTCTCAAAAAAGAAGGTGGAGAAAGGTAGCCACTCGATGCTGGCCTCTGGCCTCCATGTGCACCTGCACACGCTTGCCTGCACAGAAACATACATGGGCATACACCACACACCCACACAGGAACAAGAAAAATGTTTAAGGCTTTGCTTGAATTCAACTGCGTTTTGCACCAAAAGAAATCTGGAGGAAATTTATTAAGAAGAAAGAGATAGGGGCTGGAGAGATGGCTCAGCGGTTAAGAACACTGACTATTCTTGCAGAAGACCCAGGTTCAAATCCCAGCACCCACATGGCAGCTAACAACCGTCTGTAACTCCAGTCCCAGGGTATCCAATAGCCTCTTCTGTCTTCCACGGACATTGCATGACATGGGGGAACTTACCTACACGCAGGCAGTACACGCATACACATAAAAATAATAAAATATATTTTTTTTAAAGTAGAAAGCGATAAAGAGTATGAATGAAAAATATGTCTAAAGATTAGAAGCCTCCCACTCCTGATGTTTAGCTAGAGAGACTCTCATACAAGTCCATTAAGAGACACACAGCACAGGTAGGCATGGTGGTGCAAGCCTTTAATCCCAGCACTCGGGAGGCAGAGGCAGGTGGATCTCTGTGAGTTCAAGGCCAGCCTGGTCTACATAGTGAGTTCCAGGCCAGCTGGGGCTACAGGGAGACCTTGTGTCAAAACAAAACAAAACAAAACGAAACATGCATATACACATCAAATATAAGTCTTTTTTACATTTATTTATATTTTATGTATGTGCATGGGGTTTTTTTGTTTTGTTTTTGTTTTGCGTTTTTTCCTTTTTGGCCTTTTTAAGACAGGGTCTCCCTGTAGCCCCAGCTGGCCTGGAACTCGCTACATAGACCAGGTTGGCCTTGAACTCACAGAGATCTGCCTGCCTTTTCCTCTCAAGTGCTGGAATTAAAAGCGTGCACCACCATGCCTGGCATAAACAAGCCTTTAAAGTTTTCATTTTTATTTTATGTATATGACTGTTTTGTCTGCATATATGTAAGTGCACCCATGTATACAATGCCTTCAGAGGCTAGAATAGAGTGTCAGATCCCCTGAACTGGAGTTCTGGTCAGCTACCATGTAGGTGCTGGGAACCGAACCCAGGTCCTTTGCAAGAGTGGCCAGTGCTCTTAACTGCTGAGCCCGTTCTCCAGCCCCAAATAAATAAATCTTTTAAAAAGGGGACACACAGACGATATCACTGGGGCTACAGAGATGGTACAGCGGTTAAGAACACTGGTTGTTCTTGCAGAAGACCCGGGTTCGAATCCCAGCACCCACGTGGCAGCTAACAACTGTCCATAACTCCAATCCCAGGGGATCTGACAGCCTCTTCTGACCTCCAAGGGGATTGCATGACACAGGTATACTTACCTACATGCAGGCAATACACACATACACATAAAACAAAAATAATAAATAAAAGTTTTTAAAAAAAGAAGGTATCACTAAGATGTCTGGGTGGTTGGAGATCTGGACACAATGAGGTGTCTGTCTATCAAGGAGGGGATGGAGACAATATGTGACATATGTTGCCTCTTTACCTCCCAATTTCTTTCTTTCCTGATTTGCTGTTGTTGATGTTGTTTTGAGATGAGGCTCAATGAACTAAATGTGCCTACAATAACAAAAATGGATCCTTAAACATGGTGCCAAATGGAGGGGACAGATGAAGGAACAGAAAGAAATGGCCCACACAACACTGTTGATAGAAACCAAAAGATACATGACTTTGAAACAATGCCTCCTGTTTCAAGAGCACCACTCAATGGCCAGGTGTGGTGGTGTATATCTAGAATTCCAGCACTTAGGAAGTAGAGGCAGAAAGTCAAGTCAACTTTGACCACATATGGAGTCTGAGCTACATGAGGCAGCCTGAGCTACATGAGATCCTGTATCAAAACCAAAACCCAAAAAGCCATCTCTCACAAATAGAATGACTTACAAATCCTGACATTTAACAAATAAACTCTGGTGTCTTAGACATCATTGCCACCTGGTGGTAGTAGCTCCAAATTGAGCCATAATTGCAATTTTGAAAATTACTTATTTGTATGATTTTTGTTTAGCGTAAAGGATGGGAATGTGAGTGTATAGCATGCCTCAGTATATGTGTGGAGGTCAGAGGAAATTTGGAGGATTCAATTCTATTTCCATCATGTGGTCTCTTGGCGATAGAACTCAGGTCCTTAGGCTTAGCATCAAGTGACTTTACAGCTAAGCCATCTCATCACTCCCATTTTTTAAAATATGATAAAATATATATGCAACAAATTGCACAGGTCTTAAGTGAAGTTGTGCGTTATTTTAGTGAGAAGGGTTTAGTGTGAGAATGGTGCTAAGAGGCTCTTTCATTGTATGAACAACATAGAATGTATTTACACTACCCTAGATGATCTAGTTCAATCACATGACATGGCCTATGAGGCAGCGAAGAGAGCGATAAACAAAGGGGAGGAAGCTGCTACGAGCATCAAACAGTGTACTGTTTTACAGTGAACATATTTTTCCTTTTTGGTCTTTTTGAGACAGAGTCTCCCTCTAGCCTCGGCTGGCCTGGAACTTGCTATGTAGACCAGGCTGGCCTTGAACTCACAGAAATCTGCCTGCCTCTTTAGTGCTGGGATTAAAGGCATGCACCACTACGCCCAGCCCTTACTGTGACATTTTTTATATGTAGAAGCAGAGTATTTAAAACTAACAAAAAGCATGTTATGGTAAATATATGCATTAATGATATAGTCATTTATTTTTATTTAATATTGTTTAAAACAAAATCTCACTATGCAGAAGCTGGCCTGACACTCACAATCTTCCTACCTCAGCCTCTCAAGTGCTGGGATTACAAATATGTACCATCAAGTTTGGCCACATACTCATTTATTGGTATTGTCAAGTATGGTGCACTATATATAACTGTATGAGGGATGGAGAAATGGCTCAGTGGTTAAGGGCACTTGCTGTTCTTGCAGAGGACCCAGGTTTGATTCCCAGTACCCACGATGGCTAATAACTGCCTGTAACCCCAGTTTCAGAGGATCCAACGCTTTCTGACCTCTACAGGCACTGCATGCACATGGTGCACTTACATACATGTAGACAAAACACTCATACGCACAAAAAAATTTTTTTTAATATTTTAGGCTAGGTGTAGTGGTGCACACCTGTAATCTCAGCACTACAGAGTCAGAGTCAAACTATGAGTTTGAGGCCAGCCTCATCTACATAGTGAGTTCCAGGCCAGCCTGGGCTACATAGTGAGACCCTGTCTCAAAAAACAAGAAACAGGGCCTGGGGGGATGGCTCATTGGTTAAGAGCACTTACTGTTCTCATAGAAGACCTGGGTTCAAATCCCTGCACCCACATGGCTGCTAACTCCTGTCCTAACTCCAGTTCCAGAGGATCTGATGCCCTCTTCTGTCCTCTGCCTGCACTGCATGACATGGGTGCACTTACACACATGCAAGCATAACACTCATACACGTAAAATAAAAATAAAAAATAAATAAATGAAAACCAAAAAATAATGGGGCTGAGGAGATGGTAGTGGTTAAGAATACTGGCTGCTCTTACAGAGGACCCAGGTTCAATTCCCAGCACCCACATGGCAGCTAACAACTGTCCATAACTACAGATCCAGGGCTTTTGACACCCTCTTCTGACCTTCATGGTCATTGCACAACATACATTCAGGCAATACACTCATATGCACAAAATAGAAACAATAAATAAAATATGTTTTAAAACACAGAAAAAAAACAAAAATTATAATTGTATGAGCTACACTATTTATTTATTTATTATTTGTGTGTGTGTGTGCATGCATGTGCCACAGTGCTCATGTGGAGTCAGAGGACAGTTTTCAAGAGTTGATTCTATCCTTCCATCACAGGCATCCTGAGAATTGAATTCAGGTTGTCATGCCTGGCAGCAATCATCTCTGCTTGCTCAGCCATCTTACTGACCCTGAGCTACACTTTTTAAAATTTTTTGAGACAGGGTCTCCCTGTAGCCCCAGTTGTCCTGGAACTCACTATGTAGACCAGGCTGGCCTTGAACTCACAGAGATCTTCCTGCCTCTGCCTCCCAAGTGCTGGGATTAAAGCTATACTTTTTAATATAACAATTTAAAAATATTTTATTTATTATTTTTATTTTATATGTATGAGTGTTATGCTTGCATGTATGTAAGTGCACCCATGTTGTGCAATGCCTGTAGAGGTCAGAAGAGGGCATGAAATCTGGAATTGGAGTTACAGACAGTTTGTTAGCCACCATGTAGGTGCTGGGAACCAATCCTGGGTCCTCTTCCAGAGCAGCCAGTGCTCTTAACCGCTTAGCCATCTCTCCAGCCCTCTGAGCTACACTTTTATACAACTGGCAGTACAGTGGGTTTGTCTGTTATGGCATTTCCACTAATACCTGAATGCATTGCGCTGTTACCATGGCTAGGACATCATTAGGTGATGAGAATTTTTCAGCTCCCTTATAATCTTATAGACCATGATGGATATGTTATCCATTTCTGTCTGTTGTTGACTAAAATATCATTATACCACACATGACTGTATTTAATTTTTATAGGGATCTCTTCTATTTGTTTCATTTTTCACAGAGCTGGGAACTGAGCCATGGCCCTGAATATACAAGGTATGAGTACTGTACCACTGACCTATAAGCTCCAGCTTTAATTTGGTGATTTTTTCTGACAAGTGTATGCACCTTTATAACTAGCAATCTAAACAACTTCTAAAATACAGGGTATGATGGCACATACCTATAATTCCAGAAATGAAGAGACCAAGGCAGGAGAAACAGAAGTTAGAGGCCAGAAACTACTTATGAAATGAAGATGTTCACAAAAAAATGCTGCAGTCACACAGCTGAAGTTGCAGATACGTATTTTGTTATGTGGATAAGATATGAACAATCATTTTCTGTTAAAACAGGAAGATTTCCATGAGTTATGTAATGGCTCTTTTGCCAAGCAGTAGCAGCAGGTGAAGGAAGAGGAAGGGGAGGAGGAAGAAGAGAAGGAGGAGGAGGAGGACGAGGAGGACGAGGAGGAGGACGAGGACGAGGATGAGGAGAAGGAGAAGGAGGAGGAGCAGGAGGAGGAGGAGGAGCAGGAGGAGGAGGGAGAGGAGGGAGAGGAAGAGGAGGAGGGAGAAGAAAAGGAGGAGGGGGGAGGGAGAAGAGGAGGAGGAGCAGGAGGGGGAGGAGGGAGAGGAAGGAGAGGAAGAGGAGGAGGGAGAAGAAAAGGAGGAGGAAGAAGAAGAGAAAGAAGAGGAGGAGGAGGAGGAAGCTGCTCAAAGCTAGTCTGGACTACATAGAGAGATTTGGACTATATATAACATTCTCATACCCATAAAACTACTTCCTGCCTATGGAGCGCGCTGGGCGCCCTGGCATGGTGTGCGCGGGCACACCTGGAGAGTTGCGGCGGGCCTGGCCACAGGCGTCTGCTTCTCTGGTTGCGCCGGCTTTCCCGCCTTGCCGAGGCTCCGCGTCTCCTGGGAGCAGCGGCGGGCGCTGTCCGCCGCCGCTTTGGTGCTGAAAGTCCCTCTGCTCCTGAGGTTTACTCAGCCATGTATCGCCCTTATTTCACCCGTGTACTTGCCTCAAGATGCGGGGTCCACTGGCCACTGGACCATGCGGGAAAGTACGAGGGTGGCTAAAGCTAAGGCTCCGTGAGTTGGTGACGGAGGAATGCTGCCTCCGGAGAGGCTGGATCGCTGGTAGTAAGACGCGGGACTCTGCTTAGTCCGTGTTACAGCTTTTATTAAGTGTTCACCTCCTAGCTTCGAGAAGACTGGGATATTTATACCATGGGGGTAGTGGTAAAAGCTTTGGCTGATAGATACTTTGTGAGACATTCTATTTGCATATGGAAGTGGGTTTCTGCCATGCTGCCAGACCGCTGACTACCTGAAAAATCACACAGGAAAGCATGGTATTCCTAGAGCCAGAGGCCATGTTTATGTTAGGGCATTTGTGGCAGGCACTTCAAAAGGAGAGTCAGGAAAAATGCCAGGAAGGCACCCTGCTATGAAAGGAGTCCCAGCACATGGTTCCGAGCTCGTGAGCTATCCGGATATGAAGAGACTTCTACTTTACACAACAGAGGCCCCCAACACCTGCCCTTTCTAGTAAACCGTCCCATGCCCAATCTGAAGGCAACCACTGTTGGGGACCCCTGCTGTGTAAGGTAGCAGTCTCTCCATGTCCGGATAGCCCACGGGGCTCGGCTTTCATATGCAGAGACTCCTTTTATCAGCAGGGCGCCTTCCCACTCTCTTCCTGACTCATCTTTGAAGTAGCCGCCACAGATACATGGCCTCTGGCTCTGAAACTGTCAGGTTTTCCTGTGTGATAATCAGGCACTGTCTGACAGCCTGGCAGGAGCCCACCACCACATGTAAATAGGGCATCCTAAAAGCACCTATCAATTAAGGCTTTTGCCACTGCCCCCACAGTATAAATATCCTGGTTTCCCCTAATTAATCGGAGCTGAATCACTAAGACCTGGAGCCGAGCTGAGTCACTGAATAAAGAAGCTGTACCACTGAGTCTGACTGAGCTGAGTTCTGTGTCTTACTGCCTACGATCCAGTCTCTCCGGAGAGGGCTGTCTCTTCGTAAACCACGACTCACGGAGACCCTGCTTTCGCTGTCCTGCACCTCCCCTCGTGACCTGGCAGCTGACGGATCTCAAACCCAGAGGAAGTGCACGGTAGATTGGGACAAAACCCGCCTGGGAGCGCAGCGATCAGTAGAGTTGCCAGCACCCAGTAGTCGCAGAGACCCACAACAACGCGGTGAGGGACACGTGCGCAACCTAGCAACGCGGTGCATGACCCGCCACACCCCAGCGGCCCACGGGAGACCGGCACCATGCCCAGCATGGTGCTCCGGAACCGCCGCACCACCATAAACCACAGATCTGTTTCTGTCACAGTGAATTGGCTTTGTATGTTGTGCACCTGCACACACATGGAATTATACAATGCGTGCTTCTGTGTTTGCTTTCTTTTGGAAATCATCTATATTGTAGAGCATAGCAATAGTTAACCCATTTTTACTGCTGACTAGTACCTCAGTATTTGGATGCCCCACAGCTTTTTTATCTATGTACTAGACAGGGTATGAGATACATTCTTATAATCCCAACATTCAGAGGCTGAGGAAGCAAGATTGCCATGAATTTAAGACCAGCCTGGGCTACATGATGAGTTCCAGAGAAGTATGTGCTACAGAAGGAGATACTGTCTCAAAAAGCCCAGAAATAAAATAATGGTAATAAATAATAACAATCCTACTCTATGCACTAGTTCTTTCCATTTTTTTTACTATTACAAGTAAAGTTGCTATGAATATTCGTGTATAAGCCTTTTAAATTTATTGTGGGTGGAATTTCTGGGTCATGGGACAGATGAATATATAATTTAAGAAACCACCAAAACATAAGGCTAGGACTTTAGTTCAGTGGTAGAGTGCTTGCCTAGCACCAATAAGGCCCTACATTTGGTCCCCAGTACTGAAAGGGAAAAAAAAGGAAACCCCCAAAACAGTTTTCCAAATTAGCCTGTACCATTTTGCACATCCATCAGGGATTAATTTATGTCAACAATAAAAAGATGAATAGCCGATTTATAAAAATGGCAAAAAGATTTAAACAGACGTTTGAAGATAGAGCAAGTAACCAAAAAGCGCAACACAAATTAAGTGCCCAACATTTCTAGCCTTTAAGGAATTACAAATCTAAACAACAATAAGTCCAGGCACAGTGGCACAGCCTGTAACCATAGCACTTTGGGAGAACAACGCAGAAGGATTGTTGCAAGACTGAGGCCAGCCTGGACTACACAGTGAAACCCTATCTAAGATGGGTTTTTTTAGAGAATAAACAATGAGGTGTGTTTGTTGTCTTTATACTATCAGGATGTTAAATGCAATATATTGAGAGTAGACCTCTACATCATAGAGAAACTGGAAATGGTTGGCTATCACACACACACACACACACACACACACACACACACACACACAAATAACAGCACCTATCTCAAGGCAACAGCTTTACAAAAGCAGGATTCCTCATGGAATTTGCACATTCTCATCGAGGCCATGTTAGTCAAAACTGGAAGTTGAGAGGTCAGGGGACAAACCTGACATTTTCAGTTGCTTGGGTAGAGATGCTGGGCATGCCAGAGGATGCCAGAGATATATAGGACAGACCCAAGTACTTGTTTCCTACTTCAGTTTCACATTCAGGAGACAAAGTTTTCAGCTTTCTGAACTTGTCCTCTTCTAAAGGAGATAAAGTATCTTGAAGTCAAAGTGAATGAATGCCCAGGCTAGACCTGGCCAGGGTTTCATGTGACCCATGACCACCTAAGAATGTGTATAACAGGAGGCCTGCTGTGCTTCACCACCAACTGCCCCTCACTTGTCTTTTTTCTGCTTCTCCCCTCTCTCTTTTATTTGTTTGTTAAGTGTGCCACAGTGTGCATGTGGGGTCAGGGCTCATGAGTTTCCAGTGGATTTTCCTGTCTCTACCTTCCATCTCACTGTAGGAGTGCTCCACTGCATTCTGGAACACAGATGGTCAGACGAGCAGCAAGCACTTTTACCCACTGAGCCATCTCCCAGGCCCCATCTGTTCTTTTCATAACTACATTATTTGTTAAGCTTTGCCATGAACCAGGCTTTAATATATATACTTTCTAATACATCTCAAGGTGGGTGTTATTCCTATTTCATAGATGAAGGAATTGGGGGTTGAGGAAGTTACATAGCTAATGGACTAGTTTCTTATTGTCAGTGCAGCAAAGTATCACAAACTGAGAGACTTCAAACATGGATGTCCTATCTTATATTCCAGAGGCCAAAAGTCTAAAATAAGTCAGCAGGGCTGACCTTCCAGAAGCTCTATGGGAGAAGCTCCTCAGCTTGCAGGCTGCTTACATTTCTTGGCTGTGGCACCTGTCATTCTGACTTCCATGTTACATGGCTTCTCACTCTTCTGCCTTCCTCTTGAAAGAACCTTCGCAGATAATCAGATAATCAAAGATAATCTCTCCAACACAAGATCCCACAGCCTCAAAGTTTCCTTGGCCATGTAAGGTAATAGGGTCACAGATTTTTTAAAAATTTTTACAAAAACTTTATTGAGAATTTCATACATGCATATAAGGTGTTTTGATCAAACCCATGCCCACTCCCTCCCCTCCAACATTCCCCCCTCTGAAGAGATAACTCTAAAATCTTTTAAGGATTAGATACAAGCTCCCAAACAGTTTTGACATTTTTTGCCTTGGAACAGAGTATGTTGCTAACAGGCCTAAGGACATTTTGACTTTTAGCCAAGAAACTGGCTACATTTCTTTGGGGTCTTTTTACCCTAACTGCCTAGCCAATTCCTACCTCCTATTCTTATCACGCCATCCTCTGAAGGGGTTACCCAAATTGCCAATAGGGAACAGGGACGT
>NW_008346082.1:2290361-2334907 GCF_000622305.1 Nannospalax galili | reverse complement strand
ATGATGATGGCAGTTATTTCATGCAGAAGGGACTGCTGTATATCATCATCTTATTAAAAGGACCACCACATGGAGGCAGGATCCAGGCACTGTCAGGCTGTCCCCTAGGTTCTCAGGCCCTCTGGTAGTTGGAGGCCAGAGGGAGGCCAAAACCCGCCACTCTCTGGCAGTCTGCCAGGGTCACAGATTTTGTGGGTTATAATGTAGGTATCTTTGGGGGAGAAGAGCCGTGAATCTGTGACAGCTAGTTGGTCTGAGGTTTAAAGTCAGACAGGAATTGCTCTGAAAGCCAACCCTGTGTCCCCTAGGTTCTCAGGCCCTCTGGTAGTTGGAGGCCAGAGGGAGGCCAAAACCCGCCACTCTCTGGCAGTCTGCCAGGGTCACAGATTTTGTGGGTTATAATGTAGGTATCTTTGGGGGAGAAGAGCCGTGAATCTGTGACAGCTAGTTGGTCTGAGGTTTAAAGTCAGACAGGAATTGCTCTGAAAGCCAACCCTGCTACTTGCTACCCTGGAGACTTTGGATATGTCATTTAATCTTTCTGAGCTATATGATAACCATTTCTGTGTGTGTGTGTGTGTGCATGCTTGCACATGTGTGTTCATGTGTGTATACACAAGTATGCATGCACAAGGCAGTCAGAGGACAACCTCGGGTATTGTTCTTCAGGCAGTATCGCCTTTTTCTTTTGTTTTTGATGTAGGGTCTCTTGTTGGCTTGGAACTCACCAAGTAGGTTAGGCTTGCTGGTTAGCAAGCTCCAGGGATAGCCACGTGTCTCATCCTCCCCAGCTCTGTAATTATAAGAGCATGCCACCATGTCCAGCTTCTTTACCTGAGCCCTGAGGGTCAAATGGAAGTCCTTGTACTTGTGGCACAAGCATTTTACTGAATGAGTTATCTCTGGTCCAACGGCCATTTCTTCTGACCTAAGTAATCAAATTGCAGTTTTCCCAAATTATTCTGATGACATGGCGTGATGAGTCTTCAGAATTAACTGTTTCAGCAATTCCAAAGACAGGACAAACTCTCAGGAGGCCAGAAGTATCTGTTCTGGGCTTTGGACCTGGGCACCAAGGCCAAGAGTAGCATTGAGTAGGTGTCTCAGGCCCTAGAGCTAGGAGACTCTAGCAAGCAAGACAGCAAGAGAGAAAGAACAAGGAGCAAAGCCCCAGTGCTTCCAGAGATCCCAGGGACCTGGGGATGTGTCTGCTGATCCCAGGGTCTGACCTGTAAGAAACATTAAATATTAGTCTTTCATTCAACCTGTAAAACTTGGGACTTGGTTTATGACAAGGAATTCTAATCTTTTTTTTTTTTTTTTTGTCTTTTTGAGACAGGGTCTCCCTGTAGCCCCAGCTGGCCTGGAGCTCACTATGTAGACTCACAGAGATTCACCTGTCTCAGAATTCTAATCTCTTAATCCCAACATACCCTGTAAGATTTTTGTTTAAGGAAAGGTCTTGACACATTCCTGAGCTTGGGGATCACCTCCTGCACCCCCAGTCTTTTAAACTAGCCAACCAGGAAAGACTGTGATGTCAGACCCCAGTCAATGGGAAAAAGACATAGTTTTCTTGTGTTAGGGATAAAAGTCCACCAAGCTTCCAGGTCCTGTGTGTACTTGCAGGATCTGACTGACCATGCAAGACACTCTTTTTTTTTAACTATTATTACTTTTATTTTATGTGTATGAGTATATTGCCTGCATGTATGTGACTGCATCCATGTCATACAATGCCACAGATGTCAGAAGAGGGCTTTAGATTCCCCTGGAACTGGAGTTAAGGATGGTTCGTAGCCACCACGTGGGTGCTGGGAATCGAAACTGGGTCCTCTGCAAGAGCAGTCAGTGCTCTTAACCACTGAGCCATCTCTCCAGCCCGACACTTTTTAAAAAAAAAATTTATATACAATTTTTATTTTGTATGTATGAGTGTATTGCCTGCATGTGTGCAAGTGCATTCCAATGTCTGTGGAGGTCAGAAGAAGGTGTCGGATCCCTGGAACTGGAGTTAGGGACGGTTGTTAGCTGCCATGTGGGTGCTGGGAATCAAACCTGGGTCCTCTGCAAGAGCAGTCAATGCTCTTAACTGCTGAGCCATCTCTCCAGCTCCCATAAGACACTCTTTTGCAAAAGTAAGCTCTGCCTTGCTGAGTTACTTTCTCTTTGTCTCTGTGTGTTCTTTGTGCAGTATTGTTGGGGTCCTTGGACCTTGAATTTTATTTCTAACAGGCCCCTTAAGGATGAGGAAGCCTCGGGCTGGCGAGATGGCTCAGTGATTAAGAACACTGTTCTTGCAGAAGACCCAGGTCGAATCCCAGCACCCACTGGGCAGCTAACTGTCCATAACTCCAGTTCCAGGGGATCTGAATCTCTTCTGTCCTCCATGGGAAAGTGGGTATTGCACAACACGGGTGCACTTACCTACATGAAGGCAATACACACATACACATAAAATAAAAATAATAAATAAAATATTTTTTAAAAAAGAGGAAGCCGCCGGGCGTGGTGTCCACGCCTTTAATCCCAGCACTCGGGAGGCAGAGGCAGGCGGATCTCTGTGAGTTCAAGGCCAGCCTGGTCTACATAGTGAGTTCCAGGACAGCTGGGGCTACAGGGAGACCCTGTCTCAAAAAGACCAAAAAACAAAAAACGAGGAAGCCTCTCAGATATCATAAAAGTCTTTGGTGGGGGAGCTGGAGAGATGGCTCAGTGGTTAAGAACACCATCTGTTCTTGCAGAGGACCTAGGTTTGATTCTCAGTACCCACGTGGCAGCTAACAACCATCCTAACTCCAGTTCCAGGGGATCCAACTTCCTCTTATGACCTCCATGGGCACTGCACAACACAAGTGTACTTTCATACATGCAGGCAATACACTCATACTCATAAAACTTTTAAAAATGTATTTTGGGGGCTGGAGAGTTCGCTCAGGAGTTAAGAGCACTGGCTGCTCTTGCAGAGGACCCAGGTTTGATTCCCAGTACCCACACGGCAGCTAACAACTGTCCTAACTCCAGTTCCAGGGGATCCAATGCCCTCTTCTGACCCCTGGCATTACACAACACAGGTGCACTTTCATACATGCAGGCAATACACTCATGCACACAAAAAAATAAAAATATATTTTTAAAAGTCTTCTTTTGACCTGATTTCTTTTGACTTTCTCAGGCCTGGCAAGAGGTGATACTTCCAGCCTTCAGGGTAGATCTGTAGTTGGTCTGAGGGGAGCCTCTCTTCACCAACTATATCCACGAAATCCTGGAGCCACCACAGCTACTATGAAGGGACAGTGTCTGTATGCCAAAAGCTTGGTTACAACAATTAAACTCTATTTAATTCTATTCAGCAGCTGCTGATATCCCTGTTTTGAAAAAGTAGTACTGAAGGTCACACAGTAGGTAAGTGCCAGCCTCATTATGAAACAAATAGGTTCCTGTTCTTTCCATCTCTGAACCCTGCTTTCCCTTGTAGGGGCAGGGCACAAGGCGTGGGAATCTCAGACAGGAGGAAACGTAGCTATTGAAGAGTAGGAGTTGGTAGCAAGGGTTCCAGGAACTCTTCCTCCTGGCTGGACAGCTCCTGGACCACACCCACCACAGAGAAGAGAAGGGGGTGGGGAACCGGATCTTTGGGTAGCTTTTAGGCTGGGCAGGAGACAATCATCAAGGAGGAGCTGACAAACCCTGCCGCCTCACTTGCCAACACTCCAGCACAGTAAATATTTACTGAGTGCCATGCAGCCTAGGAACCCAATCTCTACCTCACCTGTCTCTGGACCAACACCCAAGGGCTGCTGAAAGGGCCTGCCTGGAAGTGAGTGGCTGCCTTAGGAGGAAGGACACCACCTGGGGACCCTGGATGGGAAAGGCGGGGTCAAAAGATGGAATTTCCAGGACTCCTAGGACTTTAGTTGAGGGGGCTCTTGGGTTACACTACATTATTCTGTTCCTTTGACAACAGTGGAGTACATGTGTCCTCACCCTGGCCTATTATGAAAGCCTATTTCTCTGAGCACATTGATTTGTTGAGAGATGAGCACATGACTTATCCACTCTTAACTTCGTTATGAGTTTTTTTGTTATTGTTGTTGCGTGTGTGTGTGTGTGTGTGTGTGTGTGTGTGTGTGTGTTTGAGACAGGTTTTCTGTGCATCTGTGTGTGTGTCACATGCATATTTGTGTATGCCAGAAAGCACACACACACACATTCAAACCCACACACACACCATAGAGAAAACAAAGGAGTGGATCTCTTGCTCTATCGCTCTGTTTTATTCACTAAACCTGGAGCTAAATTGATGGCCAGCATGCCCCAGCAATCCTCCTATCTCCAGCTCCACCCCTGCACTCCCCAAACCCCACATAGTTATAGGTGGACATGAGCACATCTAACTCTTTGGCATGGGTGCTGGGGATTTGAACTCAGGTCCTCATGCTTTTGTAGCAAGCACTCTTATCACTGAATCATCCCCCAGCCCTGGCCTTCTGGTTCTATATAGCGAAAGAGGCTACAGGAAGAGGAAAGAAATCCTTTCTATTTTAGTCCATAAAATTGGGATTGCAGTTTGCTGCCATACCTCCTCTCCCCCTAATGGTATGATTATAGCCACAAGAGAAGTGTGGGAGTGGGAAGACTGAGAACAGAGCTTGGGCCCTTCCCAGCTTCTCAGGATGTTGCACAGCCTGTGGAAGCTGCTGTTGGATATCTTACCATCCATAATAAAAATAAGTACACACTAAGGTGCCTCTGGAATATAATGTGGATAGTACCCCCTAGAGATGAACATTACACCTTCCCTACAAACACATATGGTAGCCTTGATGACAGATGACAGACTGAGGTTCAGCGGGGAAATGACTTGCCCCCAGGTCACAGACAAGGTCCACAGGCTTCAGAACTCAAGTTCTGATGGCATTACTATCTTCAGGCTCTCCCATGGCACCTCACAGGCCAGAGGAAAAACAGCACTCCGCCCTTCAACTAGCTTGTGTGAGTCTGTGAGCTGTCACTATGAGTAGTACCCCTATATCTAGGAGACATCATGGGACCCATGTTGGGCCAGTTTTGGAAACTCATGAGTGAATTTAATCTACAGATGGGGGATCAGCACGTGAAGGAGGAAGGCTTGATGATGCCTGCGGTTTCTGTCCAACAAGAAACATTCCTTCCTTGGGTACTAGGATCCCATGTTTTCTCTGGAGACATACACTTCCCCATTAGATACAATCTTCATGGGACTGTCTATCAAAATGTTTCACCTTTCCTCGTCAGAAAATGGAAAATCAACTCTAGGCTTTTGGAAGCCAATTCTTTTTTTAAATATTTTATTTATTATTTTTTTATTAGGCCTAGTTCTTCATTTTCACTGAGCTTTTGTGTGTGAGGATGGTAGCAGGCACTGTCCCTGTGTCAACCACAACCGCTACCACTAATGCCTGCAGTTTCTGTCTTCAGTCTCTGCAATCCTTTGCCTGATGCTGTCTCTGAAAGTCCAAAGGCACTAAAGGGATGAGTCAGTCATTTTTGGAAGTTAAGGGTCTCTTTCAGGAGCCCATCAATAGGTGATTAATACAAGTTGATGGATAATGTGATGGTTGGCTTTAACTGTCAACATGACACAACCTAGAATGACCTGGGAACAGAGTCTCAATGAGGGTTTGTCTACACTGGGTCTACACTGGCTTGTCTGGGAAGAGATTGCCTTAAGTGAATTCATTGATGTGCCCACTGTGAGAGGCACCATTCCCTAGGCAGGAGGTCCTAAAATGTACAAGAGCGGAGAAGTCCAGCTAAGCACAAGCAACTGGCATGTGTTTATTTCTCTCTTTCTCTCTCTCTCTGGTCTTTTTGAGACAGGGTCTCCCTGTAGCCCCAGATGGCCCGGAACTCACTATGTAGACCAGTCTGCCCTTTAAACTCACAGTGATCTACCTGCCTCTGCCTCGCAAGTACTGGGATTAAAGGTGTGCACCACCATACCAGCTATTCTCTCTGCTCTTGACTGTAGATATGATGTGATAGCTGTTTTAAGTTCCTGCAACCTTCCCCACATAATGAACTATAGTTTGGAACTGGGAGCTAAACTAAACCCTTTCTCCCAGAGCTGCTTTCTGTCAGGGTGTTTTATCATAGAAACAGATATGAACTCAGAGGGGCTGGAGAAGTGGCTCAGTGTTTAAGAGCACTTCTTGTTCTTCCAGAGAACCCGTTTGATTCCTAGCACCTGTAGCAGGAGGCCTCCAACCTGCAACAAGCACCCACACCCTAGGGCCCCTCCTACTGCCTATAGCTCTAGCTCCAGGGGATCTGATACCCTCTTCTGGCCTCCACAGACTCATGCAGCATACACACATAAACACACATCCATATACATAAATAAACAATTAAAAATGCATCTTCAAAACAACAAAGACGTAAAACTAGAACAGATATGCACCTTGACCCTCGCACCTCTCCCTTGGAGACAATGTTGAGATGTGTCCCATACCCTGCCCTGCTGTCCCTGGTGGGGCTGGGGCCTTATTTCCTTCACACACCCTTAGAATGCACATGTGCTGCTTTCTTTCCTTGCCTGTACCTACTGTACTGTCACTGTTCTTTGGAGTCACTCCCAAAACATGACTTAGGGGTTAGAGATGTGGTACAGTTAGTAGAGTGCTTGCTTAGCATGCATGAAGCCCTAGGTTTGATGGCATAAACCCACCAACAGTGCTATAATCCCAGCACTTTTGAAATGGAAGCAGGAGGACCAGTTCAGGACCAGTTTTAACTACTAATGAGTTTGAGACTAGCCTGAGCTACATGAGACCCTGTCAAAAAGTAAGTAAAGTAAATAAAGGGACTATATCAATGTCTCATTGGTTAAGAGTGCTTGCTATACAGTCATGAAAACCAGAGCTCAGATCCTAGCACATAACAAACCATGTATCTTGCAAATACCTATAACTCCAGCTCTGAGAGATTTGATATTTGATGCCCTCTTTTGGTCTCCTTACACACACACACACACACACACACACACAGAGCGAGACAGAGACAGAAACAGAAACAGAGACAGAGACAGAGATACAGAGAGAGAGAGATCAATAAAATAAATATTTAATATAAAATAAAGACAATTAGGCTGGGTATGGTGGCATAGACCTTTAGTCCCAGCACTTGGGAGGCAGAGGCAAGCAAATCTTTGTGAGTACGAGGCCAGCCTGGTCTACATAGTCAGTTCCAGGCCAGCTGGGGCTAGCCTCGTCTCAAAAAGACTAAATTAATTAATTGATTAATTAATAAGACTATCAAAAAGCTGTGAAAAGAAAGGAAGAAGATCTTTTGCGTCTGTGTTTCAAGCTCCTTTGTATGTATGCTCAGAAGACTTAGACCTGCAGCTGGATGGTGAAGTATTGTTCAGGTGGTCCAGGGCCCAGAGCAGCAGGTTTCTTATGCAGTTCCAGTCCTGAGGTAAGGACTGACATGATAGTTCCTCCTAGTTTGTGGTTATCAAAAAAGAACTTCATACACCAGGAGAGAACCCAGGTACTGAAACTGCTGCCCGTGATTCAGAAGATGATCTTTGGTAGCTTTTGGAGATACAGCATATATCTAGGTTTGGGGGGAAATACTGACTTCTTGTATACCCTGCCACATTGGCCAAGAATCATAAAAAGCGGGCTGGAGAGTTGGTCAGCGGTTAAGGGCACTGACTGCTCTTGCAGAGGACCTGGGTTTGATTCCCAGCACCCACATGGCGGCTTACGAACCGTCCTTAACTCCAGTTCCAGGGGAATCCGAAGCCCTCTTCTGACCTCTGCGGCACTGTACGAAATGGGTGCACTCATGTACATGCAGACAATACATTCGTACACATAAAATAAAAATAATAAATTTTTCTTTAAAAAAAAAGCATGATCTTTGAAATGTAGTAAAGTACTACAGCTCTGAGAGATTTGATATTTGATACCCTCTTTTGGTCGAGAGAGAGAGAGAATAAATATTTGATATAAAATAAAGACAATTAGGCCAGGTGTGGTGGTGCATACCTCTCTTCTTACCTATATGTACACAGCATAGGATGGTCAGTGGCTGGACCCACAGGGCCAGTTGGGGCCTATCCAGTCCTCAGAGCTCCATGAAGCACTTGAACCAGCAGACCAAGAATCTAGAACTGGGTCCTTTACTGTCTTGAGGTTTTGCTCAATGCCAGATGTTAGTAAACACAGATATATCAGGCCTTGGGCAGAGCATTGGGGATATGAGGTAAACTGGATGTCCTTGCCCCTCTTTCTCAGGAATTATGAGAGTTACATAAGCAAGACAGGGTCATGGAACATTGCAGGTAGAATAGAGAAAGAAATCTAGACAAATATGGCACCCAGACTGGGTGAGCTGAGGGCCTGGAAAGGAAATCAAGGGAGGTTATAAAGGAGTACAGCAGGGAGAGGGGGAAGCATATGGAGGCATGGAGACCTGAAGATGGCCTGTCTGATGGCCTAAAGGGTTTAAGTGTCCAGAGTCTAAGAGCTGAAGTTAGAGAAGGCATCAACAGTGCACTTACAGAGGAACTTGTAGGCTAAACCAAAGAATTTGATTCTCATCTTTGAGTCAGTGGTGATTAAATAGCTCTCATTGAATTGATTAATTATAATGGAACAATATTTTTTAGTATTTTATTTTTTCTGTGTCATACAATGGCTGCAGAGGTAGAATAGGGTGTTGGATCCCCTGAAACTGAAGTTAGGATGGTTGTTAGCCTCTATGTGGGTGCTGGGAATTGAACCCAGGTCCTCTGTAAGAGCAGTCAATGCTCTTAACTGCTGAGCCCTCTCTGTAGCTTCTTTAATGGAACAATATTAAGCAGTCATGACATAGTCACTTTTGAGTTTTAGAGAGATCACGCTAGAACTAGGGGTTTAGCTCAGTGATAAAGTCCATGCTCAGCATGTGCAAGGCCCTGAGTTCAAACCACTAGAGAAAGAAGAAAAGGAGGGAGGGAGGGAGAAGGGAGAGGGAAGGAGAGGGGTAGGGGAAGAAATGACTGTTCTAGAAGCAAAAGGATTTCAAACTGGATGAAGAGAACTTAAAGATAGAAAAATGCAGAATAATGCCAGGCGTGGTGGCACATGCCTTTAGTCCCAGCACTTGGGAGGCAGAGGCAGGTGAATATCTGTGAGTTCAAGACCAGCCTGGTCTACATAGCCAGTTCCAGGCCAGCTGGGGCTTCAGGGAGACCTTCTGTCAAAAAGACACACACAAAAAAAAAAAAGAAAAGAAAGAAAAAGAAAAATGGAGAATAAGAGGCCACAGAGGCCAAACCATAAGAAATATAGAGGAGTTGAGGGGTTTAAGAGCAACCTAATGAGTGGAGAGGTGAGGGAGCAGTTCAGGGTGATGCCAGCTCTGCCTTGGGTGTTAGGGTGGTACTGTCTACCCACACAAGAACTTGTGAATTTGAGCAGCTCTAGATAGAGATGAGATGGTTAACTGACTTTTGGACATACTGAGCAAAGGAGTCTACGGGATACCAAAGTGGAAAAAATATCCCTATGTGAACGCAGTTTCCAGAAAAAAGCCACACCTATGTTAAAACTCTACAAGGCTGACTGACTGACTTACTTTGAGATTGTGGAAAGTTGGAATGTTGCTGATCCAGAGCCAAATTCTCTTAGACTATCATCATTAGCTCCCTTAGTAACTATTTATCATTCATCTGTGTCTGACTTAACATTCTTGTGACTATCAAGTAAAACCTTCTAGAATGTGGGGCTGGAGAGATAGCTTAGCAGTTAAGAGCACTGACTACTCTTGCAGAGGACCCAGGTTTGATTCCCAGCACCTACATGGCAACTATGCACTGTCCTTAACACCAGTTCCAGAGGAATCCGACACCCTCTTCTGACCTTCACAGCATCCCACATGACAGCTAACAGTCATCTGTAACTCCAGTTCCAGGGTATCTGATACCCTCTTCTGACCTCCATGGGCATTTCAGGACACAGGTGTTTTTATATGCATGCAGGCAATACACTCATACACATAAAATAAAAATAATAAAATATATTTTAAAAACCTTCTAGGGGGCTGGAGGGATGGCTCAGCAGTTAAGGGCACTAACTGCTCTTGCAGAGAACCTGGGTTCAATTCCCAGCACCCACATGGTGGCTACGAACCGTCCTTGACTCCAGTTCCAGGGGAATCTGAAGCCCTCTTGTGACTACGGCATTGCACGACATGGATGTGCTCACTACATGCAGGCAATACACTCATAATAATAATAATAATAATAATAATAATAATAATAATAATAAATAAAAATATTACAAAAAACTTCTAGAATGTATTGACTGAACAGACCACTAGCTTCTACCAACCCAAAAGCTAAGAATTTCATCAGATAGTATCTTAAATCTACTGCTGAGATTTTTCTCTTTGCTATAACCCACCAACCTGATGCTCCCACCAATGTATTTGGGGGAAAAAAGCCTTGATTTATGACTTATTTTTGTTCTTTAACTATAAAAACTTCACAAAATCACTTCCACATTGGAATGGGTTATCTGAGGCCAGGCAGGCCATGGTCACTCTTTTTTGTTGTTGTTGTTGTTGTTGTTGTTTTTGTCTTTTTGAGACAGGGTCTCCCTGAAGGCCCAGCTGGCCTGGCACTTTGTAGACCAGACTCGCCTGGAACTCACAGAGATCTGCCTGCCTCTGCCTCCCAAGTGCTGAGATTAAAGGCGTGCGCCACCACACCCGGCATGGTCACTCATTTTTGACTCAACAATAAACTGTCTCTTACTTTCTTTGTGAGACTGTGGTTTCTATCAACACTTGGCATTAATTCTGCTCCTGCTGTCCACAGAACATTTAGAACAAACAACAGCTTAAATGTTCCACCCCTTGACCCCTCCACTGAGAATTGCCAGCTCCATGAGCAAGGAAGGGCTCTGAGTGTCTGCAGGCCCAGGACTCAGTGCATGATCTGCACAACAGGTGCTCAGTCTTGTCTGCTGTGTGACCTGGTGGAAGCGCCCATGGGGGATGCCTTCAAGCCTCACTCATGGTCAAGTCCTCCATGGATAGCAAAGAAACAGAACTGTGCAGCAGATAGCTCGGTCTAGGGTGGCTAAGAGTCTCTCTTGGAGAGTGGGGCTCTCCCCAAAGATTCCAGCCACTCCTGCCTTCTGTTCCAGTTATAAATGAAGTATGTCAGAGGTAAAAACATTAACTGGGGTGGAACTTTTCAGTGTTCCTGCAAGTAACAGCAATAAACTAATTGATAATTTATTTTAAGTCCTCCTCTGCTGGTGATATAACTCAGTTGGTGGAGTGGATGTCTTGCATGCTCTAAACCTTTACTTCCAGCATCACATAAATCAGGCACTGTGGCACATGCTTTCAATTCCTTCTCAAAGCAACAAGATTAAAAAGTCCTCCTTGGAGTCAAAGCTTAAACAAATGGACATCTCTTTCCCCTAACAGGGACAAGAGAGGACACTTTTTCTGCCCCCTGCCCCATGTAAGGGGCCCACAAATGAATGAGGTAGAATGGCTACATTGGTTTCCAGAGCTGTGACTTGGAGTTGGGTGGCTGAGAAGCCCAGGACAGACAGGCTGTGGAACTGGCTGGGTTCAGATCAGACCTCCCTGGAGGCCTAGGCCACTCAGAGCAGGTGTATGGGCAGGTGAAGTTACTTCAGACAACAGGAAGGGTGGAACAGGATATGGGCTAGGGGCCAGAGAAAGTGGTCCAGGGACAAACTGGTCATGTTGGCCATGCCATCTGGCAAGCCCAAACCTACTTGAAGTCAGCTAATCCATTTTAAGCCAAACAAGATCTCTGTGCCCTCCACCCATGTGTTGGATTCATGGATGATATGGTGCTGATGTCATTGAGGGGAAGCAGTACTCCTAGAGGAGCTGGGCCAGTTCAAAGCTGAGCAGATGACAGGAGTGTACCTGGTGAGACTGGGAGTGTTGGCCCGGCCTTTCATGCTGATGGGACAGGAGATGGTGTTTTGGTTACTTTTCTCTTATTGTGATAAGACAACAAGACCAAGGGAACTTATAGAAGCAAGAGTTTGGTTTATGGTTCCAAAGGGGTAAGGGTCCATAACGGACAGAGAGGCGTGGCGGCAGAAGGTGGCAGGAGCAGAAAGCTGAATGATCACATCTTCAAGCAGGCACAGGAAGCAGAGAACAACTGGAAATCTGGCAAGGGTTAAGAACTCTCAAAGTTGGCCAGGTGTGGTGATGCACACCTTTAATCCCAGCCCTCAGGAGACAGAGACAGGCTGATCTCTATGAGATCAAGGCCAGCCTGGTCTACATAGTAAGTTCCAGGCAAGCTGGGACCAGGGAGACCCTAAAAAAAAAAAAAAAAAAAAAAAAAAAAACTCTAAAGCCTGCCCCCAGTGACATGCTTTCTCCAGCAAGACTGTACCTCCTAAAAACCTCCCAAAATAGTACCACCAACTGGAAACAAAATGTTCAAATACTTGGAGCTTAGGGGGACAGTCCCAGTCAAACCACCACCAATGGGAAAGGCCAACATCACTGCCTGTGCCCAGGTTTCAGTATCTCTGTCCTAATGTATTGATCCCAGCACCTGTGTAGGCCTTGGCTTCTTCTCAGCTTCCAGAAATCCCCACTGAGTCCTCTGCCCTGGAATCATGGTGATTACCCCTATTGCATCTCATGTTCACCTTCCTCTCCAGGGCCCTCAGAGCTCCTCACCCCCTGGGGGTTAGGCTACTGGTGGTGTGTGTTGTAAAGCACATTTCTTTTTTGTCCTAAGACTTTATTTTTATTTTTAATTAGTGTATATCTGGGTGTGGGTACGAGCATGTGAGTGCAGTGCCTTCAGAGACCAGACCAGGGTGTTGAATTCCCCTGGAGTTGGAGTTACAGGAAGTTGTGAGTTGCCCAATGTGGGTGCTGTGAACCAAACTCAGGTCCTCTGCAAGAGCAGTACGAACTCAACTGCTGAGCCATCTCTTCAGCCAGGCCCAAATAGAAGGGGTGCACTCAAGTTCATCTAAGGAGTGGCCAGTGGGCCTGGGACCCGAATGTGGCCGGCTCCAGCCTCCTGCTGGTTCCTTTCTCACTCATTTGGTGCTAGCAGTAAAGGACTCCCCCGGTGTTTACTTTTTGAGCCTGCTGAGCTTGCTCTCTGCACAGGGCCTTTGCATTTACATACTTCTCCTTGGATGCCTCTTCCCTCAGATCTCTGGAGGGCTCAGTTCCTTCTCTGCTACGTGTTCTATCTAAATGAGGGGCCTTTGCCCCTCTGTCACTCTCTGCCCTACACCACTTGGTTTTTCTCCTTCATACCATGCTATGTGTTTACTATTGTAGCTCTGTTGTCTGTATACCCAATAGATGTAAGCTCTTTACAACAGGGACTTTGTCTCACTTTAACTGAATCCTTATGATTAAAACGGTGCATAGATTTTTTTTAAAGACAAAATTTGCATAGAACATGATAAGCACTTAATAAACATTTGTTGAACAAATAAAAAAATCCAGACTGCCTCATTGCTGATCCAGAACTGTCCCCTTGTCCCTCTGTGCATCCCAGATCAGCCAGAGGAGGGTGAGGAGAAGGAGGTCTTGGCTCAGGCTTGAGGGAAACATCCTTGTCCCTTACCAAAGGCACAGCAGACACTCTGACAGAGACCATGCTCCCTATCTGTGTCAGGGGACCCAAGAGCATGGGAGTATCAGCAGGAACATTTGTCTCCCATTCAGAGCCTTTTCCCCAGAGTAGGTACCATCTCTACCTTTGATATCTCTGTCTTCTACTTTCTTTTGGATCTGTCACTCAACATTTATTAAGCACTTACTGTATGCCAGACTTAAAAGCATCGTCCTCCCTTCCAGGGATCTCACAGCCATTGACAAAGTAGATGAGCAAATATCATCAGAGCATGGGGAGACTAAGACAGAGGAAATAGAGAAATGAGAGCAGGGCACTGGGTAGTCAACTACGGCCAGGCCAGGTTGGCAAAAGGCAATTAGGGAAGATTTCAGAAGAGGAGCTGTTTGAGCCTGTTCTTTAGTTATTATTTTTATTTTATGTGTATAAGTGTTATTGCTTGCATGTGTGTAGAGGAGGTCAGAAGAGGGCGTCAGATCCCTGGAACTAGAGTTGGTTGTTAGCCTCCATGTGGGTGCTGGGAACCAAACCTGAGTCCTCTTCCTCTGCAAAAGCAGCCAGTGCTCTTAACTACTGAGTCATCTCTCCAGCCCCATTGAGCCTGTTCTTACAGAACTAGAATGGTGAATAGAGAAGGGAGATACGACATTGTCAGCCAAAAGAATACATTGTGTAGAGTTGGGGATGTAGCTCAATGGTAGAGCACTTGCCTAGTATATAAGACATTGGACTTTATCCCCAGCACTGAGCGAGGAGAGGGAAGAGAGGCAGAAAGAGAAAGAGAACATATTACACAGGTTAAAGGAGTGTATGCCCAGGGAGCAGTAACGAAAATAGGCTGGATCAGATGTTGAAGGGCCTTAAATGTTAGGCTCACAGGCTTGGGCCAAATTCTATTGGCACTGGGAACCATTGCAATGTTTTGAGCTTGGGCCAGTTGATCAGTTTTGTTTTGGGGAGGGTTCTCACACACACAAAAATGAGCTATTTGGGAAGCAGACATACACTCAGAAGACAAACAAGGCTGAAAGATCAGTTTCTGAGATCCTATTGTTGGAAGTTGATGGGATATAGGATGAGGAGCAAAGATCAAGGCTGATCTGTCCCCAGCGACCACCCCAAATTCTTCCCATGCATCTCCCCAGCTCGCTCTCCTCATCTTCACCTCCCTGACTTTCCTGTTCTTTGGATGTGGATGTGACAAGCCTGCCTCAAGGCTTTCCCATATTCTCTTTCCTCTGCCTACAACACTGTTCCAGTAAGTTATAGCCTCCTTCACCCCCAGACTCTCTTGGACCATCCCCATAGATCATAGATAGACTAGACTTGATTCCTCTCATGACACTGAGGATGCCTTATTTATGGAACTTACCATGATAATGATACATTTCCTCTGCTCAATTAGAACCTGTTACCCCACTGTACACCAAGCTCCTTGAGAGAAGGAGCTGTTTAAGTTCCTATCACATCGATGCTGTCAGCATGGAGCTTGGTACTTAGCTGCTCATTAAACACTAATTGAATGAATAAGTTGTGCATTAATGAAGAGACTTATTTGGATGCACTGACAGCGACAGGGTGCTGTGCAATGGCAGAGTATGAGTTAGGCTCATACTCTGATGGGATAACAGATTTTAAAAATTATTACTAGGAGTAAATACAGAAGGTGTCCAGAGAAAGAGATCTTGGACAGGGTAGGATAGGAAAGGCTCGGCACGTGGTGAGCTGCCCTTGATTTTATTCTGTACTTTGAAGAAAGTACAAGTCAACCTTCCTGCTTCTTTGCAGCAAATACAGTCATTGGTAGTCGGCATTCCTGCCACACTGATAGAACTCTGAAGTTCAAAATGAGGGCGGAGACAGAGCCCTTTGTTCCCTCTGTCCCTTTCTTACACTTATGTGGGGCAATGACAGACAGGCCATCAGATGGGAAATGAAGGCAGGTCTAGAAGCTTCATGTGTGTAAGGATGGGAAGCAGGCAAGGGTCCTGTTCACCTGGGGTTCATGCAGGCTTAGGAGGCCAGAGTCAAAGCTGAGGCCCCCAAGGAGACTCAGGTCAGCAGATCTCTATGAGGAAGAACTCTGTTCAAAGCCTTCCAAGAATGAAACTGGTAGGTGGTGAGCTCCCTGTCACTGGAGAGTCAATGGCTTCCAGGTGGAGTTACTGTAATAAGGCCTGAGTGGGTAATGGGTGACTGGACTTTGAGTCCAGTTTGAGTTCCCTCCCTCTATAGAGGATCTTGCTTTAGGGCAGGAAATCACCCATCATTAAATATTTGCCTGGCTTAGAGTTGAAGGGTATCTGCCACCTGCCTCAGAGACAATCATGGGCCTGTAAGGGTTCCTAAAGGGGGCAAGATTTTGAACCTGAGTCAAGGACCATAGGGGACCTCAGGTTGAGGCCAACCACAGCCTGGGCTGTAGAAGTAGCTGTCTGTCCTGGTGACCCCAAAGAATCTTTGTATTTATTCATTATGCTATTCTTCCAACTTCTCTGAGCCTGAAATCTTTCAAAATAAATCAATCTTTCACAACAAAAAATTAGTAATGGTTTTTTTATTTATTCATGTATGTATATATTTAGTGGTGAGTAGATCAAATGCAGGGCCTCATTCATGCTAGACAAGTGCTCTACTAATAAACTACAAACTCAGCCTTGTTCTAATTTTCTTGAGACAAGGTCTCATGTATCCCAAGCTGGTCTCAATTTCCTATGCAGCTAAAGTTGATGTTGAACTCCTGATCCTCCTGCCTCCACTTCCCAAGTGCTGGGATTACAGGTATGTATCACTACATTGATTTATAGGGTGCTGAGGATCAAACCCACTGCTTGCCTCCATGGTGGGCAAGCACTCTATCAACTGAGCCATGTCTCCAGCCCTAGTTTTAAGTCCTGAAAAAAATCTTACTAAATTGCCAGTCTAACCTCAAAAGTGCCATCCTCCTGTCTCAGCCTTACAAATTAGCTAGGATTTGAGACTTATACCACCATGTCCAGCTAGCATCTATACTTTTAAATTTTCTCTCCATGGAAAATTAATCTGCAGGTAGAGCTTATAAAGCTTGATATAAATTAATTAGAAAAAATTATGTGTAAATATAATTTCGTTATCTTTTTTATAAATCAGAAATTCTTTAAAAGCAGATAACTAAATTATTCACATATAATATATAGGCATGCTTTATCTAAAAAAAAACTTGCCTGCATTTATCCTATGAAAATGCAAATGTACATACAGTACCTGCAAAGCTTAACAGCATTTTCTTTTTTCTAGAGTTTTGGGTTAAAAATTTTTTTTTGGGGTTGGAGAGATGGCTCAGCAGTTAAGAGCACTAACTGTTCCTGCAGAAAACCTGGGTTTGATTCCAAGCACCCACATGATGGCTAACAATCATCCATAACTCCAGTTCCAGGGGAGCCTAAGTCCTCCTCTGACCTCCCAGGGCATTGCACAACATGGGTGCACTTACATACATGCAGGAAATACACACTTTAAATTTTTTTTAATTGGCCAGTTTGGTGGTGCATGCCTTTAATCAGCACTTGGGAGGCAGGGGTGGTGGATCTCTGTGACTTTGAGCCCAGCCTGGTCTATCCAGAGAGCTCCAGACCAGCTGGGGCTACAGGGAGACCCTGTCTCAAAAAGACCAAGAAGAAAAAAATTTTTAAATTAAAAATAAAAATTTTCTGGCTGCACATAGTGGTGCTCACTTGTAACCTAGCACTCAGAAGACAGAGGCATGCAAATCTTTGTGACTTTGAGGCCAGCCTGGTCTACATATCAAGTTCCAGACCAGCTGAAGCTACAGGGAGACCCTGTCTCAAAAAAAATTTTTTTTTGTGTATCTGGGTATAGTAATGCATGCCTGTAATCCAACTACTTGGGAGGCAGAAGCAGGTAGAGAGAACTTTGTGAGTTCCAGGCCAGCCAGGGCTACATAATGAAATCTTTGTGACTTTGAGGCCAGCCTGGTCTACATATCAAGTTCCAGACCAGCTGAAGCTACAGGGAGACCCTGTCTCAAAAAAAATTTTTTTTTGTGTATCTGGGTATAGTAATGCATGCCTGTAATCCAACTACTTGGGAGGCAGAAGCAGGTAGAGAGAACTTTGTGAGTTCCAGGCCAGCCAGGGCTACATAATGAGATCGTCTCAAAAAGACAAAAAATAAATTATTATTATTATTATTATTATTATTATTATTATTAGGGCTGGCAGCAGTGCTTGAGCCATGGTGCACATATAGAGTCAGTTCTCTCCATCCAGCTTTACATGGGTTCTGGGAATTTAACTTGAGTTTCCAGGCTTGTATGGCAAACACCTTTCTCTGCTCAGCCATCTCACTGGCTCTAATTTTAGGTTTTTGTGACAGAGTCTTGCTGTTTAGCCCAGGCTGGCCTTGAACTCACGGCAGCAAATCCTCCTATCTCAGCCTCCTAAGGGCTAGGATTGTAGGCATGTGCCACTATATTCAGTTCAGCACCTGCTTCTTAATATCTTTATTGGGAGGAGGTGACATGGTATGGGGCTAGGTCATGGAGTACCTGAAATATGCCATATGTATAATTTTGGTCTATTAGCTGCACTCATTTTATAGCACAAAAAATAAGTTTTAAAAATCAGTTCTAGGGGGGCTGGAGAGATGGCTCAGCGATTAAGAACACTGTTCTTGCAGAAGACCCGGGTTCGAATCCTAGCACCCACATGGCAGCTAACAACTGTCCATAACTCCAGTCCCAGGGTATCCAACAGTCTCTTCTGTCCTCTGTGGCCACTGCACGACACTAGTGCACTTACCTACATGCAGGCAATACACACATACACATAAAAATAATAGGGGCTGGAGAGATGGCTCAGTGGTTAAGAGCACTGACTGCTCTTGTAGGGGACCCAGGTTCAATTCCCAGCACCCACATGGCGGCTACAAACTGTCCTTAACTCTAGTTCCAGGGGAATCCGAAGCCCTCTTCTGACCTCCGCGGCATTGCACGACACGGGTACATTCACATACATGCAGGCAATACACTAATACACATAAAATAAAAATAATAAATACAAAAATATATATAAAATCATCATCATCATCATCATCATCACCATCATCATCATCATCAGTTCTAGGGGACCAGGCATAGTGGCGCATGCCTTGAATCCAAGCACTCTGAAGGCAGAGGCAGGCGAATCTCTGCAAGATTGAGGCCAACCTGGCCTACATAGTCAATTCCGGGCCAGCTGAGGCTATAGGGAGACCTTGTCTCAAAAAGACCAAAAAAGGTCTAGGGGCATGGTGACACATGTCTTTAATCCAAGTACTTGGGAGGCAGAGGCAGGTGGAGCTCTGTGAGATCAAGGCCAGCATGGTCTAGATAGTGAGTTTCAGGCCAGCTGGAGCTACAGAGAGACCCTGTCTCAAAACAACAAAATGAAAAAAAAAAAAAAAAAAACCCCACACCCACATGGCAGCTAACAATCATCTGTAACTCCTTCCAGGGGATTCTTCTGACCTCTGTGGGCACTGTATGACACAGGTGTGCTTACATACATGCAGGCATAACACTCATAAAATAAAATGAAAAATAATAATTTTTTTTTTTGGTCTTTTTGAGACAGGGTCTCCCTATAGTCCCAGCTGTCCTGGAACTCACTATGTAGATCAGGCTGGCCTTGAACTCACAGAGATCCGCCTGCCTCTGCCTCCCGGGTGCTGGGATTAAAGGCGTGTGCTACCACTCCCAGCTAATATTTTTTAAAAATCAGTTCTATTTACATTTACCTCATTTGATTCTTGGGAAAATGTTTTCCTGCCTTTTATCACCACCACTGTCCTTAACTCAGTCCCGGGAGGGAGGGAGAGCCAGGATTATCATCTTCATTTTGTGCTTAGGTAAACTGAGGCCTGGCTGGCCAGGCTTGGTAGCACAGACCTATAAACCCAGCTTCTTGGGAGACTGAGGCAGAACAATTCCAAGTTCAAGACATGCCTGGGCTATACAGAGTGAGTGCAAGGCCAGACTGAGAAACTTAGTGAGACCTATCGCCAAATAAAAAGTGAAAAGAGGGTTGGGGGTGTAGCTCAGCAGCAGAGCCTTGTCTAGCACATACAGGGCATACGTTGCAATCCCAGTGCTGCCAAAACAAAGCACAAACGAACGAAAAACAAGCACCCAGGTGAGGTCCCATTAAGGAAAGTGGCTTTTCTGAAGTCAGTTGACTGGGGAGCCATGGGCGAAAACCCTGAAATTCAGTTCCATGGCTGCCTTCCACTTACTGCTTTTGTTTTCTTTCTTTCTGTTCTCTCTGCCCTCTCGTGTCTGTCTTGTTCTGTTTTTCTTTCTACTTCAACATCCCTTTCCCTCTTGCTTTTGCACAATGTTCAAACCTTTGGTCACTCTGGAAACCTGCCAACCCAGGCTTCAGCCCCAGCCCCGACCCATGTCACCATAAACTCGGCATCCTGCCTGTGGCAAAGCCTTTTCCAGGCGTCAGAATGCAGAGATTACCTTGGGGTGACGCTCCAGCTGCCAACTGGCTCCAGATAAGATAAGGGTTGGGATCAGCACTATAAACAGCCCCATCCTCTCTCCTGGCCCAGACCCCAGTTGAGGCCACACCAGTCCACAAGCAACATGGCCATGCACCTGTGGGTGATCACCCTGACCTTGACTGCCCTCCTTGCCATGGACAGAGGTGAGTGGGCAGAAGCTGCTCTCTCTCTCTGAGGCTTGATGCTGGTAGGTGAACTTGGGCATGGGGGCAGAGGCAAGGCCTGGTGCTCCCTATGAGGCCTGGGCTTTCTGTGTAGTCTTTCCTTCCGTACCCATACTCTCCACAGTGGTGGACAAAACACTGACAGGGAGAAAAGGACCAGATTCAGAAAGAATTGCTGAGTCCTCTACCCCTCTTCCACTGTGGCTGTAAAGCAGGAGGCCGCTCCAGTTCAAAGCTGCATTGAGTGATTACTGGCTGGAGGCTGAAGTGACAAGGAACGTTCAAGTCTTGGCTCCACTATGTGGTGGTCGGTGCTGAGAGGGCTGGCCTGGGCCCTAGGGTTCCTATTTTGTTTTGACAAGCTGTCATTTGGGACCCAGGAAACCATGTGAGCATGTGGGAGCCCTCTCTCTGGGAGCCATTGGCTGGCTAGACACATACACCAGGGGTGGGCTTCCTCAGGCCTGGGGCACCCCAGCAGTCCCAGAGCTACTACTTTTAGGTACTTGTCTGGGCCTTTAACAATGAGGGACCAAAACAGGCCAAACAAACACCAGGGTCCTGACAGAGCTTAAATCTAGTAGAATGGAGGAGGAGAGTAGACAATAGTCTATCAGAACCTGATGCAGGGTGAGGGAAAATACCAACTGGGTGATCTGGATTGGGAGGGAACTACAGATTTAAATCAGGGGAGGCATCTTAGGCTAAGGAAAGCTTGAAGGAGTTGAGGGAGAGTCATGGAGATATTCTGAAGAAGGGTGTTCTAGACAGAGCAAACCACTGATGCAAAGGCCTGAGGTACAAACTTATCTGGAGTATTTGAGGCACTGTGTGGTTGGAGGGGAGCGAAGGGCATGGGGCAGAATGAGAGGACAGAAGAGGAGAAGGCAACTGGGAACCATATTGGTCAAGGCCTTAAAGGCCAATGTGTAAAACTGGCTTTTCTTCTGAGTGAAGTGGGAGGCACTGCAGGGCTTTAAAGAAGGTATGACTTGCCAGGCGTGGTAGTGCACACCTGTAGTCCCAGCAGTTAGGAGGCAGAGGCAGGTGGGTCTCTGTGAGTTCAAGGCCAGCCTGGTCTACATGGTAAGTTCCAGGCCAGCTGGGGCTACAGGGAGACAGTGTTTCAAAAAAAGAAAGAAAAGAATGTATGACTAGTTGGTATTAGGCTAATTGCTCTAGTTGGTATGTTGAGAATAAATAGGATGGGAAAGCATGAAGACCACTTAGGACCCATTGGACAAGAGTCATAACATTACAAGGCAATGCCTGGCAGGACCTCAGGGCCATTGACCTTATGACCACTACTTTATCCATTTCCACTGCCTGAGACACAGACCTGGCAGCTGGGGTGATAAAGAACGGGTATTCAGGCTCTGGTCAGGCACAGCTGCCGACTCTCCACCCAGCCTCCATTCTCTGAGCACTCTTCCATTAAGAACTTAGGAAGTCTGGCTTGAAGAGGGTCCTTACACACATTTCAGATTCCCACCTGGGTGGAATGAAGAAGGGGTACTTGGACCAAAGGCAAGGAATGCCCAGGGCTAAATGCAACTTTTTACCCTTTCTGTACACTCCTCTCCACAAACTCACTTTTTTTTTTCGACAATTTTATATAATTTTTATTTGTACTTTAGAATTTAAACAACTTGCTGGAACATCCTTTGTGAGGCAATATAGTTATTTTCTTTTTATCTGAAACTATTTAAATGTTAAGACAGGCTCACTAATTTGCTTTCAAGAGCAACCAACATGTTGGCTAAAAACAGCCAACTTAGCCGGGTGCGGTGGCGCACGCCTTTAGTCCCAGCACTCGGGAGGCACAGGCAGGCGGATCTCTGTGAGTTCAAGGCCAGCCTGGTCTATGTAGCGAGTTCCAGGTCAGCTGGGGTTACAGGGAGACCCTGTCTCAAAAAAGATCCCCCCCCAAAAAAGCCAACAATAATTATCTGTGATAGAGACTTGATTATGCGAGCTTCCACACCTCTGTCTCTCCTGGAGAGGAAGGGGTCTCTGTGCTTTTCTGTGATGGTTTCACTGAATTCATTACAATAGAGATGGACATTTGAAACTTGCATCCAACATCTGAGCAACCTTCTTTTGAGACACACCATATTTATTCCTTCATTTCCACATGTGGTTTCATTTCCCATGTGTATTAGTATTATCTATTATAACTGGAGATTTCCCTTGATCAATAGCTTGTTTTGCTCTGTTCTGGTTCCAGTCATGGGCATCACCAAGTTGATTAATATTATACCTGTACCCACAAACTCACTTTAGTGATCAATTCCTGACACTCACTGGCTGGGGCACTAATGAGGTGCCACGTGGAAACAGAGTAAGGAGCCCCAAGAATCTCAAGTTCATGGAGAAATAGGGGTGACCCAGGGAGTGGGATAGCACTTGGCCTTGTAACAAAGTTCAAATTCAGGTCTGCTCAGGAAACTATGGAGGACAATAGGGGAAGTTTCTGAGCCTTAGAAGGACGGTATGATTTAATACGAGGAGAATAGGAACCAGCATATTCCAGACAAGGAGAACTGCATGTGTCAAAAAAAAAAAAAACACCTGTTCAAGGACAGCGAGCAGAGAAGAGTTGGGACCATGGTGCCCTAAGCATGAACTATAGAGGTCTGGTCCAGAAAAAGACTTATTGCTCATAATAGGGAGCCAGAGGAGGGCTTTCTGCCTGTCTTGGTCAGTTTGTTGTCAACTGGGCACGTCTCAGAAGAAACCTCAACTGAAGAACTTCCTGGATTGAACTGGCCTGTGGGCATATCTGTGGGACACTTTCTTGACTGATGATTGATATGGGAGGGTCCAGTCGACTGTGGGTGGTACCATCCCTAGGTAGGTGGGCCTGAGCTGTTTAAAATGGTTAGCTAAGTGTGAGTTGGAGAGGAAGGCAGTAAGCAGCCTTCCATGGTCTCAGCTCCAGTTCCTTCCTCCAGGTTCCTGCCTTGGCTTCCCTTGATGATGGACTGCAACCCGTAAGCCAAGTAAACCACCTCCTCCCCTAAGTTGCTTTTCTTTTCTTTTCATGAGACAGGTTTTCTCTGTAGCCCCTGCTGGCCTGTAACTCCCTCTGTGGACTAGGCTGGCCTCCATCTCACAGAGACTCACCTGCCTCTGTCTCTGCATCCCAAATGCACAGTCACTATGCACAGTCCTAAATTACTTTTGATCAGTGTTTTATCACAACAAAGAAGCAAACTAGGACTCTGCCTGTTTTGGGGAGAGGGGGGATTGCTCAGTGGTTAAGAGCACTGACTGCTCTTGCAGAGGACCCAGGTTTGAGTCCCAGCACCCACATGGCAGCTAACTCCAGTTCCAGGGAATGGACACCTTCTTCGGACTTCTGCAGGCATTGCGCAACACAGGTGCACTTACACTCATGCAGGCAATACATTCACACACATAAAATAAAAATAATAAAGTATTTTAAAAATAAAATTCACTATATAGTTCAGACTGACCTTGAACTTTGATCTTTCTGCCTCTTTTTCCTAACAGTTAAGTTCCACGAAATATGCAATCTTTTTACTCAATGAATCATATGGATGATCTTTGACAATGCACACACTTGTGTCCTAAACCTCTATCAAAATACAAACTATTCCCATGGCTCCAGAAATTTCCATCCTGCCAGTGCATGCCAGACCTGCCCACAGCTCAGAGGCAGCAGGCGGTCTGTTCTGCTCAGTGCCTAGAGGCAACCACCACCTGTTTCTGCCTTTTCTCTGCCACACAGGTCTATTCAAATGTCACATATGTGGAATCTTTTGTGTCTTTTTCCTTTGCTCAGCTAAATAACTTTTTTTTTCTTTTTTAAATTTTTTATTGACTTTTTGTGTATTTCATACAGAACATCTTAACATCTTTATACCCCCTTCCCCATTGGCCTCCTCCAATAGCCCCCCCCTTGGAATTTATACATTCTATCATTTAAGGTCTATCATGTCAAAATAGTGTCCCCAGATGTTCCTCAGTGCAAGTTCATCTACTGAGGTCTAGTCAGCCTATCTAGAGTCTCTCCCCTTAAGATCAGCTCTTCCTCACCCAGCAGTAAGTAATCATCAGCTAAATATTTTTGTGATTCAGACTCATTGTGTCTATCAGGTGCTTGAGTTCTTGCTGTTTTGGGTATCGTTTTTTGTTTGTTTGTTTGTTTGTTTTGTTTTGTTTTTTGTCTTTTTGAAGCAGGGTCTCCCTGTAGCCCCAGCTGTCCTGGAACTCACTATGTAGACCAGGCTGGCCTTGAACTCACAGAGATCTGCCTGCCTCTTCCTCCCAACTGCTGGGACTACAGGCGTAAGCCACCATGCCCGGCTTGGGTATTTTTTTTTTTTAATATAAACTTTTTAGTTTTATTTTTAAGAATTCCATACATGTATACAATGAAATATGATCATATTCCCCCTCCAAATGTCCCATATTCCCCAACACGCCCCTTCCCAACCTCATGTCTTTTTTTTTTTTTGATAACCTAAGTTTCATTTAGTACTGCCTGCTGCTCATGTGTGTATAAGTGTGGGGTTATCCACTAAAGTGTGGGAAATTTACCTGTGGCCACATCCTCAAGAAAGAATGATTCTCCCCAGGAACTATCCACTGCCAATAGCTACTGAGTAAAGGGGCGGGACTTAGAGATCATCTGCCCCATCTATGCTGGGATTTTCGCTGGCTTGATCCTATGCGGGTCACCACAGCTGCTGGGAGATGATGATTGTCATAGACAAATCATGCCCAGAAGACAGCATTTCACGGCACTCCTCCCCATCCTTTGACTTACATCCTTCCTGCCTCCTCTTCCACCATGTTCTTTGAACCTTGGTGGTGGTGGGCGTAATCTAGATGTCCCCTTAGGGCTGAATGCTCTCAGTCTCTCATCCTCAGCACTCTGACCAGTTAGGACTGCTGCTCACTGTAAAAAGAAGCTTCTCTGACTGAGGCTGAGGGCAGCCCAGGCCTGTCAATGCTGGGAGCTAGGTGGACTGAGGTTTGGGTTGAGGGGTTGGAGTCTAGGGAATCTTTTACTTGTTGAGACCGGAAACTGAGTGGACTGTGGAAGTTTGGCGAAGTCTATTTCTTTAATTTTTGAGGCAAAGTCTCTCTATGTAGTCCAGGCTGGGCTCAAACTGCTAAACCCCCTGCCTTGGGCTCCTGGAGTGCCAAGACTATAGGTGTGTCTCACCGCAGTTGCTGTTTTTTTAATTTTTATTTTATTTTTTGTGTGTGTGTCTTTTTGAGACAGGGTCTCCCTGTAGCCCCAGCTGTCCTGGAACTCACTATGTAGACCAGGCTGGCCTCAAACTCACAGAGATCCACCTGCCTCTGCCTCCCAGCTGCTGGGATTAAAGGCGTGCGCCACTATGCCCGGCTTATTTTATTTATTTTTATTTTTTGGTCTTTTTGAGACAGGTGTAGCCCGAGCTGGCCTGGAACTTGATTTGTAGGCCAGACTGGACTTGAACTCACAAAGATCTGCCTGCCTCTGTCTCCTGAGTGCTGGGATTAAAGGTATGTGCCACCATGCCGAATTATGGGCTTTTTTTTTTTTTTTCTCAATTGTGTTTTTTAGTATTATATTTATTGTTTTTATTTTATGTGTATGAGTGCATTGCCTGCATGTAAGTAAGTGCACCTGTGTTGTCCAGTGCCCACAAAGGTCAGAAGAAGGCATCAGATTCCCCTAGAACTGGAGTTAAGGATGGCTGTTAGCAGCCATGTGAGTGGTAGGAGTTGAACCCGGGTATTCTGCAAGAATAGCCAATGCTCGTAGGCGCTGAACGATCTCTCCAGTCCATTTGTGTTTTGTTTTGAGACAAGGTCTTACTCGGTAGCCCAGGCTAGCCTGAAACTCACTATATGTAGTCCAGACTAGCCTTGAACTTGTGGTGATCCTCCTGACTCTGCCTCTGCAGTACTGAGTTTATAGGCATGAGCCACACAGCCCATGTGTGTGGCTTGTTAGCTGCTTGTTTTTATTGCTGAGTAGTACTCCACAGTATAGAAGTTTCACACTTTTTCCATTGTCACATGGAATATTTAGGCTTTTTTTAGTTCTAACAGTTATGACATAGATGGGTTTGAGCAGTATTGTGACAAGCCTAGATTTATTTACATTTTGAGCTCCTGCTGTCAGGCTTTTACAACATACCAGAGGCATGTTGTTTCTGTTCCTTTCTCTCCTCTCTGCCGAGGAAATCTTATTAAGTAATGTCTCCAGGAAAAGGTAAAATCATATTACCTTGCCCACCTCCAGTGCTATGGGACACTACTTCTGGAGACAGCTTTGTTCACAGTAGCATAGCTTTCTGCTTCTCTCGGGGCCCAAGTCCACCTTCCTGCAGCCTCTGCACAGATGGGCTCCTCTCTGTGAGGGCAGAAGAGTCTGTCCATCTCTCCATTGATCCTGGATAGCTCTTCAGGAAGCAGCATGTCTTCTCCAACTTTCAGAGCCACACTCCCTCCCACAAGGGAAGGCCTTAGACACAGCTCCAGGTCCCTGTTCACTTGCCATGTTCGTGGTCACAACAGTTTGCTCTTGTCCCATGAACATCTCAGCCAAACCTTGAGAGGCACAACTGTGTGTGTAGGAAGAGTCAGGCTTAAGAGTAGCAAGCCTACAGCTGGGCATGGTGGAACCTGCCTTTAATCCCAGCACTCAGGAGGCAGAGGCAGGCGGATTTCTGTGAGTTCAAGGCCAGCCTGGTCTACATAGTAAATTCCAGGCAGCTGGGCATACAGGGAGACCCTGTCTCAAAAAGACCAAAAAATAAAACAAGAAAAAAGTAGCAAGCCTGTGTGCAAATCCTAGCTCTGCTTTTTTAAACTGTGTCCTTCCAGCACTCTGAGTCTTTCACACCAGTAAAGCGGGCCAATAGACAGACCTGAGACCTGCATGCATTACTGAGGAGCATGTGAGAGGAGCACCTGCCGGGAGGAAGGAAATCAGCTGAGTGTAATCACAACGTCAGGTAGTCCTGTAGGGAGCTTTGCAGTTAGGTGGCTCCTCAGCCCTGCCCCACACAGAGACCAGAAGGCTGGGGTTTGTAGCCATACCATCGACAGGGCCTGTCCTGGGCAGGGGGAGTGAGGGTGGGCAAGGCAGCTCCACGCCCGAAGGGTCATTCCTGGGGAAGAACTGGCGGTGAGCAGCCAGCACTTGTGGCAGCTGGGAGCCAGAGTTGGTAGCAGGCCTGTGCCAGGCTCTGAGACGCAGACACAGTGTCCACTACTGCATCCTTCCTTCTGGTACAGAGTGGTGCAGAGGACTTAAAATCATGTATTCTTGACTGGGTGTGGCAGTACACAGCTTTAATCCCAGTATCGGAGGGGCAGAAGCAGGTGGATTTCTGTGCGTTGGAGGCTAGCTTGGTCTATAAAGTGAGTTCCAGACCGGCCAGGATGACATAGTGAAGACCCTTTTTCCTTTTCTTTTCTTTTTTTTAAAGTATTCTCAGTATCTGGCACATAGTTAACTGCTGGTTTTTAAATTATTTTATGGAACACAATACTTTCACTGAGATCTAACTAGTAAGAATCAGGCTGGATCATCACCTCCCTAATTCTAGACTTTCTGTCTTTAGTCATGTAATCTAAAATGGTTCAGCTTTCTGGCAGCCCCACCATCCTTTGTCTCACTATCTTTCCTTGAAGAATCCAGATTGCCAGGTGCCCCAGAGAAGGAAAAATAGTTCTCAGATCCCAAGACCAGGGACTTGGAGCTGACATCCCCTCGTTTTTCTTTCAGAAGTGCCAGTGTCAGCAGGAAAGCTTGTTTTCTGGAGAATGGTAAGTCTGCTGCTCACTGCTCGGCTTTCGCTCTGCGGGAGTCTTCTCAGCTACACGAAGATGCCAGCAGCTGTTCTCCTCCACTCTCCTACTGACACCTTCAGTGGCCCGAGGGCTAGGGTGACCTCCTGAACCTTCACTGTCCTCAGAACACCTCCTCCAGGCTGAGCAGACCCAAGTTCCAAGACTGGCCTCAACCCTCAGGATCTGCCCCAAATCTGGTCTCCAGGGTTCCCTTCCTCAGTAGCACACCTTACCCAGTACAGCAGGACATAGCACTTGCTCTACTTAGCATAGTACAGACAGACAGAACACAGTGAGAAAACTCGTCCCCCAAACAAGCAGGATGACTCCTGAGAAACAACATCCAAGGTTGGCCTCCACATGCATGTACAAGTGTACACACACACACACACACACACACACACACACACACACAAGACCATGTACGCCTGGGTAAATTCAGGCATGCCTAGGTTGTGAGGCATTTTCTAGGAATGAAGAATTATTCTGTCTACTGGGGTCTGCAAATTGAACCAGCTTCTAGAAATACCCTCTGAGGAGTGTGTGAACCAGCCCCTGGAAGCTTGAGGGTACAAACTTACTCCACACACATACACATAGACACCTGAACACGGTTAGATGCCACATACTGGGGCTCAACATAGGCTCTAACATATGTACACATCCAGCCACATGTATACATAAGTATGTACTCACATACAAGCAAACATACCACGGGGCCCTGAGTGGTTCGCTTCACATTCATGGGACCCATCATGGGGCCTTTCTGAGTCCCCTCTCTCTTCTGTCTTCCACAGCCCATCTGTGAGCACATGGCAGAGTCTCCAAACTGTCCCCAGACACCTAACCTGATCTGTGGTACCGATGGGGTCACATACAAAAATGAATGCTATCTCTGCGTGACCCGGATGTAAGTCTGCCTTCCCCTCAGCTTGCTTGGGTTGGTCCCATCTCTGGTACAAGTCTGAAAGGAACAGGACTTAACCTTGTCTTCTCTCACACGCACACACGCACGCACGCACGCACTCTTACTTGGCCAGAGAATAGTCCTCAGTCATTTGTCACTAAGACAATGCGTCCAAATGTAACTCAAAGAAGCACAGAACTCTAAGTAGAAAGCCAGAAACTGGTGGAGGTAAGAGGAGGGGGCAGAAACCCTGGGTTCTTTTCCTTGTTCTGTCCCTATCTGACAAGGTGATCTTATCTAATCTCTCATTCCCCAGCCAACAATTATTTATTGAGCACTTACTATGTCTAGGTACTGAGAACCTCGGTGATCTCTTAGGGTTAGGCTAGGAGGAAAGTCAGGCCAGTGATTAGCCTGCTGCAACACAAAATGCTCCAGGCTCAGTTGAGGCACACAGGGTGTCTGGGAGCAGAAAAAAAAGACGGAGAAAACTGCTTAGGGGAGTTAAAACTTGAGCTCATTTCTGAGGCATTGGTAGAAATGTTAGAAAAAAGGAAGAAGGAAAGATAATTCCAAATATAAGAAAAGGAGTTTGGAAAGGTCTAGAAAAGGAAGTCAGTTTCTTTTGAGGAAATACAGGAAGTTGGACATGCTGGAATGTAAAATGAAGGAGGCAGTATGAGATTGGGAGGGGGTGGGTAACAGAACATGATCTTGATATATCAGATCACCTACTTGGTCTAAGTTTCCTTACCAGTAAAACCCTCAGAGTTGGACTAAGAGCCAAGTGAGATCATGGAAACTGCAAAGCTGTCTAGCAAGATATGAGTTTATACTGGAAGAAATATAAGGAGAAAGACATTGCCCTAGCTTAGGAGAAAAGTCATGGTCAAGATTCATAGTTAGGGGGCTGGAGTTAGGGGGCTCAGCTGCTCTTCCAGAGAACCTGGGTTCAGTTCCCAGCACTCACATGAAGTAGCTCACAACTGCGTGTAACTCCAGTTCCTGGGAACCTGATGCTGTCATCTGGCCTCTAAGGGTAACTGCACTCACATGCACTCACACAAAATAGGACATACTTTGGGGGTAGAACTGACAGGGGTGGTCTATGATTGATGTGAAGGATGAGGGGAAGAGAGAAGGCAAGAGAAACATGTCCATTTCTTCTTCTCTCCCTTCTTGTCTTCAGTTCTTTCTTCTTGAAACAGGGTTTTGCTATGTTGTCCAAGTTGATCTTAAACCCACAAACTCGTGATCCTTTTTTTTTTTTTTTTTTCAGTACTGGGGATTTAATCCACAACCTCTTGCACAACATTCTGTCACTGAGCTACAGTATATCCATCACTCTTTTTACTTTTATTTTTTGAGACAGGGTCTCCCTGTAGCCCCAGCTGGTCTGGAACTCACTATGCACATCAGGCTGGCCTCAATCTTAGAGATCCACCTGCCTCTGGGATTAAAGGCATGTACCATCACACCCAGCTACTTTATGAGATAAGGTCTCACTAAGTTGCCAAGGCCTTGAACTCACTTTATAAACCCACGCAACTTTGAACTTGGAATCCTTTACCCATTTTTCTGAATGAGGGATTACCAGGCCATACTCCATATACTTACTGATGGACTTGGATGGCCATACTCCAGAATGGGCATTACAGGGAGATAAGTATGATGTTTTTGGACAGTTGGTCTCTGGTGGATCTCAGTCGAGCTATGTGATGGCTAACCATGTGAACAGGCACAACAGATATCTGACTGGAGAGATTTGGCAGCTATCAGTGTGCAGTAGTAGTTGAAACCCCAGGAAGCTGAACTTTCTCGGGGGTGTCTAAGAAGGAAAGTTTATAGGGGGTATGCTCAGACCCCTGAGATCTGTTCCGTATTTGGATACTTTGAGGAGGGGCTCAATCAGCAGGGAGTCTTAGATAGACTGGGCCTGGTCTTGAATGGTTTGTTATAGTTCTCACAGAGATGGCCTTATCTGTTTCCTTTCATTCTAGAAAAACCAAAAAGGACATCCAGATCTTGAAGGATGGCAAGTGCTGAGCTTACAGGTACCTCAAGCCACGAAGCTTCAGTCTGGAGAACAGTAATGCACGCAAGAGGATATGCTGTGAAATAAAAGATGCAGCCCAACCTGGTGAAGTGACCAGTCTTTGGGAACTCGGGAGGTGATGGCAATAGAGGTAGGGTAGACCTTGACAGCCCTCCCTGCTCTGAATCTGATATCCAACCGCTCTGGTGGTCCTTAACTTTGTCACAAGTCCCCATTAGAGGTCCCAGTTATCTTCTGTCCACTTGAGGCCAGCCTCTGACCCAGGACACTGTCCAGTCCTTCTGACTATCTCAGGCCAAGAACCTAGGTAAAACGAGTATCCTCGGGAACTATTGTGTGGCACCCAATCCCTGCATGGTTTTCTCCTGGGCTGAACCAGCACTCTGAGGCAGACACAAGGCACAGACACTTGACATAGCACAGCTGACACTCAGGTACAGCTGAACTGCTTCATGTGATATCAAATTATTGTTTGGGGTTTTTTGGAGATTGAGACAGGGTCTTACTCTGCAGCCCAGACTGGCCTTAAATATTCCTGCCTCAGCCTCCCTAGTGCTGCAAACCAGGTCTTTACTAACAAACATTCAAAACCAGGCACTGCCCCATATCCTGTAAGTACATGCCTGCACAGGTCACCTGGAAACCCCTGGATCTCCCAGCTCCTGGAACAGCAGGATCACTGGCAGGGCTGCCCTGCTCTTTAAGTCAATATCCACTTTAACTGGCTGACATTAGAGATGACCTCCAAGCACATACAGCATTCAGAAATCACACAGAGCTCACAGCCCACGGTATATGTTGAATGTCATCTCTTTTGGTATAAACCTGGAGGAGCTTCTTTATACGATGGCAGGATAAAGGGTGGGAGGGCTTGGCTGGGCAAAGCAGTTTTACTCAGGCTCAGATTTCTGCTTTAAGGGTGTAGAAAGAACAGGAAATGCTCTGAGAAGACACATCTGACAAAAGCTGGTTAGGAAGGGCAAGAACCAACATTCCCCAGGCCAGTGAAGTGGGAAAACCAGGCAAGAGTTGTTGCTGATACAGTCACAGGTAGTTCATCTATCTACAGACCTTTCTATTATTATTGATCAACTTGTTTCCCACCTGCAGGTGAGTGCATGGTGTATGATTAAGTATGGTTGTAAGGGGGCTGGAGAGGTGGCTCAGTGCTGACTGCTCTTACAGAGGACCCAGGTTCGATTCCCAGCACCCACATGGCAGCTGCGAACAGTCCTTGACGCCAGTTCCAGGGAAATCTGATACCCTCTTCTGGCCTCCGCAGCATTGCATGACATGGGTGCACTCACATACATGCAGGCAATACACTCATGCACATAAAATAAAAAATATAAAAAAGTATGGTTGTAAGCAAATCAAAACATTAGTGGCTTAAACATGCAGAAATAGTGTCTGCCACAAAGAACTCTGCAGAATTATAACTTCATGCTCCTCCTAGATTTTAACTCTGCCACTCTCATGTCAGTTTCTACCTCAAAGTACAAGGCAGCTGCTCTAAGCCCAGCCATACAAATGAGGAAAAGGCATACTACCTATCTCCAAAGACACCTCTCAAGACAGGCATAATGTGTTCACATCCCAACAATTAAAATATCACCCCTTGCCAGACAAGAGCAAGGAGACTGAGAACTATAATCCTCATCTCTGTTAAGCTAAATGGTAGGACTTATTGTATGAGAAGAAAGTGGACATTGGTGACATCTGAAAGTTTCCATCTCAAGTGGGAAGGGCCTCCTACACCCGCGTAGCACAGATTGGCCAGGCATTTCCTCGGTGATCCTCCTCAGGCTCTAACAATGTGTCAGACACCCCACTGGAAGAAATAACTAATTCCCCACTTATAAATGTGGACCACTCTGAAGCCTAAGCGTGAGTCTTTAGACTATATCCTGGTTTTTGTTGGGGTAGAGGGGTAAGGAGGGGTGCTAGAGACAGAAGCCAGGGCCTTGGACATACCAGGCAAGCATTCTACCACTGAGCTCCATTCCTTCCTGAGGACCCCTGTCTATGGCAGTGACCATGCTGACCTGGCCATTACTGATGGGTCAAAGATACTTCCCAGGATTTTTCAAATTGGAAGTAAACAGAGGCAGTTCCTCTAGTGAAGCTGTAAGGTATGTGGCACAAATGCTATGAGGTGTTTGAGTTCCTGAAGTCCAGATGCCCTTCACCGTCCCAAAGTCACATGGCATAACTTGTCCTCTTGCTTGTCCAGGTTTTTTTAATTACTTAAAAATTTTTGGGACAGGGTCTCACCATGTAGCCCAGGCTGGCTTTGAACTCAAGATCTTCCTGTCTGTGTCCCATGTGCTGGGTTTATAGGCGAATATTGTCATATTGGGTTCTGCCCATAATTTTGCTATTTCACCGAATCTCTTTGGAGTTAAGTTCTAGTACCTTTAAGTAAAAATTCCTGACCACTATATGAAAAAAGGCTTCTAAGAAGAGGTGGCCAGGAGTGATTGTGCCCTTCTGTAATCCCAGCACCTGGCAGGCTGAGACAGAAGGATTACAATTTGAGGCCAGCTTGGGCCATGTAGCAAAATCTTCTCTCCAATGGAGGATAAAGAAAAGGGAGAAAGGAGGGGGAGAGGGAAAAGGAGGAGGAAAGAATACTGTACCTTGAATGATAACGTAAAAATTACTCACTGTATAATATGTAGGAAAGTTTCTAACTGTGAGGCTACAAGACTAGTTTGTGGAGTTACACTCCCCAATTCATCCTCCCTGTGTAGGACTGATCAAGTCCTAGGAAAGTGGGTAACTTAGAGGGACATCCTTTCTTTGTCCCCAGGCAGAGCTACCCTATGGTTAGTAATTCTATGTAGGTGGGGCCTATCCCATAGTCGCCATGCTGCACACCACCCCAGCAGTCTGGGCCTTAGGGCCTCTTTTCTCAACCTTTAAATAAGACAGTGTTATAAATTCCAATGCCAACAGAGCCTTCACAGTCAAGTGCAGCTGTGGAATTTCATATTCACTATGGAGGACCTACTATACACTAAGTAACATGCTTGAAACGTTAAGAAGACAAAGCCAGGCATGGTGGCACATGCTTTCAATCCCAACACTTGGGAGGCAGAGGCAGGCGGATCTCTGTGAGTTCAAGGCTAGGCTGGTCTATATATTGAGTTCCAGGCCAGCTGGGACTATAGGGAGACCTGTCTCAAAAATACCAAACAAAACAAAACAAAACAAAAACAAAGACAGGGTCTTGGGGCTGGAGAGATGGCTCAGCAGTTAAGAACACTGACTGTTCTTGCAGAAGACCCGGGTTTGAATCCCAGCACCCACATGGCAGCTAACAACTGTCTGTAACTCCAGTTCCAGGAGATCCGACAGCCTCTTCTGTCCTCCCGTGGGTATTGCACAGCACAGGTGCGCTTACCTACTACATGCAGGCGTAACACTCATACACACAAAATAAATTTTAAAAATATATTTTTTTTAATTTATAAAAAAGAAGACAGGGTCTTACAGTGTGGCATAGGCTGGCCCGGAACTCACTACATAGGCCATGTGGCCTTGAACCTGTGGCAATCCTCCTGCGTCAGCCTCCTCAGTGTTAGGATTACAGGTACGAGCAACCTGCCCAGCAAAAACTCTAGGGTCTCTTTATCCTAAAAGACGTAGAAGCCATTGGAGGTTTCTCAACAAGGTTCTCACATAGTTTATCATCATTCAGGCTGCTCTGTGGAAAATGAAGTAGAGAGGGCCAAAGACCAACTATCTTGGTTTCTTTTTCTGTTGCTATAATAAAATACCCTGACAAAAGCAACGTAAGGAAGAAAAGGTTTATTTGGCTCACAATTCCAGGTTAGTCCCTCATGGCAGGGCAGTCACAGCAGCAGGAACTTGAAGCAGTTAGTCACATTGCATCCACAGTAAAGAAGCAGAGACATGAATGTATGCATGCTAGGGCTCAGCTTGCCTTCTCGCACTCACACGGTTCAGAATCCCCTGCCCAGGGAATGGTGCCCTCCACATTGGGCAAGTTGTCCCACCTCAATCAATATAATCCAGATAATCCCCACAAAGACAAGTACACAGGCCAACCTAATCTAGGCAATCCCTCACTGATTTCCTTCCCAGACAATTCTAGATTATGTCAAGATGACAATTAAAACTAACCATCACACCAAGAAAGGAGATTAACAGGAAGACAGAGTAAGAAAAATGAGCATGTATAACCCCAAGTCAGTGAGGAAGCAGATGATACCCTGGGGATGTTAGAGTGCTTACCTAGCATGCACAAGGTGCCTGGTCTCATCCTCAGCACCACAAAAAAAAAAAAGAAAACAAAAAAGAAAGCACATAGCTCTGACATAAAACTGTGCAATTTTGTGTTGTAACTTTGCCACTATTTTGTTCGTTTCCTCTACTTCATTACGTGAGGTTTAGATGACTAATAAATACAAAGAACTTAGAATAGTACCTGGCATATAGTGACTTCTTTCTGTGTTCAGGTGCAGGTGTAAGTGTGTGTGTGTGTGTGTGTGTGTGTGTGTGTAGGCCAAAGGACAACCTGAGGTGTTGTTCCTTGAACAACATCAACCCTAGATTTTTAAAAAACAAGCTGAATGTGGTGGCCTACGCTTGCCCAGGAATCTAGACTGGCTGGTCAGCAAGCCCCAGGGATCTACCTATCTTCATCTCCTTAGCACTAGAATTACAAGTATGTTGTCACCATGCCCAGCTTTTTTATATGGGTTCTGGGGATCAGACACAGGTCCTCCTGCTTACCTAGCAAGCACTTCCATAACTGAGCTATCTCCCTAGCCCCCACAGTAGCTTAATAAATGTGGCCCAGGGCCACACATCTGCCATATGAAAACAGTGAACTGTTCTGCTAAACCTAGGAGTGGTCTGGGATGAGCCCTGAGTCTTGTCCACCCATTTACCTTTACCAACAGCTTTGTCTGTTAGCTTAGCCAGTCAGTCCCAAATTCTTGTAATTTCAGTGAATCCATTTTGGTCAAATGAGAGAGGCCTCAGAGTAGCCTGTCAAGAGCCTATCTCCTAAGCGCCATGTTAAGATATGATGTGACAGCAACTGATCACTTAAAAAGGATTCTAGCACACAGAGTCACTCTCAACTTCAACAAACATAAATTCAGGCAAACAAGTCTTTTCTTTCTCATACCTCATAAAAACTAAAAACAAACAAACAAAAAACCCACAACATACAAAACTCTATACAGTAGTATATACCTGCAATCCCAGCACTCAGGAGGCAAAAGATAACAAGTTCAAGATCAGCCTGGACTGTATAAGATGACTCTGGAGGGAGAGAAGGAAGGGAAGGGGGAGAAGAGGAGGAAGAAGGAGATAGAAGAGAGACATACAGACATACAGAGAGAGAGAGAGAGAGAGAGAGAGAGGATCAAAATGCTCCTCAGTTTGGTGATAGGCATATAAACTGGTTTCAATAGCAATTATAGTAGAAGTCCACAAGATAGACAGGAATGGCCTCAAAGGAAATCTAGAGCTCAGAAGGATATAGTTACCAGAAGTTGCTAGGCATGGCACATGGGATCCTGGCACTACAGAGGTAGAGGCAGGGGGTTCTCTGTGAGTTCGAGGCCAGCCTCGTCTCCATAGCAAATCCAAGTCAGCTATGGCTACAGCGAGACCCTGTCTCTAAAAGACCTCAAAACCCAGAAGTTGCCAGCTGGCTTCACCCTTACTTTACACACTTTGAATCCCCATCTTTGCTTTCCAGAGCCATGGTTCTAGACTGGTTTCAGATAGAGACTTAGTTGATACTGTGCTGCACTTTTTTTGAGACAGGGTTTCCCTGTACCCGTGGCCGGCCTGGAAGTCACTATGTAGACCAAGCTGGTCTGGAACTTGCAGAGATCTGCCTGTCTCTGCCTCCTAAGTATTGATATTGTGCTTTTAACAGCCTCGAGATTTGCTTGGGGGTAAAGAAATTCTGTACCAATCACAGGCCCCATCCTAGAATGGCCCCTTAAAGTCAAGACCTGTGGCCAGGAGGGATAACTGAAAGATAAGATCAAGGTCTTTAACCCAGTCAGATGTTCTGGAATTGGGTCACAAGGCACTCCATGACTGCCTGTGTGTGCCATTCCCAACCAGATGCAACCTCCCAGAAATTCTGGGTTTACATCTATGAAGTCTGAGATGACAAGATCAGAAAACTCTTGTGAATCTGCAGACCAGCGTGCCCTATAAACCTGGAACTGGCTCCAGATAATTAAGCACTCTCAGCAGTCTAGAAAGCATCCAAATGTCAAGAGTTGGTAAAACATGGGCAGGGAGGCATTCTCCTAAAAAGGCAGCTGCTGGACAGAACGACCACACAGAGCCAGAATGAGAAAACAGGAGCTCTACTTTAGGTTCCGATGACAGTACTTTTTCACTGAGAACCAGTGAAGGAGTAGGAAAATTGGCAATTAGCCAGTTGCCTCTGGCAGCCCTGGAAAAACAGGCAACTTCTGTTCCAGAGAGGGCAGAGCTGTAATGCCGCTCTTCAGGCCAGCACAGCCTCTCTACTGCACTTCATTCAGCAAGGGCCAAGTTTGCAGACTGCAGCCGCTCAGTCTCCTGGCAGATGTACTGCTCCACCGTGTCACACTCAGCTAGGAATGCCTACAAGACAGACAAGGGTAGTGAAGGGCCCTCCCAGGACTAGCCAACCATTGCCCATAGAGGGATCTTTATTCAGCTCTTTGGGGGAACTTAGGTGAGATACTAAACAGGCTGGACCTGGACATGGGCACCCAGCCTAGACTCCAAGGTTAAGGGGAGCAAGAATGAAATATCAAGTTATGGTTCTGATCATGCCCTATGCCAACAAGTCCCTAAAGGTGGTATAGACAGTTGTACAACTATACAATTGAAGGAGGCACTGCACACACAAGGAACGCTTACCGGAACTGTGTGTCAACCCTATCTGCTCTCCAGTGAACGTCTTCCCTAAAATGACTGAATTTGTATAAAATTATAGGAATATTCATGCTGATAAACAGTATCAAAAAAACTGCCTGTAGCTGGGCATGGTGACACACATCTTTAGTTCCAGCACTTGGGAGGCAGAGACAGGTGGATCTCTGTGAGATCAAGGCCAGCCTGGTCTACACAGGGAGTTCTAGGCCAGCTGGGGCTATAAAGAGATCTTATCTCAAAACAAAACAAAAAAACCCGCCCACGTCTTTAACACAGCTCTATCATACCCTATTTTGAACAGATAAACATATCAAACACACTAATACATTACAATTTGTCATGTACTGCCACACAACTCACCTGAACTTTTTTCACCAAACTCTTCCTTTTTAGTCTACTATCTTTAAAATCCTCTGGTAGAACCTATGGAAGAAAATGTTGATGCCATAAAAAAATCCTCAGTGACAGTAACACAAGACATGTTGGAAATTCACACAGAACATCAAACAGGTTACCAACAGAAAGATAATGTGCATTTTCAGGAACCCTTTCTCCAGGTTCTCATTCATACAAAAGCTCTCTTGTTTGCAATGTCTCACCATACACTTGATCTGGAACATAGATCGTGTTCTTTCACTGTTTCCTAAGTAGAGATACCATGTCCTGGACAAGTCATGAGCTCACCATGCCAGGAAAAGTACCTTCTGTTTTTGTTTTGTTTTGTTTTGTTTTGTTTTGTTTTGTTTTTAAAAACCCCTCTCCCCAACAGAATCCCAAGCCCAGAGAAATTAACTCTTAAGAATGAAGCATGCTGGGGGCTAGAGAGATGGCTCAGTGCTTAAGAACACTGGTTGTTCTTGCAGAAGATTCCCTTTTCTCTTAAAAGGAGTAACAGTAGGACTGATTTTGTAGAATAAATAGGATAAAATGTGAAAACTTCTCTTTGTACTTCCAGATACAAATACTTATAAATATTAATTTTTATTATTGTGGATCAGGGGTTGGTAAAGATTTTTTTTAAAGGGCTAAGTGATATTTGAGGCTTTGAAGACCATATAGCCTCTCATAGCTACTCATATCTACCTGTGCAGTGTGAAAGCAGCCATAGATACTATGGAAGTGGCTCAGGCTGCTGTGCCTCAGTAAAGCTGTTTGTATAAGAATGAAGTAAGCCAGGCGTGGTGGCACACACCTATAATCCCAGCACACAGGAGGCAGAGGCAGGCAGATCTCTGTGAGTTCAATGCCAGCTTGGTCTACAGAGTGAGTTCCAGGGGCTGGGACTACAGGGAGACCCTGTCTCAAAAAGACCAAAAAAAAGAATGGGGAAGCCAGGCATGGTGGTGCATACCTTTAATCCCAGCACTTGGGAGGCAGAGGCAAGAGGATCTTTATGAGTTCTAAGCCAGCCTAGTCTACAAAGTGAGTTCCAGGCCAGCTGGGACTACAGAGAGACCCTGTCTCAAAAAGACAAAGCAAGGGGCTGGAGAGATGGCTGAGCAGTTAAGAGCACTGACTGCTCTTGCAGAGGACCCGGGTTTGATTCCCAGCACCACTCACATGGCAGCTAAGAACTGTCCTTAACTCCAGTTCCAGGGGAATCCAATATCCTCTTCTGACCTCTGAAGCATTGCATGGAGTACACTCACATACATGCAAGCAATACACTTGTACAAATAAAATTAAAAAATTAAAAAAAAAAAAAAAAAGGACAAAGCAAAACAAAAAAGAGAACCTGGGGAAAATGATTCAATAGCCTCAAAAATCTGGCTCTGTTTGAATTCTATGTAAGGAATGAACTCTGGAGTATTAGGGAAAACAAAGACCTATGTTTCTTTCTTTTTTAAAAAAAAATATTTATTATTTTTATTTTATGTGTATGAGTATATTGCCTGCATGTATGTGAGTGTACCCGTGTCGTGCAATGCCGTGGAGGTCAGAAGAGGGCTTCAGATTCCCCTGGAACTGGAGTTAAGGATGGTTTGTAGTGGCCATGTGGGTACTGGGGATCGAACCCGGGTCCTCTGCAAAAGCAGTCAATGCTCTTAATTGCTGAGCCCCAGACCTATGTTTCTTTAACCATGAGATCACAAACCAATTGGGCTCCAGGTTTGTGACTATAGATGCTGACAGCACACATATATATGTGACAAAAGCCCTATGTTGGTGAGCTGTGAGTGTCTAGCGATCAGAAGCTCCATAATTCATCCAGGACCTAGTATGGTATCTGACACACAACAGCAGATGCCTGACAGCCTCAAATGACAGGTTTGCCCAGGCAACAGAAGTGTAATACTGAAGGAGTGAAACAGCCTGAAACACTATCATAGAAAACTAGTTCCTCTGTGCTGAGTATTTACTTACCATTGTGTCAATCTCCTCCAAGATCCTCATGAACTGTTCTACTGTGGCCTTTACTCTCCTATCAAGTTTGCAGAGAGCCTCTGCTTGCAGTTCCTTAGCCAGAAAACCCTGTGAGGGAATAATGCATTATTGCAAGGGTTTCTTGAGACTTATGGAAAAACCAAGTCACAATACTGATGAACTGACCCAGAATTTACCATTGCTCTAACAGGCCAGGCTGTATCTTGGACTTTCACTTCTTGGGAAAAACAGAAAAGCTGGCCTTGGGTCAGTCTAAGAATTTGAATGCTTCCTGTGGTCTACCTACCATGAAGCCCTTAGTCACAAGTGTATACACATACACAAGAGGCAGACATTAAGAAAACTCATCTGATGCCAAGTCTAACAATAAATTCAATGCCTGGAACCCACATGTTGGAAAGAATTGACTCCCTCAAGTTGTCCTCTGACCTCCACCCATGTGCTATGGCATGTATGCCCACAAACATACACACATGCACACAAAATAAATAAAATATAATTTAAAAAATTAAAAATAAATTCTCTTTTTAAAACAGATTTAAAAGCTGAGCATGGTAGTATAAGCCTATAATCCCAGCACTCTGGAGGCAGGGGCAGGAGAATCACAAGTTCAAGGTCAGTCTAGTGGACATAGCAAATTCCAGGCCAGTCAGGACTACATAGTAAAATCATGTCTCAAAAGGCCAAAAAAAAAAGCTGGGTATCATGGTAATTCTAGCACTTGGGAGGTGGAAGCAGGAAGATCAAAGGTTCAAACAAAACCAGATTTGGCTACATAGCAAGTTTGAGGCCAGCTTGGGCTATATGAGACTTGTCTCAAAAATAAAGACACAGCCTTCAGGGTTTGGGATGGAGTGCTTTGCTTAACAAGTATAAGGGCATTAACAGATGTGGACTTGCATCCTGCCATTTGCTGACTTATGGTCTTTATTAGGATCACTGTGTTTGCGTGCACAGGTGCTGCTCATGAGTACATGTGCATGTGCAGATCACAGGTCTGCACTGAGTGACTTCCTCAATTGCTCTCCACCTTATTTTTTTTTAACATTTTATTTATTATTTTTATTTTATGTGTATGAGTGCATTGCCTGCATGTATGTGAGGGCACCCATGTCGTGCAATGCCGTGGAAGTCAGAAGAGGGCTTCAGATTCCCCTGGAACTGGAGTTAAAGACGGTTCATAGCTGTCATCACACCCAGGTTTTACTTGGGTGCTGGGGATCAGAGCTCAAGTTCTCATGCTGTGTAGAAAGCACTTTACCAGCTGAGCCATATCCCCAGCTCTGGCTTATGATCTTGAACAAATTAATTTCCATGCCTATGTTCTCAGTTGTAGGGTTGAGACAGGGTCTCACTGTGTAGATGGCTGGGCTGGAACTTGCTATGTAGACCAGGTTAGCCTCAAACTTAAGAGACTCTGCCTCTGCCTCCATAGTGCTGGGAATTACAAGTGTGTACTACTATGCCTGACCCACTGAGCCATCTCTCCAGTCCCACTGTTCTATCTTTATAACAGAGATTATCATACCAACACTCTAGTTACTGGGAGTTAAGGGGCAGATATTTAACATAACTCATGAGATAGATACACAGCATAACAGATGACAGTAGCATTTCTTTTTTATTCTCTTTGAGACAAGTGCAACTTTAGCTGACCTAGATCTCGCTACTCAGACTAGGCTGGCTTTGAACTCACAGAGATCCACCTGCCTCTGCCTCCTAAGATTAAAGATGAGTTGCCACTATGCCTAGCTAGCAGCATTTCTTTTTGTTTTGTTTTGAGACAGGTTCTCATGTAGTCTAGGGCTGGTCTCAGACCTACTGTATAGCTAATGCCGTCTTTTTGCTTATGTCTCTCAAGAGCTGGAATTACAAGCACGCACCACCACACCCAGATCATCAGCACTTATTTTTATTACACCATCTTGTTGTTTATTCACATGGCCTGGCCTAATGACCAGTTATAGCTGGTGACTAAACTGAAAAGCAGGAATTTCAGAAGATGTTATTAAGGCAAAGGGTGAAAAAATGCATACTTGATAACATGTAGCAAGAACTTCAAACATTACCCAGAAACCCCAACTCAAATAATCCCGCTAAAAACAATCACAACTACTAAAAACAGATTTTTAAGGCCAAAGCAGTATCACACATAATGGAAAAAAATGTTAGGTGATGGACAATAGACGTGGAGACTAGGTTAGGTAAACCATGATATATTCATACATGATGAAATATATCAGCTTTGAAATATATGACCATTTTCTTACTTTTTTTAAAAATTTTACGTGTATGAGTGTACTATCATGTAGGTAGGTGCACCTGTGTCATGCAATGCCCACGGAGGTCAGAAGAGGGAGTCAAAATCCCTGGATCTGGAGTTATGGACAGTTGCCCATGTGGGTGATGGGAAATGAACCTAGATCCTCTGCAAGAGTAGCCAGTGCTCTTAATTGCTGAGGCATTTCTCCAGCCCCCCCCCAAATATGACCATTTTCAATGATAGGAAAATACTAATTTTTTATCTAATAAAAGAACAATTTACCACATGTACAGTATACTAAAATTTAAGATGAAAAGCACTTGGGTGGCTGGGGCAGATCTCTGTGAGTTCAAAAGACAAAACAAAAAAAAAAATTTCAGAGTAATGGATTCTGGGTCAGAAGCAGATGGTAAGAGCACAGGTTTCAGGATGTGGCTGGTCTGAACTTGAATTCTTTTTGTTTTGGTGGCAGCTATATGTACATTTAAAACTTTTATATAAGCATTACATATTAATTTTATAATTCAAACACAAACACATTAATATTATAAAGAAAGAAATGGGTGGTCTTGGGCTATCCTTTATTCTTACCGCGTTCTAAGCACTTTTTTGGTATTTTTGAGACAGGCTCTTCCTGTAGCCCCAGGTGGCCTGCAACTCACTATGTAGACGAGGCTGGCCTTGAACTCCCGAGATCCACCTGCCCCTGCCTCCCCAGTGCTGGGATTAAAGGAGTGTGCTGCTACACCTGGCAGCACCTCATTTCTAATATGAGGAATTCAATAGGATGGACTCTACTAGATCGAGCTCAACTTGGACCATCTACAACTTAACAAAATGTTGTGTTGCTAACATACTACAACAGTTTGGACTGTGAGAAGCTCCCGGTTCTGTTGTAGACAATATACAGTCCTAATGTGGCAGGTACTCTCCTGTGAGCATAAATGCATGCTGGCTGGGGTCTGACATCATAGTAACCTTAGAAAGTACTTCAACCCTAACAACCCTAAGAGAAGGCTACCATCATTATTCCTTTTTACAAATCAGGAACTTTAAACAAAGACAATTTGTTCAAAATAAGAAAAAGCATTAAGGGGCTAGAGAGAGGAAAAATCTGACTAGCATGCACAAGGCCCTGGGTTTGGCTCCAGCACTAAAAAAAGAAAAAGAGTAGAAGCAGCGAGTGTGACCGCAGAGTCTGCCAAGCACCACACGACCCCATCATATCCATAGAGCTCTTAGAGAAGGAAGTCACCTGCTGGATTCCAGTGAGCTCTTTGTTCACCTCTTCCAGGCGGCTAGCTGTCTTCTCTACAGATTTCTCCAAGTCTTTCAACTTCTTTAGCTCAACCTCTTCCTCTAGATTGCTCTAACATGGAAGAATAAAATGAGGTAAATAATCATAAAAACCAGTAGCCTGTCAGGAAGAAAAATCTGACCACAACTGAGCTAAACCTAGAAAGAATGGACTAACCTCTGTTGCTTCTTGGGAAGCCAATCAAAGGGTTATACAGTAAGGTTTTCTATCTATAAAGACCAATCTAAAGAAGGCGTTAGGCACACATTCTAGTGAGGGTCCAGACTTACATTCAAAGAATGGAGCCAGTCCAAATGCCAAATTCAGCCTCAAGTCTTGGGCTGACCAACAGCTAAACTATAGAGTATAAGCAGATTGAACACTACTGAGGAATCCAGAATGACAAGACAGGCAGAATCCAACTAGGCCTTTCTTCTTTTTTTTTTTTTTTTTGAGACAGGGTCTCCCTATAGCCTCAGCTGGCCTGAAACTCACTATGTAGACCAGGCTGGTCTTGAACTCACAGAGA